>NW_021703779.1:121249355-121466135 GCF_005190385.1 Monodon monoceros
GAGAACTTTGCTTCTCTATGCCAACCACACCTTAAGACTATCCAAAATTTATCCATAGCCTTAGACACTATTGACCCTCTGCCCTCAAACTTGCATCCCACCTCACTGAGCAGTTCATCACTGCTTCTATGTGTACTGTCACAAGGATGAGGATACCATAAGAGAATCTTCCTCCCTTTATCGATTTTCCTGAGGGAAACTGTCTTTCCCATTCCTAAGTGGTGTGTGTCCACATTACTTGGATTATGAGAGCACCAGAGTCATCCTCTGTCATCCTGGTCACTCTCGGTTCCCTCTTCTCGCCATGGCAAGCATCTCAAGGACACATGCAGCTGCACCACCAGAAAGGGTCCACAGGCCACCACAAGTGATGTTCCTTGTGAGCCTCCCTCTAGCCAGGTAGACACAGTTTACACCAAGTCTGAGAGACCAGGACCCCTCTGAGCACGGCCACGCACACAGTGTGGCTTCGCATTGGAGGAACGACCCAGGCATTTCCAAACGTACCTGTCACCACTCTACCCACCACATCATAATGAATGCATTCCAAAATTTTCCCTACATCGCGACACTTTGATTCACCGCCCTGCAACTTGCACCCATCACTCCATGGGGATCCTTTCTTCTGCTCTAACTTATGCTAGGATGAGTAGGAAGAGCATCAGAGGACAAGATCCTTAGAGTTCTGTCTTGTTCTATCGGAAATTCCCATTAACTTCTCTCAGCTGGCGGAGTACACAATGCTAGCAAAAGGCTAATACAATCGCGCCCAATGTTCCCGAGACGAGGTGGCTGCCAGAGTCCTCATGACTTCATGGCAGCCAGCTCAAGTACAACTGCAGCTCCACCACTATTACGCGTCCGAAGGCCTGCCTAAGAGTTGCTCTTCTTGATCATTACTCTTCCTGGACAGGAACTAATTACCCAAAATACATGTAATCAGCACTTGTCCAAGTAGGGCACCGCACACATCAGGGCTCTCTGTGGAGGATCTCCCTGTCCCATTCCCATCTTCGCGAGTAACTTTGATCAATCGCCCCATCACATCTTGACAGCTGCACCCGTGATATATCCACACTCCTAGAGGATATCGAACCACTGCCTTCCAACCTGCCTCCCTCCCTCACTGCATATCCACACCCACCTCCACCCCACTCTATGCCTAATGGAGAAGTATCAGGACCCCACCAATAAAACACATATTGTTCTCTTCTCTTCTGTTCATAGGAATGATTTTCCTTCCTTCAACCTCTTTTTCTTTACGTTTTGAGGCAAGGAGCTCTTGACTCCTCCTGAAGATGCCACAGTCACACATGGCTAGCATGGTCATTAAGATATCAAGGCAGCCAACTCAAGGACACCTGTAACTCCACCCACATCACTGGTCCAGAGGCCACCAACAACGATGTTCTTGTGAGCCTCACTCTATCCGCACGGGCACCGGTCAGTGGTAGTATATGTCAACAGCACCTGTCTGGACATGGCACCGAACACCGCACAGATTCTATGTGGATCACACGCCCAACTCCTTCTCACTCACACATGTACCTTTCTTGCTTCTAACCATCACATTCTCATGGCTGTATCCTCGATTGATCTCAAACTCTAGAAAATATCTAGACCAACTTCCCTCCAACTTGCATCTCTCCCTCTTGGGGATCTCCTAAACGGCTCTATGCATATCTAGAGAACTATGGGAACACAGGAGGCATGATCATGGCTTCTGTTCTCTGCTACTCTGTTAGCAATTATCTTTACCTTATTTACTTTACACACGTTCACGTTGTTCGGGCTGGAACATGTAAATCATCATCAAGATGCGGTTGAGTTCTACGTGGCTTCTAGGGCCTTCCTGACTTCTGGGAGTTCTATGAGTACTGGCAGAATGACGAGGATACCATGGGAAAATCTTCCTCCCTTTATCTCCTTTCCTCATGGAAACTGTGCTTCCCTTTCCTGAACTGTGGTTGCCCACACCATTAGGAATATTCGAGCACCAGATTCATCCTCAAAATGCCCAGGATCCTCGTCGCTCCCCAGGCTCTCTTCTCGCCATGGCAAGCAGCTCAAAGACACTTTCAGCTCCACCATTAGAACAGGTACAAAGGCCACCAAAACTGATGTTCCTTGTGAGACTCCCTCCAGCCCGGCAGACACTGCTTACACTGAGTCTGGGAGAATAGCACCCGTCTGAGCATGGACCAGCACACAGCGTGCCTTCACATTGAAGGAACGCCCGAGGACTTCTGGCACTCCAAATGTACCTGTCACCACTCTTTCCACCACATCATACTGAATGATTTCAAGAATTTTCCCTAAATCGAGACACTTTGATTCACCGCCCTGCAACTTGCATCCATCACTCAATGGCGATTCTCTCTTCTGCTCTACGTTATGCTAGGATGATGCGAGGGAGCATCAGAGGAAAATATCCTTCGAGTTGTTTCTTGTTCTATTGTAAAGTCCCATTAGCTTCTCTCACCTGTAAGTGTTCCCATTGCTAGCAACCGACTAATGCTGTTACCCTGAGTTTTCCCGTGATCCAGTGGCTTCCAGAGCCCTCATGACTTCATGGCAGGCAGCTCAAGGACACCTGCAGCTCCATCACAACCATGCTGCTGAATGCCAGCCCAAATGTTGTTCTTTTTGAGCGTTACTCTACCTAACCAGGAACTAATTACCTAAAATACAAGTAATCAGCACCTGTCCGGGTAGCGCACCACATACATAAGGGCTTTCAGTGAAGGATCTCCCCGGTCCCCTTCCCATTCTCGCAAGTAGCTTTGATCTGTCTCCCCATCACATCCTAACGGCTGCACCACGATATATCCAAACCCCTAGAGGCTATCTAACTGCTGCCTGCCAACCTGCATCCTTCCCTCAGTGGATATCCGCACCCACCTCCACCCCGCTGTATGCCTAATTGAGAAGTATCAGGACCCCACCAATAAAACACATATTGTACTCCTCTCTTCTTTTCGTAGGAATGATGTTCCTTCCTGCAACCTCTTTGTGTTTACGTTGTGAGGAAAGGAACACTTAACTCATCCTGAGGATGCCAGAGTCACAGATGTCTCCCAGGGTCATTAGGATCTCAAGGCAGCCAACTCAAGGACACCTGCCACTCCACCCACATCAATCGTCCAGAGGCCACCACCAAGGATGTTCTTGTGAGCCTTACTCTACCCACACAGGCACCGGTTCTTGTAGTCTAAATGAACAGCACCTGTCTAGGCACGGCACCACACTCAGGAGTGCTTCAAGGTGGCGGACCTACCCAGTACTCTTCACACTCTTGAATATAGCTTTCATCTCTCTTCTCTCCATATCATTATGATTTTTCCCAAGATTTGTCCATAATCATAGAGAGTGTCCCTCTTTTCCCCTCATAGTTGTATCAGTCTCTCAGTGGGGATCTCCTCTCCTCCTCTTTGTATACGTAAATGATAATGAGGACCCAGATAGAACAAGTTTGTTCTTGTTCTCCCTTCTTCTCTTTGGCATTATCTTTCTCTTTCTAACCTTTAGGTTTTCCCATTGTTAGTAGTGGACCAATGAATTATTCCTGTGGATGACAGATAGTGGCTTCCATGGCCCTGGTGACATCAAGGTGGCCAGTACCAGTACACCTTCAGCTCTACCCTATTACTGTTCCAACATCCTCCACAAATGATGCTGTTGTTGAGCATTACCCTACACAGACAGGCACTGTTTACACTTAGTCTAAGTGATTAGCAGCTGTCTTGGCATGGCACTGCACACAGCAGGGCTTCCTTGTGGAGGTCCTACTCAGTTCCCCTTCCACTCTTGAATGTAACTTTATCTCTCTCCCCACCTCTTCATGATGAATGCACCCATTATTTTCCATGACCCTTGACAAATCCAACCCAGTGACTTCTAACTTACATTCGTCCCTCATTGAGGATCCCCACATCTGCTCTACATTTATCTTACTGACTTTGAGGACCAGGACAGACAAAAATTGTTCGTGTTCTCACTTCTATTGGGAAGTACCTTTATCTTCTCTAACCTTTAGTTGTTCATTGGCAGGACTGGAACTTTGAAGATAGTGGGGTTCTCCCTAAAGTTAAAAAAACCTTTCAACACATCCACTGCATCTTTCTTTTTCTCCACAAATGCCTTCAATCCACTTACAAAAGATAGAGTGACAAGATATCCAAAATTCCACACTGAAAAGTACTGATGTAGATAAGAGGACAAAAATTTAATTTCCTACCCCATCCCTTGAGAGGAAACTCAATGTTTAACTTTTCGGTTGAATTCCAGGAGAGAAATGATTTTAGGCTGTCCTTCTCCTCCTCTCAGGTCTGTATTTCCTCTGCCTTACATCTGAATGCTGATTGTTGCAACTACATATTTCTATCTTTACATCCTGAGATACAGGCCTCTTGTGCTGTCACTTTCTCTTAACCCATGTGAACCTGAGGGAAGTTGTGACAATATATGAGGAGATACCTGACCCTAAACCACTTCTTGTCTTGATTGGAATCTAACTCTTGTTCCCACCTGACATTATCAATACCTGCATAACGCTTCACCTGTCATCCCTGTACAAAGCTTGACACAAATGTGGCCAAAGTCTCATCTTTGTTTACCAAAGCAGAAATAATACTTGATTCAGAGCAGCCTATTCTCTGGGACTCTGCAGGTCTACAAAAGTGTGATAGCAAACATCTGGAAAACAATCACTCTTAGACCCATTTCTCCCAGTATTTATATCTGCTGTTGGTCCACAGGTTGCTTATTTAGCTCACACAGAATAAGACAGGTTGTTTACTATATAGGAAACAAGTCCTCAAGATTCCAATTGACTTGTATCAGGATACTGTTAAGTATTTCATTATATTTCATTGCTTTATATCATGTTATGCGGAAAAGAAAAATAAGCAGAAATAAAAGAATAAGGGTGGGCTTCCCTGGTGGCGCAGTGGTTGAGAGTCCTCCTGCCGATGCAGGGGACACGGGTTCATGCTCCGGTCCGGGAAGATCCCACATGCTGCGGAGCGGCTAGGCCCATGAGCCATGGCCGCTGAGCCTGCGCGTCCGGAGCCTGTGCTCCGCAATGGGAGAGGCCACAACAGTGAGAGGCCCGCGTACCGCCAAAAAAAAAAAAAAGAATAAGGGCAACAAAATTTTGTATTTTCAAAATGCTAACTTACACAACAGGTAAAGGACTTGGGGCTTCTATGTAGATTTTATCATTTACCCTCACAACAAACTCATTTCACAGTTTTTGTGTTTCAAATATAGCTATAGTTGCTGCTGTTATTGTTAGAGCTATGGTTAGATATAGTTATTTCTAGCTATGTTTAGTTCATTTGTGGTAATTTAGTTAGTAATACTAATTATAGGTACTAGTTGTATTTAGGTTAGTCTCATACTGATTTTAGTTACAGTTGATAACTAACTTTGGTTACTAGTTGTGGCTACTGGCTAACTGTGGTAACTAGCCACCACTATTAAATAGTCAATTCCTGGTAGTGGTTGACTATTTACTGTTAGTGGTTGTAACTACTACTTGTGATTGCTGATTATGGTTGTTTGTAATTGCGACTGCTTGTAGTTTTGGCTAGATGCATTTATTTATGCATAGTTATGGTTGGTTGTGAGTATACTTTTAGGTATTGTTAGTTATAGGTGTAGTTAGTTATAAAGTTATATTTACATAGAGTTTAAGTGTCAGAGTTGTAGTTATTTGACCTAAAATGTGATCTACTCACAAGCTTATCTTCAGATGTTCCAAAGCTTTCATAATGCATGACCACGGAGGAGCATACTTTCAGTATTTTATTTCACTACTATCATTTGACTCATTGTTTAAAAAAAACTTATTAAAATAAAAACCTAAGTTCCAATATCTTTCAACACAAAGACATGTAAGTAAACTCAAGTCCCTTTCCGCCTGAATCCCTATCTCTTAGGCTCAGACTCCAAGAACCTCCTGAAAAATGAAATGCTGCCCACCTGTGCAATATTTATTCCTGAAAGCGTTTCTCCCCAAATCCCCAGCTCCCATCCAATCCCAAGGAGCAGTTAACTGGAAAACCTCTAGGGAAACCTGACAATCTCATTTCCAGTCTCTGAACCAGCCCGGTCTGAGCCCCCAGCACAATGTTCCCTACTATATGGATGTTTCTATGGCCCTCAAATTCAGAGGCGTTTTAGCCCAATCTAGACAGCAAGGCACACCTGCAGGGAAGCAGAACACATCCTGCGTCTTCCTTTCAAGGTCCTATACATTCACCAAGTCCAGGTTAAAACCTTACCTCCTCCAAGGAACTTTCTTAGATGAATACAGTAGGAATCCACCTCTTGTTCTCCCACTAGGCTTTGTTTGTAGGTCTAGTGTAGCCCTGAATGCATTCTAGCTTGTTTGAGCATTGGTACTGATGTTTTTGATTGTTTCCCTCACTGGACTGTAAGAACCTGGAGGATAGAGCCACATGCCTTAGTCATTTCTCCATGTGTTAGAGTACAGAGCTAGGTCAAGTCATGCTTGTGAAATCAGTCACAATTAATATTACTAATAGAATAACAAACTTTGATATGACTTATTTTGTTCTGATATATATACATGTACATGTGTATGCATATACATATCTAAATTTATTCTAGAGTATATCAAAAATAATGTTACCTGTGGCTATATTGATTTATCTGCATTCATTTATTCTGTGTGTATTTTGAATGTTGAATGGACAAAATCACTTTTACCACTAGAATACCATTAACTTAGCCCTTACAAGTGTATGTAGTTGCTTTGATGCTTGAATTCTAGACAAGTCCTCTATCTTCGCAGATACCCATGAAGTGTTCTAATGAATAAGCGTATTAGGTAAAAATAAGCAGAATATATTCCAATATGCATATGAAAAACAAACAACAACCACACCCTGGGAGTAATAACAGAACATGCTCTTCCTATTACTAGTAAAAGTACTGATAGAAATTAAGATTTATAGCAGTAGTTAGAGTAGTAGTCGTGGTAACAATGAAAAGAAAACTTTGCAGAATAAATGTATACCTAGCAGATAAAGTAGTTTGGACTTTCATGTGGATTTCCATATCTAACACAATAAATACATACCAAAGAAACACTTAATTGTATAGCTTAATTAATTAATTCTATAGCTCGTATTTGTCTTGAAAAGTAATTGAATAAACATTTATGAAGTACGTTTAGAAAATGAAAATTAAAACAGTGCAAAAACTATCAGAATTTCTTCAAGAAAGGGTTAACTCAGCAGGCTTGAGTTGCTCAAGCTCTGCACATTCCCAAGAAAGGTCCGTTTTCAGTATCTGCTTTTGGCAGATGCCTAGGAGCTTAGCTCTGAGCCCTTGGAATGTTCCATCTGATAAGAGTGTTTTTACATGTCTCTGGAAACACTGGACCACTCTGACCAAATAGTTTATGCTAACACTGTGATTTATAGTGAACCCATTTTTGCTCTTGGGGTCTGAAGTTCAAATAACTCAGGTCAGTCATGCAAGTGCTACAATGCCTAGGTGACTGATCCCCAATAAAAACCCTGGATACTCACGCCTGGGTCAGCATCTCTGGTTGGTAACACTTCACACACGCTGTCACACATTGTTCCTGGGATAATCAAGCACATTCCTTGTGACTCCACTGGAAGGGAGATCATGCCTGGTTTCCCCTGGAATTCACCCCATGTCCTTTTCCTTTTACTGATTTTAATCTGTACCGTTTCACAGTAAACTGTAACCATGAGTATAACAGCTTTGGAGTCTTGTGAATCCTTTTAGTGAACCATCATGCCTGAGTGTGGTCTTAGGGACCCCTGTATCAAAACAAAAGAGCCCATAATTACTAAGTATCATTTAAATATGACATGGTACTCCTATGTTGTCTCCTTACTTACATAGCAGGCAATTTCCTTGGGGCTTCTATGTAGATTTTCTCATTTACCCTTTTGTTGACTCACCGACATAGATTTGTTGTATTAGTGAGAAAACACATGAAGATACCTACGGATCCTGAAAAGCAACAGAGAAACAAAGGTATTATGTTATCATGACATAGTACTGCACATCAGAAAAAGAAAAATTACTTATAGCATATTCATTTCCTATTTACACTCTACTTTATCTACCAGATATGAGACTTTCAATAATTCTTTCTATCAGTTATAATTCACCATCACTATTCAATTATATTTTTTTAAACCGAATGGTCTCAAGATTTTGTTGTTTCAGATACATGATAGGACAACCCAGGAGCTGGCAGGAAAAGTTCTTCCAAATTCATGGTAGGATGATACTCTTCTCAGAATAAAAGTGTTCCCTTGCCACTTACTGATTACGATGATGCTGTCCATATTTAGAGACTGATGTTCTCTAGTTTTACTATGTGCAGGTGACTGCAAAGGCCCAACTCCATCAACTGGAAGCAAAGTGGCCACAGTCACTGCAAACCAGTGTTTTGCTACCTGACGTTTTGAATCAATACATTCATGCAGTTCTAACCTATAGGGATTCACCTAGTTTATCCTCAAACATGGTGACTAATAAAGAAACTAGCATTGCATTAAAATGTACTATCATCTGATAATGTAATCAGTGATGCAGTATGATTTGTTTAAGATAGTAATGACAAATTCAAGGGAAAAATAACAGAAGATAAAATCATCTTCTTGTGTAAATCCCAATATTGGGTATAAAATCTGGAGAGTTTACTGTTTGCAACCAGGAAGCCTTCAATGCATTACCTCTATATGGGTATACGGATACATAAACACACACACACACAGACACACACCTCAGCATGGATATCCATGGAATACTCTGGCAAATACACTAGTAGTATAATAATGGGCAGAATGAATTCCAATATTCATGTCAAAAAAAAATACAAAACTACAATTACTAGAGCCTGAACAAAGGTCTATGTGTTTCTAGGCTCATCAAATAATATACTAAATGTGTATGCATTTAAAATGCAACCAAGAAGATATCAGTTCACTTGTAGTAAGAGATTACTAAATACCTCATTATAAATCATTGCCTTCTTTCACAAATTAAGTGAATAACTACTAATTTTATTAATAATCAATACAGAAGAAGAACAAACTGCAAAGTCAGTAGATGGAAGGAAACAATAAAGATCACGGTGGAAATAAATGAAATAGAGGCTAGAAAACAATAGAAAAGTTCAAACTAAGAGCTGGTTCCTTGAAAAGATAAACAAAATCAATAAATCTGGGGCTTCCCTGGTGGCGCAGTGGTTGAGAGTACGCCTGCCGATGCAGGGGACACGGGTTCGTGCCCCGGTCCGGGAAGATCCCACATGCCACGGAGTGGCTGGGCCCGTGAGCCATGGCCGCTGAGCCTGCGCGTCCGGAGCCTGTGCTCTGCAACGGGAGAGGCCACAGCAGTGAGAGGCCCACGTACCACAAAAAAAAAAAAAATTAACAGTGACTTCTCTACAGAGCAATGATAATCAGAGGAAACAATGTGATAACAGAACCATACACTAGGGTAAGGAAAAAATGTATAAAACAAATTCTTTGATTAGAATCTTAACAAAGACTTGAGGACCCATTTGAACACAACTAGAAATATTTTACAAAGGTTTTAAAGGTGGACTAATTAATTGATATATATACATGAACCTGGATGGAGAGAGTCAATACTGTAAATAATTAATTTTTTCTCCAATTAATTCATGATTTAGTTATTGTGCTGAAACTCTCAACATGATTTGAGAGGGAAACTGACTAAGTGGAAAAGTTTAAGTATGGAGTGCTGAAAGTGTTTTATGAAATCACAAAAATAAAGAGTAAGAAAGTGCACTTGTCATGTGAAATGGCACTGTAAACTACAATGAAGGATAGGGTGGAGAGTGGTTAAGGGTTCAAGAGTTTAAAGTTCAGGGGAAGAAAATAGAGGTTTCAGATGACAATGGACCCCATATATTTGGAAAAGAAGACTCAGATTCTCACTCTGCTTCAAACAACTGCAACCCACATGAGCTAAAAACTTGAACTCAAGAACAAAATGATTTCTATAAAAACCACCCCAAAACATGCCTAGTGTATATTTGATAGTATATACTTGACTATGGAAATTGTGCAGAAGTAAAGGCAACAGGCTATGAATATTGAGTATGCAACAGAGGGGCATTGATAGAGGGAAGGGGGAGGTATTAATTTTACTCCATAGATCTTTGCTTATCTTATATTTAGGATAAGCTAATAATACATAAATATTTTCAAATACTGACAAATATATTTTTTTAAACTATCTTTTTGTTTTTTTTAGAAATGGCTTTTATTTATTTATTTATTTTTGGCTGTGTTGGGTCTTCGTTTCTGTGTGAGGGCTTTCTCTAGTTGCGGCGAGTGGGGGCCACTCTTCATCACGGTGCGCGGGCCTCTCACTATCGCGGCCTCTCCCGCTGCGGAGCACAGGCTCCAGACGCGCAGGCTCAGTAGTTGTGGCTCACGGGCCCAGTTGCTCTGCGGCATGTGGGATCCTCCCAGACCAGGGCCCGAACCCATGTCCCCTGCATCGGCAGGCAGACTCTCAACCACTGCGCCACCAGGGAAGCCCTACTGACAAATATTTTAATGCAAGTTAACTCGAGACACACACCAAGCTTAGTTTACTTGGAAGGAAGGAAAATAGGAAAGAAGAGGAAAGGAAACATGGAAGAGAGGAGAGAGGGAAGGGGAGAGAAAAGGAAGAAGGGGAGGGAAGGAGAGGAGAGGAAGGAAGGGAAAGAATGGAGAAAGAGGAGAGGAAAGGACAGAAGAGGGAAGACAGGAAGGAGGGGAGGAGAGAGAAGAGGAGACAGGAGGAGAGGGGAAGGAACAGGGGAAGAGAGGAGAGGAGAGGAGAGGGGAGAAGGGGAAATAGAGAAAAACAAAGGAGAGGAAAAGATGGAAGGAGGAGAAAAGGAGAGAATGGTAGGCGAGGGGATGGGAGTGGAGGGGAGCAGAAATGAGGGGGGAGAAGGAAAGGAGGGAGAAAAGGATGGAGAAGAAATAAGGGAAGGAGAGAGAAGAGGAGAAGGGAAGGGAAGGAGGGGAGGGGAGAGGAGGAAGGAAGGAAGAAAGGGAAGTGAAGAGGAAAGAGAAGGAGGGAAGGAAGGTTCACAAAAGAGGAGGAAAGGAAGGGAGGAGTGTGAAAAGGCAGGAGGGGGAGAAGGGAGGGGAAGGGAGGAGAGGCCTTGAGAAGAGAGGGAGAGAGGAGGGAAGGGGAGGGAAGACGAGAGAGAAGGAAGGGAAGAAAGAAGGAAGGAAGAGAGGGAGGGAAGGAGGAGAAGGGAGAGCAGGGGAGAGAAGAGAGGAGAGGATGGAAGGAAGGGAGACAGAAAGGAGGAGGACATTAGGAGAGGAGGGGAGGGGGCTGGAGGAGAAGCGGAGAAATAACCGTAAGATGAGGCATTTGTCCCATGTTTGCTGAAGTATCAGACTTTGCATGAAGCGCTTTGACCAGGATGATCTCATCTGATGCTCACTGAATACACCTGAACACTGTGCACTATACTCTAATGTACATGTGGATAAGTGGATTCTGTTATTACTTCTAACTTAATTTTCATTGTGAGGACAAAGTGAGCCAACAAGTGTGAAAACAGTTCTGTAAATTGGAAACTGACATAAAAAAGTGAGGGATGATTATAGTGTTGTTTTGGGGTCTAACTAACCACTTTACATCCATGTTTTCTCACTAAGAGACCACCTGCCAGGCTCTGAGCACCAGAGATGAGCCCCTTACAGGCTCCATTTCACCCCCAGGGTCTAGTGACAATTCTTTTCACCAACAGGTCACTAGTATATTGGGGTCTCCCACTGCTGGCCTGAGTACCTAGGGGGCCAGGGGCCACCACCATCCCCCCCCGCCAAGTGCCAATCCCGTGGGGGAAGGTCCCTATCATGTCAACCAAGGAGCTGCAAACCTAGGTGCACAGAAAGGGGGCAGTGCTAGGGGCTGGGGACCCTCCAGAGCAGGGCTGCTGCCTTACTTGCCAGGTTGGCCACGTCCAGACCCTCCTGTTTGTGAAGAGATGGCTTTTCTCCAGGATCAGGTCTCCAAATGCCTCCCACGGAAAGGATAAACTTACCCCCCTGAAAACTCAAGAACATCAAGTGAAACTCCCTGAGAACTCAAAAGATGGTCCAGCAAGGTGGGCCGACAGGAGAGAAGACTCAGCAAAGAGCGTGGAGAGCAGCCGTTCACAACAGGAAGAAAGAATGTAAAACCCCAGTGAGAAGCTGGCTCAGATGTGTCCAGAACAAGAATGAAGACACCCTCGAACTTGCACAAGGGCTTGAAAGGAGGGAACAAACACACGTGGCCCCGCTGCCTGGCGTGGGTCCAGGCAGCCCAGCGCCCACAGCTCTCAACTGGAATTCTGCTCTTGGAGGCAGGACATTCCAAATGATTTATGTGCCAAACGGTATTAAACCCTGCCTGCCACAATAAGGTGGTGAGACGATTCATGAAACTGGCCACAAAAGCAAAGGAACGAGGGGCACTGGCCGTGCCCAATTGTGCTCTACAATGAAGATAGTACTGGGGAGACATGGGTGTTGACACGGACAACGGATCAGAATGGAACTCAGTGGACAACAGGCATATGGAATCATTTGGAATGTTTGTGGCTGACGCGGGGGGAGGGGGGAATGGACAAGTTAATCTCCATATCTCACCAAAATTCTCAGAAAAAAATCCGGAAAGTGTTTTGAGACGTCTGAAAAGATTCGGCACAGGATCAGGAGTTGCACTTTACAACATGAAGCATAAAAGCATGGTGCACGGGGTTCTCCTCAGTGATCAGAACAAGTCATAGAGCAGCCTGCAGACTAGGACGCAACGCCCAGCGTGACTCAGGCCTTGCCCATCCCCGCTCCCAGTGGGAGATCCCCGCTCCCAGCTGGAGACCGAGGAGCTGCCCAGCAGCGAAGGCCAGGCCGGAGCAGCAGATCACACTGGGTGTGAGGGATGGGCGGCCGTGGACGACCAGGGTCGGGGAGACCACCGTATGTCTGCTCCTGCATCTTTGCAGCATTGCACCCCTTAGGATGAGCAAGTGATACTTATGTAAGTAAAATATCAAGGAAAATACTCAGCAAGATCAATGTGAATGCACATGTGTGTTCCTACCGAGCCCCTCAGTTTCTCCAGATCTCAAATTCTCCCACCTCTAAAAATCAGATAACATCCCCTCTTTGAATAACAACAAAGTACCTTCAAGAAGCTATAAAATAAAGCTATACAGTGTTGCTGAGGGACTTAGCAAAGCTTTGAATCAATGGATATATCCCCCATTTCTATACAGCAAGATTACGCATTTAAGATGTTGATTTTTATTTCATTTGCGTTAGAAACGTTCTACCTCTGTGCTGCCCA
The DNA here is from genome assembly GCF_005190385.1 of Monodon monoceros. NCBI lineage: Eukaryota > Metazoa > Chordata > Mammalia > Artiodactyla > Monodontidae > Monodon > Monodon monoceros. The sequence goes on from NW_021703779.1 coordinate 121,262,754, forward strand.
AGATGGCAACCACTAGCCACAGGTGGCTGGCTCTGAAGCATCTCCAGATGGAACTACATTTCGTTTAGTTTAAAATAAATTCAAACTTAAACAGTCACCTGTGTCAGCTTTGGGGAATTCATTCACAAAATGAAATTAAAGAGTAATGAGAGATACTTCTCATACTGGATACTAAAATGGAATTATAAAACTACCAAATTAAAACCATATGGTTTTGGATCAAGAATTGACAGAACTGAAAAAAGTACTAACATTAAATGCTGTGGGAAAATTAGATATTTGTGGAAAAATTAAACTGTTAAATCAGCACTTCCCAATTTACACTCAATACATTTTACACAGGTTAGAACATTGAATTTTTAATACAAGATACAGCTATTGATCTGGAAGGATTTTCATGGCATATTTTAAGTGAGCACAAATTAGAAAAGTTTAATTGCATAGCATGATCCCTGTTTCTAAAAGGAGACAATTCTTAAAGATCACCTGTGGGCTGGTATAGATGGAGCCCTCTAGGCCCGTTGAGGGGGAAGAGCGGGTCAGCCCAGCCCAGGCAGTTGTGGAGGCGGGGGATGTGGGTGCGGGTACACGTATGCACATATATAAGTGATTCTGTCTGCTTATCTGATCTGCTTTCACAATGGATGCCTCCAGCACGGGCTGGGGGGGAGCTGAGGCTCCAGAGGTCCTCTACCATTTTTTAAATCTCTTCACACTCTTTCTCTAGGCATTTGAGCACCTCCTCTAATCAAAACTAATTCTAAAACTGCAGGGAAAAGAATGTCTTTTATTTACTATCCTTAACATCGCCAACTTTAATTTTTCACCTATTCACGAAGAAAATAACATGTGCTACAGAGAAGGGCTGTGATAGCAAGGATTTACTGAGTGCTTTCTCCATGTCAGGCACTGTGCCCTGACTTTCTGAGGATTCTGTCCTGGAATCTTCCCCACAGCCCAGGCAGCAGATGCAGTCATTACACTGCCTCCCTCCTGTGAGGAGGTGCCTTCGCACAAATCAAGAGTGAACCTACTTGAAACTTTGCTATGCTTGTCATTACCAAGACATGAGTCCAGTGCTACTGCTTTGCTATCGAAAACCCACTCACCTTCTGGCCAGTGAGTGGAGGGAACAACCTGTCTCTAATACCTGCGATTTGACCCCGCTGTGGGCAGTACCGATATTCACTGTGACCAAATATTTCCCGGGGGCACTTGGGGTTTCCTTTGGGGAGGGAGCACCCAAATCAGGGATGCTGCCTGACGTATCCTGGATGGTCACGTCTAGCAATGACTTTTCCTATATGGTCATATATTAGAGGATGTGGTGACTGTCTTTTGTCTTTTCAATTATTAAATGCACAATATTTACTTGATTTTAATAATGCAATGCAGACTCATAGAGGATATTATCTACTTAGAAGCCCAAGACTGGACTTCCATGGTGGTCCAGTGGTTAAGACTCTGTGCTTCCCGTGCAGGGGGCACGGGTTCAATCCCTGGTCGGGGAACTAAGATTCCACATGCCGCACAGTGCAGCCATTAAAAAAAAAAGAAAGAAAGAAATCCCAAGATAACAAATTAAAAACTATGGAAACTACTAAGACAGTCGAATCAGGTAGGTAGAAACAAACTATATATATATTATTAATATGTAATAATATAATAATACATATAATTTACATATATGTGTACATATATATGTTATATAGGTAATTTAACTATATATATATAGTTAAATTACATATAACTGTACATGTAAAGTCATCCATGAAAGGAAAAAATCAAATGCACAGGAATAATCATTATCAAGAATTGTTCTAAACATATAAGGAGAAACTGCAAACATTTCCTAAGTCATATATGAAAGGAGACTTGAATGAACAGGTGTAAACTCCTATTACTGCTGGAGGAGCGCATGGAGAGGATGTGACCGCTGGTTGAGCCGGTACGATTTTATTATCCACTTCTTATAGATATGGCAGTTGAGGCTAAAAGGTACTGGGCACCATCCTAAGTGAGCAGGTTCTGAGCCCACTTTTTAACTGACTACGAAACGTGCACACTTTACATTTTAGTGCATCATCTGACAATCGCCAGTTTCTCCTCTCCCTATCCCATCACCAATGATGTCACAGTAACTGAATCTAATCACCTTTTCTTTTCCTGGTCCCCAAGTCCCTTGATAGCTCTGCACTATCTGACGTTCTTCCTTTTGTATGTGTTTCCTTTAGATACTATGACAAAGAATTCACTGGAAATCTCACTTCTTTAGTAAATTAACTATCTCAAGCCTGATCTGTGTCCATAGCCCTAGATCCTCTGCACTCCTTTCTCCACACTTGTCCTAGACAACATCTCTGCACTCAGCCGCAGCTCAGCCCCAGGCTTTGGGTAGTGTGTGTGCACTGGTCGTCAAATTCAACGCATATGCAAAACTATGAAACTGCTCCTTTTGTGATGTTTACTATATATCTTATTGGAATATGCACCTGCCCCATCCCTGAAGCTCAAACTTGCATTCATTTTGGATCCCCCCCCCATATTCAATCAGTTATCCCAGTCCTACCTACCCAGTACCTCTGTATTCACCCTCACCACTCTTTCCACCTCCACTGCCTCTTTCAACATAAACAAAAACAAGAGTGACCTAATAGTTCTCCCTATCTTCAACTTCTCTCCAGTCTTGTCCACACACTGCTGTCAATTGAGTCTTAATTAAATACATTCATTAATTTACCTCTGGGCCTCATTTTCTCAGAGGGGGAACAAGAATTAGTAATTGAAGAACATACTAACCGATCTCCCCATGTGGTTCATATGTTTTGTTTGAGGAGTAAGACTAAGTTGTAGGAGACAAGATAATTATGTAAAATAACAACACGGATGATGCCCAAAATTTACTGAGTACGTATTCTGCACCAGATACTGTATTATCACTTTAATTATCACAACAACCCTTAAAGGTGGGCACAATGATTATCCCCATTTCATAGATGAAGAAATGGAGGCTCAGAGGTAAGACAATCTATGTTTAAATCTAGATCACTTTGGTTGATTCCAGGGCCTTAACTCTTACCCACATGCTATGTTGATTTCCCACTAAAGTGCTATGTTTAAGAAGCACTGAAGTCACACAGCTTGATGACTGTACATTCAACTGCGAGGTCAAGAGACTGTGAGATTAATGGGGAACTGCCCAGGTTTAGAACATCCAGTATCAGCTGAAAGCAGATGAACTCACAAGTGAGTCACAAGGGATGGAAACAAAACAGTTTTCAAATGACATTGACCTGAGCAAACCCTCTGCTCACTTCCTTTCCAAAGGCACCTTTCTGAAGTGTACTGGGGAGAGAAGAAATGGATTAGGAGATTCTCAAGCCAAAGCCCACCAGGATTCCCTCTAGCAAATAGCCTTTCCTTCAGATCACATCAGCCTGCACTTTCACATCGGCTTTCCATATGCTAGAACTCTGTAGGTTGGAAACACACTCTACACCAGCATCTGCTCTCATCGAGTATTGTTCTATTTAATTCAAATGGAACTGAGTGTGTGGACCCGGACATATGGGGTAAATGAGAGAGGCTTTCAGGGAACGTGTTAATCATCATGTTTAAGAAAAAACTGCAATGTGGTTATGGAATTTAAGTATCAACTACACAGAGAGGAATCTCAAGACTTCATGGAAGTGATGAAGAAATCACGAAATGTGAAAAGACAGAGTCTGTTCATTTCACTTCAATGTACATTGAGTACCAACTATATGTTAGGTATTTTGGGGCCAGGCTTTTCCACAGCTATTGTCTCGCATAATCCCCTCCACAATCCCTAAGGCTATACTTTTTAGATGAGGTGACACAGAGAAGATGGTCAAATGGCTCAGTGTGACACACCAAGACAGCCAGGAAGCTGGGATTCAAACTAATTGGGTCTCGTACCAAAATCTGAAATCCTTCCTTTGCGCATCAGCTGTTTGGGTGACATGTTTATCTGCTTTGTGAAAAGAAACTGATTCTGACTTTATGAATATTAGCTCCTCCCTCTCCTTTTATATGTTTTGGATATAATGGCAGGTTGTTTGTAAGTAGTGAACTGATGTTACCTTCAAGACATAAGCATTGTCTTGACTGGACTGCAAACGGACTTTCCCAAGTTAAATAAAGTATGAGAAATGGTGACAAACTGTGAACAGAATATAATAATGATGTAAATTAAAAATTTTTTAATGGTATTTGTTTCAAAAATGAAAACCAGTTTTGAAGATTACTCTTTTTAAATTCACATAAAAGCAGATGACAGGGATGATATTCAAAATTACCTCAATGGGCTGAAACGAAAGAACAGTAAATTTAGCAAGGTGAAAGTTAATGTAGGTAAATGTGAATTCAGTATGTGAACCAAAATGAAATAAAACAAGCAGAAGCATTGCATAAGTACCAGATTAAAGAGCTCTGACTAACCAATAACTTTTAAAAGGGGGTTTAAGGGCTTCCTGGTGGCACAGTGGTTGAGAGCCCGCCTGCCGATGCAGGGGACACGGGTTCGTTCCCCGGTCAGGGAAGGTCCCATGTGCCACCGAGTGGCTGGGCCCGTGAGCCATGGCCGCTGAGCCTGCGCGTCCGGAGGCTGTGCTCCGCAATGGGAGAGGCCACAACAGCGAGAGGCCTGCGTACAGCAAAAATAAAAAAAAAATTTTTTAATAAAAGGGGGGTTATCATTTTCTGCAAGCTCAGAATGAGACTACAGTGTGACGAAGTTGCTGAGTAGTGATTACCATTTATGTTAATCAGAGAAGCATACTATGTAGAACAAGAGAGATAACAGTCTCTGTTCTGAGGACCAGACTTTACCTAATGTTCTGACTTAAGTGTTTAATTCCGCATTTTGAGATAACGCTCACATGCTAGATTACATCTAGAGGTAATTGGTGAGGATGGTAAAGAGTCTGGAAGCTTTGGCAATGGAAGAACTGAGGCTGTTTGGAAAAAAAAGTAATGAGCAGGGGTGATATTAATGTTTTCAATTATTTGAAGGACTACCATGCAGAAAAGAACTGTGTGGTTCAACAGAGACAAACTAGAATGCTAGTTCACTTGAAAATTACAAGAAAGTAGATTTTTGCCTGATAGTCAAATAAACTCTATACTAGTTAGAATAGGCCAAAAGTACCCTCATGAGATAATGACTTTGAAATCTCTAGACGTCGGATAGCCACTTATCAAATATGAGATTGTTACTTTAGAGAGAGAATCAGGCTTGAAAAACTTCAAAGGGAATTTCTGGTCCAGAGTGTCAGTATTCCTATTAGACCTGCCCAGTAAGTGCCTGAGTACTGCCTTCTATGATGTATGGGGGACTTTCTCTCATAATGTAAAATCTGCACAACTGCATGAAAAACAAAACACCAAAAAAGAGCAGACAACATAAATATAGGGCTGGAATCATGTTAGCTGTTGTGTCTTTAAAAGAGCATAGCCTCTTGAACTAGGGATGAGTAAGATAACCAGAGAGTAATAAAGAGTTGCACTTCCTATACTAAGAGCACAGAGCAGTGCATTAGGTTTGCCTTTTGCTAGGGAGAAAAGAGGCACCATGAATGCACAAAGACAATGAGAAATGTGGACAATTTTACGTGCCTGACCTAAGTGGTTATGGCTGCAAAGTTGAGCCAATGAGTGAAGACTGGAGCCAAGGATTTGGAAGGCTGGCAGAGGAAGGCAAAGAGGATTCCTCAGAAGCCGAAGCTGACTGTGGAAGAAAAGGGAATAGAGAAATGAATACACGAATCTGCAACATCTCTGAAATACTGTGAACTGTAGTTGATGAATGGTCCAGGTGCCAAAGTCCAAATCTGGAGTGGCTTGTTGACAAGGTTAGCACTGTAACAGATGGTGCTTGCTTGAGAAAACGTGAGAGGAAGGAGAGACAATGACTGTTTACTTCAGGATACCAGGAGTAGAGAAAAGGAATTGAAAGTATCTGAGAAGAATTGGAGGTAAATAATTATTTCATGGAAGTTTATCATGCTTAGGAAAGCTGCTAAGAACCAAGAAATACAGCATGACCCATGGGTATCCATAGCCACCAGCAACACGAACTGAATTCTGGGAATGGAATCTAGTTTTACTTGGGGGGCTTTAGAAGCCTTTCTAAATATGCCAGAAAAACCTGTGGAAGCAAATTTTCCTGGCCCAATAATTGAGAGGCATGTTGTGGAACCATGAAAATAGCCCACTGTGCCTTGCTTATGCAGTGCAAAATAAAGAGGGGGAAGAGGTCGAAGGGGGAGGGAAGAAATGTACATGTACTGAGCTCCACTCTGTGTCAGGCACTGTGCTATGCATTTTCACAAATATTATCTCTTCTAATCCTCACGTTAACAATATGAGAAAAGTATTATCATCTACATTTTACACAGAGAGAAACAGGCTCACAGAGGTAAAGAGACTTCCTTAATATTAAGAGAACAAAAGCCAGGTCTCAAATACAGGTGTCTATGAAAAGCTCACAGAACGGCTGAAAGTGGAAACAAAAAGTGAATGGAAAAAATTTCTTGGTGGAAAATGCAGTGCAGTAAAGAGTACTGGACACAAAAATCCACAGTCGTATAAAGTGACTTAAAAACCACATAAAGGAGATAAGATGAGGAGAAATTGGCAATGCATCCCAGGCCACTTCCCAGCACCTGAGCCATCATCATGAACTGATCATAAATGGAGAATATCAAAGACAAACTGTTCTGGGAATAACAGTCAGCAGCTGTATCACTCAGCAACTCACCTACTTTTCCCTCCCAGTTCTTAACAGCAACAACAAACCTAGCACAAGGCACTGGCAATCAAAGGGGGGAAACAACCCAAAGTGGAAGCTGGGCAAATTCCCAAGGAAGAAAACAAACTCACAGTGATAGATTCAAGGAGTCAGGTCAGAAAAGCCAAAGTAAGAAGTAAAATGCAGATTGTAAAATCACAAAGGGACAGAGAACAAACAATCATTGAGGCAAAAACATGTTTCCCTGGAGTGGCTGCAGAGGGAAGTTGGTACACACATATCTGAGTCTAGACTGCAGAGCTTTGCAAAGGGGTCTGGGTGTCTTAGGAAGATGCTTGCCCTAATACTCTGACAAAGACAGTGATTAAGCAATACAGATCCCCAATTACTTCTGCAAAGAAAGAGCAGTAATGCATAAAGGAGTACAAGCTGGTATCTGGCTAAAAGGGACTGGACCTGGTGTTACTGACTCAGGAACTTAGAGATTTTCCGACTAACCTTATTTTCAGATAAGAAAACTAAGACTCACACAGGTTCAGTTATGCCATGCCCCCTTTAAAGGATTGTTCTGGATGGCAGAAACCTGTACGTAATAGGAAGAGGGAGAGGTGCTGCTGTCAAGACCATGGGTGAACACTGACATTTAAAATATCCCAATCCAAATTCTCCCAGAGCAAGCCCCTCAGACCATCAGCCTGAATAGAGAAGCATTCTTTCTAAAGATGACATGAAAATGACAAAGAACATAAGATTGATGCTTCCACTCTTTGAATTTATCTAAGTGGAAAAAGTATAAGAAAATTCAAAAATAGCACAAAAAAGAAACAAAAAAGTTTTAAATGCAGCTGATCTAGTCCTCAGTGTAAAAGCAGAGATAAACAAGTCATTCTGAATATGTGTTGATATCATCTTGGCTGTACTGCAGATCATTATATTTTATGATGTATTTGAAGGCTTCTTTTCTTCTTAACTTGCTACATTGTGATTTTCTGAGACCTGAACAAAAGCAGTGGGAACACTGGTAAATAAAAGAAAAGAAAGGTAACTTAAGACTGCAAAATAAAATGCACATAACTCCAATTTCCTATGTGCTGGGGCAAAAAAAAAAGTTCTGATCAAAAACCATCGTGCCACCTTGGGTCAGGTATGGTCAGGCTAAACTGAACTCTGAATTACTCCCAGCAGAGGGGAAAGTGTTTGCTAAGAAGGAATGAGCTTGTAGTAAACTGCATGCCACCTGCTTCTTCTGACAAAGACTGCATGTTATGAAACAAGCGTAGAGGCTTCCCCGGTGGCACAGTGGTCACCTACCAATGCAGGGGACACAGGTTCAAGCCCTGGTCCGGGAAGATCCCACAGGCTGCAGGGCAACTAAGCCCATGCGCCACAACTACTGAGCCTGCGCTCCAGATCCCGCAAGCCACAACTACTGAGCCTGCGTGCCACAACTACTGAAGCCCGTGTGCCTACAGCCCATGCTCCACAACAAGAGAAGCCACCACAATAAGCCCGCGCACCACAATGAAGAGTAGGCCCCGCTCGCTGCAACTAGAGAAAGCCTGCATGCTGCAACAAAGACTCAATGCAGCCAAAAATAAATAAATAAATAATAAATGTATATTTAAAAAAAAGGAATACCTGTTTAAAAAAAAGACTCCGTGCTTCCACTGCAGAGGGCAAAGGTTCCATTCCTGCTCAGGGAACTAAGATTCCGCAAGCCGTGTGTGGCGTGGCCAAAAAACCCCAAAAAAACAAAAAAGAAAAGGAAAGCACCACTAACTAGCTGGGTGACCCTGGAAAAGGTGGTTAGCCTCTATTTCCTTACTTACAAAATGGAGATCTTAATCCCGGCCCTGCTTCCTTCACAAGAATGTAGTAAGGATTCAATAATACAACGTAGGTGAAAGTGTGTTATCGATAGAAAAATGTCATAGAATCAAAAGGAACTAGTACCAGATGATGATATTAAAAGAGTTTATATTAATTGCTTGTCAGGCCCAGTTCTGTACCCTCTGGCAGTTCCTTCTCTCTTCCGCCAAGCCTCAAGGCAGTGGTGATTGCATGGAATCACTGCACTCCAATAACGAGCTCCGGGAATGGGTACCCTCCACACCATGCTCTCTCTCTCCTTCATACACTTATTTATATTCTTCCTTCCTTTTGCATTCCAGCACTCCTGACCTTCTGCCACTTAGGTTGGACTCCTTGCTTACTTCCCTTTGCCATTCCACATGCTCTCAGTTTCCTCTGACAGCCTACTGCCTGCTCTCCCCACATCCCCACCAGACCTTCTCCCTACTCTTCCAGGTTTAGGCCAGGCTCATTTTTATTCACCCACGCTTATCTCTCTGCTCCTTGGCTCTTTACTCTCAGGAAGAGAGACCATGTTCCCACTCTTGTCAGCTGTGCTCAACAGCAAGAGCCTCTAATAAATGAGGACCCGGTCCCTCCTTGAAATGGGACTGCTCCAAGGGATAAAATCTGTGCTGCCTGGTCTGAAATGTCTTTGAGCATCCTGAGATACAGGAGTAAAGATGACAAGAGTATAAGAAGTACCTGACATATAACGATCTCATTTAATCCTGACAACATCTCTATGAAGCTGTTTATACACATGCTACAAATGAAGACAAGGAAATCATAGGTTAAGAAACTTGATGAAGTTCTTCAAGGAAGATTTATTAGTTCCTACAGCTTCTATAGTACTTCATAGTACAAGTGGGTACTGGCCATTGCGGGGAGTAGGAAGCAGGAAGTATAAGGTAGGATACCTATTACACATATGCAAGATGGTCTTTTTTATCACCTTCCTCTCGTGACAACTAAGATATTTTATGTTTAAAACAAGCCTTTTTCTTGTATGAGTTTAGATTCTTTTTATCATAAATGAAAGAAAACTAACCCAAACTAGGTTAAATAAAAGCAGAATTCATTGGTTTACATACCTACAGAGTCCAGGGGTACGGATGGCTCAGAGCATGGCTGGATTGAGGGCTAAAATTATATCATCAGGAACAAGTTTCCTGCTCCTGTCTTCTGCTTTATTAGTTTCAGTCTCTGGAGCCACATTTAGCAAGATGGTGGCAATAGCTCCAAATTCTTCACTTTCTTAGGTTCAAGACCAGTTAGAAAGAGACTAACTTCCTAAAATGTCCCAGACATTATATCTCACTGGTTTTTATTTCATTATGTGCCCAAATCTGAATAATCACTATGGCCATGGTCACATGGATCAAATGGGATATGGTTGATGGTTTAATCCTGGGTCACATGCTCTGCCAACTGAGTTGTGGGGTGGGTGTCACCTGAGCCAAACAGACCAAGAATGGGGGAAGGATAGAGTCTCAAATGGCTATTGCTTGATAAAATAAATGGATATCTCTGGCCAAAAGACAGCAAAGGTCCTCTATGTATCTCTAATAAATAAATGTCCCAGAGAGGGAATTAATGGCTATTAAAGGCTAATAATTCATAACATCTACTGAATTCTTTTTTTTTAAAACATCTTTATTGGGATATAATTGCTTTACAATGGTGTGTTGGTTTCTGCTTTATAACAAAGTGACTCAGTTATACATATACATATGTTCCCATATCTCTTCCCTCTTGCATCTTCCTCCCTCCCACCCCCCCCATCCCCCCCCTCCAGGCGGTCACAAAGCACCGAGCTGATATCCCTGTGCGATGCGGCTGCTTCCCACTAGCTATCTACCTTACGTTTGGTAGTGTATATATGTCCGTGCCTCTCTACCAGGCACTGTGTTAATTAAGCACTTACACATATTCTCATATGCCTCACAACCACCCTCTGAGGTTGAGTACTAGTATTATCCAACTCTTACGAATGAGAAAACTGAGGACCCACAGAGCAGTGAAATCACTAGCCCAAGGTCTCATAGCTAGTAAGTGGAGGAACAGGGATATCAACTCAGGATATTGCCAAACTCTCCAGGTTAATGTATCTGTCAGTACAAGGGAGAAATTCTAATGGAGAAAGAGAATCATGCTCATGGGGATCAAAGTCCTTTTGAGGAGATGGAACAAAACTCCACATTTAAAAAGACCCCATATAATAGCTGGGGCTGGCCAGTAAGTAACAGAACATTTGATTTAAAAAGACTGAAAGGGTGGAAATTTATTCTCTCATCTCTGAGTCCTGAGGCAAGCATTTCCAGGGCTGGTTCATTCAGCAGCACGACATCAAGGAATGAGGCTCTCCTCTGCACCAGCTGGTATTCACCAGTTGGTTTATCCCCTCATGGCTGCAAAATGGCTGCAACAGCTCAAGGCATCACATCTTCCTATCACTCTGTCCACAGATGAAAAGTGAAATTTTTCCTTCAGTGTCTCCTTTCTATCAGGAAGGAAAATCTTTCCTAGGAGTCCCACAGCTGACGTCTTCTTACATCTCACTGACCAGTACTGGGTTATATGCTTTGCCCTAAACCAACCTCTGCTGAAGGAGAATGTGATTCTTTCCTTCAGAAGGAGAAAGGCCCATCCTCTCAACCCCAGAGCCAGAAATAGGATGAGGCATGTGAGGTGTCTAGGGTACAAAATTTAAGGAGGCACTCACTCTCAGGGCCATGCACTTGCAACAACCCTTTGAGTTCCTTCTTAAACTGTGGGTACCTTTTATGATCTTGAAATGAGGGCCTCCTTAGGTTTTTGGGCCCTGGATGCTTCAACTGCTTTACCTAATTTCAGCCCAGCTCATCATACTGCCTCCTCCCAATACTTGAACAAAGTCAGGAGTCATTTTAGAATAAAAGAAGGGGAAGACAGCTGTTGAGATGATAATCAATGTTTCAGTTAACAGCTACACTTGACTTCTGTCATGCCTTAGCCATCAAGCATGAATACAACTCCCTAGTCTAACTTCTGCCTTTGGGCATTTAATATCTCTGGGGCTTTTTACTGGAAGATCTTCAAGGTTCCTCCTAGCTTTGAAGTCCAGGGAATCTTGTTAGATACTTTTAAATCAAATAACGTTTACGGCTTCATCTGCTGTTAAAGAAGATGGAACAATAAGGAGACTGACATTATTTGATTCCAGAGGAGGAAAAAGTCATATATCTGGCTCCAATCCTTCCCCATCAACCTCCCTCTCCATTACCACCTCTTCCTACTCACCCACCACCAACACACACGTTCAAAATCAATCATATAGCTGTTAGTGGTATATTTGCCAGATGGAAAACTGTAGTGGACACTGTGATGCGCCTCCCACTCCCAGGACTGAAGCACTCATTTCCTCAGCTGTTGGGAGTATTGGTGACTGACTTTTCTCAGCTGAGTCAATTTCCAGAAACTTCCCATAGCTGGAGAGAGACACTGCTCCCCAAAACCACATCTCCTTTCCTTGGACAGCCTGTGTCCAATGACTGGTAAGAGTGGAGGGGCTACCCTGGGGGTGGGGTGTGGAAGGTGGTGGGAGGGGAGTTGTGGGAGAAGTAATAATAGTCCAGGCCCTTACTCCAATTTGGGACAACCTTGCAGGGATATTTCAGCTCCAGAATTCTCTGAGGTGTTGGGTTAAAGCCTTTGTTTTCATTGCATGAAGTATAACTTCTCCTTCTTAATCTTCCTTCCTTCACACCCGAGGAGGTGTTGATCATGAGAACACTCACCAACTCACTCTTGCATACAACCCCCCACCTCAGAGTTTGCTTTCCAGGAAACCCAAACTGTGACAGTAACTATAGACCTTTTTGTGGAAGCTGGGAGCATTTCCTTCTTTTTTTCTTCTGCTTCCTTTATTTTATTTTTGGTCACACATACTTACATAGCTATCGTCTTTAAGTAAAATAGCACATAGTAATAAACACACATAGTTGAACATGTTTCTTTGTGCTAGGGAAATAATTATGTTCCCTAAATTATTTTAGTAGGATTAACTTGCTCCAAACAGTAATGCCTGGAATCAAAGCCACATGACACAAATCTGGAGTGATTTTTCTCTTTGGCTATATGATGAATTGCTCATTTGCAGCTGAATGCCCCAAATTGGAGTCCTAGTTCTGAGAGCTTGTATTCTACTATATGGAAGAATGGTCTCCTTATTGGGCTCTTTATGGATACTGGATAAAGTCCTTGTCATTGAAAACATTCATTTTTCATAATGCATTTGTCCTGTAAGTTTCTGTTCTCAAAATTAAGTAGTATTTCATAGGTCTCCTTGACCTGAGTGTTTGTTAATATATATTTTCTATTAATTTCGAAATCATATACTTCACTGGGCTTGAAATTGGTCCTTAGGGGGATTCTAACAGCAAGTGAGCAAGCCTTTGCCCCAAGGGTTCTATGTCTGCATTTCTAATCAGAGGAGCTCATGCTAACTGCTGAATACCTTACATCGGAATAAAGCAAGAATGATATTTCCATGGACTGCCTTTATACTGTTTGACTGAAGTGACAAGACTGCAGTAGATTCATTAAATTTTCAGTTGTTATTCTGGTCAGTCATAAACAATCTATTTGGTTTGTTATGATGATAGAAATAACAGACCGTTCAAACAGTGTGATTCATCAACCAGTTTCTTGCTCATTTTAGTTATGAGATGAGATCAAGACCTCACTATTTTACTCTACTGAAAACAACTGACTGAGAAATCTGTTTTATATATATTTTTTCAACATCGTATCCATAGGTAGGATCTAGGTAACTTTCACCAAATAAGGGCATTAGCCTCCTAAACAATTCTTCTCACTTTGGTCTCTTCAAACACTTTTGTACCCAAGCTGCCATGGTGTTGTTTTTAATGCCTAACTTCGCCTAATTCAGAAACTGGTACCAGAAGTGGGATGAAACTGTAAAAATAGCAAAAGTATGCATCATTGCCTTAGTGGTCAGGCAGGCTTGATGGCAAGGAGACATGAACAGCCTGGATGACTAGAGATCTATTTAATTTAACGGCAAAACATTAGGTACTATCAGTACATTAACTTAATTACAGATGGTGAGGTTACATAGTTGGTGTTTATAACAGAAGAGGATGAAAAACAAAATGTTAGTTCCATGTGTTAGGTTCTATTGACTCCATCTGGCAAGATAATATAAGAAAGATGACCTAAAAGAGGAGTGATTGGTTTCTGAGAATAAATCAAAGGATAAAGGAAGGTCCAGAAAACTGGGGCCTTGTAAAGTTGGAAAAGCCATTTGCTTGCATAATGCAAATGATAGGAGACAGTATAAAACAGGCTTAAAGCCTCAAATGCCCAGTAAAACTTCTCAAAGCGACTCCAGACAGAGACCAAATTAAGGGGGTAGCATTTCCATGGGCTGTTCTAAATATTTTTAACTATAAGTTGAAATAGGTCTGGGGGTAAAGAAACAAATAAATAAGGAATATTTGAAAATTATGTCCAGAAAAAAACTTTGATTGTAGTTACTGACACACAGAGCTAACTAAATATAAATAGATTACTAAATTTGGAGGTAACTGTACTGTTAAGGAAACCGTAAGCCTAGAACAAAGTACCTTGGATCATCTAGACAATAAACAAACCTGGGCTCTTTAACCTTCCATGATTAGGTGGGTGACTTCAAAGGCTCTGAAGCCCCTAAAGAGAGCTTTCTCCCCAAAACGTATTTTGGATGTGGCCAAGGAGAATAATGAACAAGGAGTGGGTCCCCCAGAGGGTGGACCCATGAACCATGGAGATCAGTGAACAAGGGAGTTCTCTCAGAGTACAGGATCAGAGTCTAATCAAGGAATGTTCCCAGCCCAAGGGTAAGGAACCCTCATAGCATCTTCCCAGGGGATTTCAAAACTACCATGGCCTAGTGACTGCTCTGTGTCTCCTATTCTTCCCCTTTCTAAACGAGAACTGTGTTAACTTTTGCTGTGGTTAAAAAAGCCTACATATATTAGTAGTTTATAACAACAAGCATTCATTTCTCATTCACAGATTTGTGGGTCAGCTGTGGCTCAATGGTGTTCAGCTCCAAGCTATGGGTTGCATTTTGAGCTGCTCAACATGTCTAACTGCGGGATGCAGGGTGAGGGAACAGCAGTTTACCAGGGGCGTGATCTCATAGCAGTTCAGGAACAGAGCACTAAAGTGAAAGTTACGCCACACAAGCACATCTAAAGCCTCTAGTCCAGCACAGAACAAGTTGGATCTTCTCACACTCCATTAGCCAAAGCAAGGCACGTGGCTATAAACAAAATCAGTGGGGTAGGGAAATACACCCTGTCCATAGTGAACTACTGTTAAGGATAGAAAAAGGGAAAATTGTGAATACCAATTATAGTCTACTACCAAAATGTTTTGTAATTATTTGTATACTGGGTATAGGTGAGTGTGGGCAGGTGATCTATCTTTTAACCCATAAGTTGCTAGACAAAAAGGGACTGTATACAGATGAGATAGAGAATACTGTATATCATCCTGAGAGTTTGGACTTTGATCTAGGGACAGTGAGTAGATACAATTTAGGGCTGTATCCCTTAGGGAGTAGGGGAACGTCTTCTATGAGTAGAAAGGTAAATGAACCAGTTTGAAAACTAAAAGAAAGACTCACAAACACAGTGTTAAGTGTCAGAGTGAATATGATTCACCCAACCATTCAGCCATTCTTGTTGAAGTTGCACATGTGAAAACTAGATATAATCAGAAATTGTTTCCTAACTGTAACCCTATGTCTCCCATCTGATCAAAAAAAACTCCCATCTCCTGACAAATCCCCAATCCAAAAATTAAATTCTAGGAGTGTTTTAAATGTACTCTAGAAAAAGTCCCAAGGTTTATGTACTGCTTTCCTTGGTACTTCTACTACCCAGTTAACTCATCTGTTTTCATATGTTCACTGGCCATTTGTACTTTAATCTTTTCCCAATTACTTATTTATAGCTATCAGTTAGGATAGGCTAGGTTATGTTACCCAAACACCCCCCAAATCTCAGCAGCCTACAAGAGGAAAGGTTGGTTTCTCACACTCCGTGTTTACCACAGGTCAGACCCCTCATCTTCACTCCAGGACCCAAGTTAATAGTGGGAGCTGCCACTATTTAGTAGCCACAACAATGATGGTTGCCAAGGCCAATGGAGTGTAGAATTTGATGAAGTATGTACGGACTCATAATTTTTCTCCCTAGAAGGGATAAATGTTACTTTTGCTCACATTTCATTGGCCAAAGAAACACATGGTCATGACCAGTTCAAAAAGTCTGGGGAGTTTGATCCTCCAGGAAGAAGGGGAATTTCACATTAGGGAGCAATAATAAAGACCTGATGCAGTCTAACCTTTCTGGTTGACAAATACCGGTTCTCTCCCCTCTCACTTTACCCCTTCTCTAAAGAAGATAACCTTAACCACTATAAAATCATTGCTTCAAGCTCAAAATCAAGATTCTCAAGGCATAGCATAGTTTCTACATCAGAGATCCACACATCTAATATACAATGGTGAAACAGGCATAGAATAACTGCATTAAAGTCTCCCATTGAGAAAGAGGAAGAATGGGAGACATTGGGTAGCCACTGACCCACAGCAATAATGCAATCTCACCATACAAATGCTTAGAGGGGCCCCTGCCCTAGGCTTAGAAAATTATCCCGGGAACAGGCCCTGGTTGCTCTTCCTTCAAGTAGTTTTGCTCTCCACTATTTGCCTGTGGTTCTTGACTTCACCATCCAGGAGGTTCTTCTTTTTCAACTATGCTTCTTAGGCTATATATGAAGTTGGCATCAGGAAAGTGCCTTCCTTAGAAATCCAGCAGCTTTTGTGAACTGCTTCTCATCCCAAAGAGGCTGAAGTCCAAGTATCATTTTAAGCCTCAGAAACAAACTATGTAGTCCAGGCTCATCATCTCTCTGGCAGCACAATTTTTTTTTCTTCAAAAGCTTAAGTTGGCTTCGCATCAACTGCATTCTAGTCAGCTCTATGTGCCAGTAACCACATTTCCACCTCTTTTTTAGATATCTAGATTTCTCCCTTCTCCCTAAGTTTGAGTACCTTGAGTCCATCACTCCTCCATGTGACTCCTCCAAGTCACACCCTCAGTCTCTCTTTTCCTGAGCCATTTTACCCAAATGAAGGGTGTCACACATTTAGTTGAACTTTCAAAATCTAGGAATTTTAATCTACTGAGAGTTTTTAATAATGGGTGTGAGGATTATACCCTTAATTGATGCTGCACTGAGAAAATAGGTTAAAAGGATTTAAAGATTTTAACAATAGATATGGAGGAGGCCATGTATTTTGATTTTTTCCTTGGTATAATTCTTAAAATTAAATCTGCTTTTATTGCTCAAAAACTTTATTTCACACTGTTTTAAGTTTAAACTCAATTTCAAGCCCTAAAGGCCCACCAATTTCTAGACTCTCAATTCTCTTACATTTGTTTACAAACCAGTTAATTATCTAAGCTCATCTATTTTGTAATAATTTGAGAAATGTAGACAAAAGTTACCAACACACGAAACATTCTGTTTTTCAACCTCTTCCCCTAAAACTACAAGCTCATTATGTACACGATCTGCCTTTCAGGCTACAGTAGATAACAGTTTTACTAAAACTTTTTCTACTGCCTGACATGTCTCACTTACCTCCTAGCTTCTGACAGTTTCCTCACAGCCCAGAGCACAACCTTTAAATCTATGCCATATGTTTTATAGATTTTGTTGTAATAGCACCTGTATTCTGATACTGATTTCTGTATGGGTCAGGACAGGCAAGCTTAAGCCATGGTGTCAAACAACCCCCAAATCTCAGTGGTTTTAAACAAAGATTTACTTCTTGCTCACACAATATTTCAATCTTGGATTGGTTGGGAGCAGCCACTATCCAGGATATCTCTGGCTGCCTTGGCAGAAGGTAAACAGAACATGGCAAATCAAATACCAAGTCTTAAAACTTCTGCCTGCAGCACATACCATTGACTCAAGTAAATCATATGGCCATGCCTGAGCTTGCTGAAACTGTAAAGCATAATTCTCCTACAGGGAAGGGAAACAGATCATTGTGAACAGTCTACTACAATATCATTTGCCTACTTTTTTCTGGTGTGTGTCATCTTCCTATTAATTTATTGGGGCAATGTGCAGATTAGTAATATTAACCTTGTGCCTCATTTTCTCCAGCCTTGTCAGTTGTCTTTTACCTTTGCTTATGATGAATAAGAATAAATTTTGCCATGCAGAAATTTTAATTTTTTTTGGCCATGCCCTGTGGCATGTGGGATCTTAATTCCCTGACCAGGGATCAAACCCGCACCCCCTGCATTGGGCTGCAAGGGAAGTCCCCAGAAATTTTAATTTTGATGTAAGAAATACATTAGATTACTTCTTTCTTTCTTCCTTCCTCCCTTCCCTCTTGCCTTTATGGCTTCTGGGTTTCAGGTATTTCTTAGGAAGGGCTTATCAACCTCAAATATTATAAAGGTGGTCTGTTATAGATTCTTGTCTAATATTTTATACTTTTTAAACGTTTGGATCTTCAATACAACTGGATTTTTGTTGTTGCTTCTGTATATGGTATGAGGTAAAACCATAACTTTCTTTTTTCCCCCCAATAAGATAATCGATAAACAACTTTATCAGTACTATTTATCGGGGAAAACATCTCTCATGCCAGCCTGATGGGTAGTTTAGATAGATGAATAGATATATGGCAAAAGGACAGGTGTCCAACTGGCCCAGCTGTTTCTGAAGGAGCCTGTACTGCTTGTAGCACCACCCCAACATTCACTCATCTTTGTATCTATCATTTTGAGCTAGAATTGAGAAGGAATAGCTGCACTTTTGTGAAAGCCCTTTCCTATGGCTGCTTTGAGTTTTCCCTGCTCTACTTCTTTAGCCAATATGATGTCTTCTATTTTTTTTCCATCTTGCATAAGTTACTCAAAATACCTGATCTCTTCAAAGCAGTCTTGCTTATTTTTCAATGCTACTATGGATTTATTCTTTAAATATATTTCATGTCTGATATTTCAACAGGATTTTGGAGAGAGGAGAGTTTAAAATGTATATATGCAGTATGCTATCTCAAACCCCTGATCAATTTCTTTCAAGACACTTCACCAATGTCTTTGAACCCTAGATGTGAATACTCCTTGGATTCTTTCCCACGCTGATTTCTCTTAGGCCTACCTCTTCAGTTCACTAAACATGCCTAGATATGATTAAATGCCAGAAATGGACAATCCAAGGCTATGACTCTTATGACCCCACTACTCTATCAAAATTACAATTTCAATCTAGCTCCACAATTAAACTAGGCATTGTACCTGGAGCTTGAGTATAATAATGGAAAAGAAAGCGCTTAGCTTGGGTTTCTTCCAAAAGCAGTGGCAGAGAGAAGAATTGGTATGCAAGTAGTAATCCCAAAGAATTAGAGAGGGAGACTGGAAAGAATGAACCAGGGAAAGGTGAAGAAACAAACCAAGGCCTTGTTAATAAGCTACTCATAGCTGTGTCAACCATAGCTCAGTCCTGTGGGGGATCCTCTGAGAAGCCACTTAGAATGGTTCTCAGAATTGTCCCCCTGAGGAACAACAGAGGGGAATGTATCCACTATAGCCCTTCCTCCATTGGTCAAAGGTTGCACCTAGCAGGTAATAACTCATTCACACTTATAGCTTTGCAGTTAAGGTTGCCAGATTTAGAAAATAAAAATTTTAAATGCCCAGTTAAATTTGAATTTTGGATAAACCATAAAAGTATTTAGTATAAGTTTTTTCCATACAATATTTGAGACACACATACTAAAAAAAAAAAGAAAAAGAAAAGTTTCTTATCTGAAATACATACTTAATGGTGTGTCCTATATTTTATCTGGTAACCCTACCTGTGATACAAACAAACGGGTAAGCAAGTTCCTGAAGGTTTACTACTCAGCAGTAGCGGCAAGTCCCTGGACAAAACGCAGAAGTATATGGTGCAGCTGAGGTGAGTTGTTCTGAGGTCTGCAGCTGGTTGCCACAGCAACAACCAGAATTGAAAAGGTGGACCAAGAGGAAGTAAGGCAGGTCACAATTGGTATCTGTGCCATTTAAAGGTGAAAATTCTAAAGGTTAAGCAATTGAAAATATTAAATTTAACATAATAGGAAAAATCCAAGGTCATGCTAAGTCAAGCACTGTGCTGAGTTGTAAAAGGTGGAAGATCGAGACAAGAGGCTTCATTGATGATGGACTAGTTGGGAAGACAGTGTGGAGAATGGATTGGAAGAGGGTAACTCTTCTAATCACTATACTGTGAGCCACCTGAGGGGAGGGACTAGGCCTGATTCATCTTTATATCCCCCACTATCTAGAATATATCTGGCACAGAGAAGGCCAGTAAATGTCTGTTGAATGAATATATAAGTAAATGAATGAATAAATGAAAAGATAAGGGAAAGAAAAATACTTCAAAAGAAAGAAAGGAAAATAAATAGGAATGAATGAATACTGAAGGCCTTCAAGAAAGTTTGATTCTTAATTCAAAGAGGTCCTTTTATGAAAAGGAATTTTGAAAGCAAGTACATAGGTTACAATTTATTCCTCTGAGTATTTAAAAAACAGCATTGAGTAAGGCCATTTAAGGTGAGTCTTTTATATATATATACAGCCCACACCAAAGGGTCCTGCAGGATAATCATTAATAACCATAATCAGAAAATGTTAACTCTTATCTCCAGAAATTTCCTGGATAATTATATGCAACTGTGAACATCTTTTTTCAGATAATGTTAATTCCTCTTCAAATTTATTCTGGACTAATAAACTCAATATCTGCAAAGTGCTAACAAATCAAGAAGTGTGACCACTCAGAGGGTTTTTCTAACAGATGGTCATAAAGGAAAGTTTTAAGGTGTGATAGGCAAAATGTGCCCCTCCCTGAAAAAGATGTCCACGTCCTAATCACTAAATCTTGGAAATATGTTATTTCAACCTGGTAACACAATCTGGTGTTACAGGTTGAATTGTGTACCCCCAAAAGGTATGTTGAGGTCCTAATCCCAGTATCTCAGAATGTGACCTTATTTGGAAATAGGGTGTTTTTGAGATAATCAAGTTAAAATGAGGTGGGCCCTAATCCAATATGACTAGTATCCTCATAAAAAGGAGAAATTTGGACACAGACATAGAGAAAAGATAATGTGAAGACATGCAGAGAGAAAATGCTCAGGTGATTGGAATAATGCAACCCCTACAAGCACAGACCATCACCTGGCTGACAGCCAGCTAGGAAATGGGGCTTCAGTCCTACAAACACAAGGAGCTGATTTTGGCCAACAAACTCAATGAGCTTGGAAGCAGATTAATCCGTGGAGTCCCCAGAAAGGAACACAACTCTGCTGACACTTTGATTTTGGCCTTAATGAGATTCTAATCAGAGGAACTCACTGAGCCATGCTGTACTCTAACTTCTGACTGACACAATTGTGAGATCATAAATAGGTGGTTTTTTTGTGTGTATACATAACATTTAGCATTTTAGCCATCTTAAGTGTACAGTTCAGTGGCATTAAGTACATTCACACTGTTGTTCAACTATCACTACTATCCATTTCCGGAACATTTTCATTAAACAACTTCCCATTTCTCTGCACCCCCCAGCCCCTATTAACCTCTGTTCTACTTTCTCTCTCTGTGTATTTGACTACTCTAGATACCTCACATAAGTAGAACCAAACAGTATTTGTCCTTTTGCATCTGGCGTGTTTCACTTAGCATAATGTCTTCAAGGTTAAATGGGTGTTTTTTTAAGCCACTCAAACGCCCAAATCATTACTGGCAATTTGTTAACAGCAGTAATAGAAAAATAATGCAAGTACCTATTTCACAAACAAATAAAAAATCTATTTTCACTTGAAGCAGCAAACAAAGCTCCAAGAGTTTTATTATTCTTAGGGGTTTTTGTTTTTTTGTGTTTTATTTGCAAAATGAAAATGTCTATTATCTTTGCATTGTTACATTAGAACCTCATGTGCCTCATCCTGTAGGCTTACATTTTACTCTAGCCCTTACTGTGGCAAGCAGTCTTTTCAGCCACCTTTTTACATCTCTGGCTCCCAGCCCTGGGGCTTTTAGATGCTGTCACAGTAGGGGCATCTTTGGAAAGCTGCTTGGCACTCATACAGGCTCAAACAGAATTTCTATGAAGTTAGCACCACGTAAGGCAACCAATGACCAATGAAGCAGTGGGCGCTGGTGGATAAATGCTCCTTCCATCCATGCTTATCTAGAAGATAACTGTGCAATGCATTCTGCATGTCTCCACAGAAGGTCTACAGGCACTGAGTCTCTGTTGACCACAGTGATAATTCCTTCCTTGTTTTACTTTCCCAGTCTTCTACTCTTTCTTCTTTTCCTTCCACTTCCTTCTCTGAGACCACCTCCCAAAAGAACACTTCATGTGAGCACTTGTCTCAGGCTCTGGATTCTGAGGGAGACCCAGATTCAGAAAATCATGAAAACTATACATGCTCATTGTGAATAATTTAGGGAAGACAGACAAGTGAAAGGAAAAAAATCCATAATCCCACCACCCAGAAACAATCACTGTCAACACTTGAGTCCACGTGCTTCTAGACTGTTTGATGAGTACATAATGGATCTGTACAGCAACCTACTTATTTGGACTCTGAGGCTAAGGGGACTATCTTGGTGACTAACATGAAATGCCATTCTTGATTTCAAGACGGCCAAAGGACAAAGTGTAATTAGCAACCTTGAGCCAAAAGGATCTGGAAGGGATCACTTCATGTTTAGAATTCAGGCAATATTATCATTTTTTCCCTAAAAACTAGTTTTATTTGGTCTTTAGAAGTTTCCACTTGCTATTATATTTCTTCCGTACTGTAGCTTCAAGAATTTAGTAAGATGGTAAAAGACCTTTTCTGGAGCACTGAACATGTTGTTCTGACAGCGATTTTCAGTATTTTTCCCTGCCTTTTTTAAACAACTGAAACCCTAAAGGGACATTTGCCAAACACTGTAATTCAAAAATGCAGATGTAATTCCTATGACTGCACTGACATGAGGATAATTTGGAAGAGTACGTCCCTCAGGATAATGTGAGGGATGAGAGTGAGGTTGAGAGATAATGTGAGGTTGAGAGTTTAATGTGAAATTAAACTCTCAACCATGATGATGGCATAATCCTTTCATTAAAGAGCAAACAAGATGGAGTCATTAAGAAAAAAAGATGGAAAACATGGGGGAAAGCAAAACATTCTTGAGGGACTAAAACAACAAAACTTTACAAATTTTGCTTTTCTGGAAATCTTCCATATTACACAGAAAGATATTTTTAGAAAGAGATTTTCCCCGGAGGTGCTAACATAGCAATGCGAGTGAATACAAAAGCAGGAAGGCTCTGGCTCAGAGGCCAAAGCCTAGCACTGACTGGTAAATGAGAACCTGCTGCAAAGTCAGTATTTCAAATCCCCAGATGCCCAGCCTCATTTCGTTGAGTGCAGGAATTTTCTCAACTTCTGTTGAAAAGGAAGTGGGAGAAATTCACAGTCCCCTTTGTGAGAAATCATGGCAGGAAAATGGAGTACCCTCCCGGGGCAAGATGGGGGAAATGGAGCTGCTGCCAGGAGAGGTCATAGCTGCTTTCTCTTTCACACCAAAGCCACTGTCCCTTCGTTGAAAAATGTGTCCGTGATGTTGACATATGGCTAATAAAGTGTATCATTAATAATTCAAGAAAATAAATAAAACTCATCCTGGAGTGAAAAACTGTCCACTTCATAGGATTTGTGCAAATTAAATAGTAATGCTGTGAAAGACATGGACAAATGGATAATAATTTATTCATAAGGCCCCTCTGCGTGGTTTTTTTTTTCCCTTTTAGTAAAAGTATTTTTTGTTGTGTATGTACTTTACAATAAAGTTACTATCAGAATACAGGATACTTATGTTTATTAGTTGTTATGCCTTCTAGAAGTTTTTTAAAGGTTTTCCTTACATGTTTTGTGTCCCCAAAGTAGTTCTGTTGCCTGTTTTATTAACATGCACCATTTCATAGTAAGCACAAGTTCTGCTTCAGTTTTTTTACTTGTTATGTGGTCCATAACAGCCGATTTGCACAGGAAGCAAATAACCCAGAACTCTTCTCCACATATTTGTCTCTGGGGGAAATTCAGTGGAGTTCCCTGGCCCACTACACTTTCATTATATTATTCTCAAAGACATTATATTATTCCATTATATTATATTATTCTCAAAGATACTTATATTATATTATTCTCAAAGATACTTATTATTATATTATTCTATTATTATATTATTCCATTATATTATTCTCAAAGATATTATTATATTATTATATTATATTATATTATTATATTATATTATTCTCAAAGATACTTCCAGAACAACCAGAGCACTGAGACTCTTCTGCCTCCTTTGAGCCACCTTCTCAGATCCTCCAGAGTAGCAAAATGTTATCTTCTGGAAGCACTGTGTACAAGACCTGGAGTCCATGTAATGCTGGAAAGCCAATCTACTACATCCTCCTTCACTCAGTGAATTGACTCAGCCCAACAAGTTGTATGGCTCATCACTGAAAAAAATGACAGCTATGCAAATATGGTAGTTGTGCAAACTATCAAAGCTCAGGGATTGATCCCAACATCTATTACTATGTCTACTTAAAGCCTTCAAATGAAAATTAAAAACTGTGAAGGAAGTGAACCCTGAGGGAAGAGAAGGAATTTGCAGAGGAGAGATTACACATTTGGGGAAGGGGTAGAGATGGTGGAAAGAAGGTGGTAGGGAGGGGAGTTGAGAAAGAGGAAGAGGAGGGAGGGGAGAGGAGAGGAAGGGGGAGATGTGAGGGAGAGGGGGAGGGACGGAGAGAAGCAGAGACTGGGTTTAGCCGGAAACATTAAAAGCTATTGTAGTTGTGCATCAAAGGATGCTGTCAACAGAGTGAAAACACAACCCACCGAATGGGGAAAATATTTGCAAGTCATATACCTGATAAGGGGTTAATACTCAGAGTACATAAAGGATTCCTACAACTCAATGTCAAAAAAAGAGCCCAATTCAAAAATGGGCAAAGGAATAAACATTTCTCCAAAGAGGGTATAAACAAATGTCCAATAAGCACATGAAAATATGCTCAACATCACTTATTAAGGAAAGGCAAATCAAAACCACTATGAGATACCACTTAACACTCATTAGGGTGGCTATCGTCAAGAAAAGACAGGGAACAACCTAAGTGTCCATCAACAGATGAATGGATAAAGAGAATGTAGTGTGTGTATACGCATATAATATATATACATACACACATACACACAATGGAATACTACTCAGTCATAAAAAAACCCCGAAACTTTGCCAACATGGATGGACCTGGAGAGCATTATACTAAGTGAAATAAGTCAAATTAGAGAAAGAGAAAGACAAATACTGTGTGGTATCACTTATATGTGGAATCTAAAAAGTACAAACTAGTGAATATAACAAAAAAAGAAGTGGACTCACAGATATAAAGAACAAACTAGTGCTTACCAGTTGGGAGAGGGAAGCGGGGAGGGCCAATATGGGGGTACAGGAGTAAGAGGTATAAACTATATATTATGTGTAAAATAAGCTACAAGGATATATTGTACAACACGGGGAATATAGCCAATGTTTTATAATAACTATAAGTGTAATATAACCTTTAAAAATTGTGAATCACTATGTTGTACACCTGTAACATATAATATTGTATATCAACTATATTTCAGTTTTATAAAAAATTACAAACAATTAAATTTAAAAAAAAGATAGGAGATAACAGGTGTTGGTGAGGATGCGTAGAAACTGGAACCCTTGTGCACTGCTGGTGGGAATGTAAAATGGTACAGCCTCCACAGAAAACAAAGTGCTTGTTCCTCAAACAATTAAATACAGAATTACCATATGATCCAACAATTGTACTTCTGAGTATATGCCCAAAACAACTGAAAGCAGGAACTTGAACAGATATTTGCACACCCATGTTCATAGCAGCATCATTCACAATAGCCAGAACACAGAAGCACCCTAAATGTCCACTGACTGGTGAATGGATAAAAACCATGTGGTATATACACATACAATGGAATATTCCTTTAAAAGGATAGAAATTCTGATACAAGGTACAACATGAAGGAATCTTAAGGACTTTATGCTAAGTGAAATAAGCTAGTCACAAAAGGATAAATACTGTATGAGTCTACTTACATAAGGTACCTAGTGTAGTCAGATTCACTGTGACAGAAAATAGAATGGTGGCTGCCAGGAGCTGGGGGGAAGGAGGAATGGGGAGTTAGTGTTTAACGGGTACAGAGTTTTTGCAAGATGAAGAAAGTTCTGGACATGGATGATATTGATGACTGAACAACAACATGAATGTACTTAATGCCACTGAACTGTACACTTAAAAATGCTTAAAATGGTAAAGGTATATTTTACCACAATTTTTAAAATTTAAAAATATACAAAAAACAGTACAGAAATGAGTCTCACTGAGGTATACCAATGGAAATGGAAGAGGAGATTTTATAGAAATTTCAGCAAGCTCAGGGGACACATTTTTATTTTTTTACTTTTATCCAAAATGAACCAAGTCATGTTTAAAAAATTCATCTTTGATTCTTCTTCTGTAACCAATCCCAACAACTTGCCTGATAAAATTATAGCTGCATTATATTTCAATGAAAAAAATTTTAAAGGCTATTGAAGTAGTACACAACATGAAAGGAAGAAAAGAAGACCCAAGATATCTTGAAGGAAGAACCCACAGATCCCTGATGAATCCAGTAGTAATCCCATGGGCCCATGCTGGAAGAATACATAAATCTGTGACTATTTTGTGGGTATGTATGTGTGGTGTCTCAGTGTCAGATCATTTTTGGGAAATAATATAGAAATAGCAACCATCATCTCAACAGAAACTCCTGTTTCTGGTTCCGGCTCAGAAGAACTAGATTAAAAATTCAAAGAGTATCCTGCTCTGTTTAGTAGGTGTGCTATTTGAGAGTATCTATCACACTATCCCAGATGGTGATTTTACCCTCAGCACATACCTTGAAAGTATTGCAGACACAGAATTATATTAACAAATCTAATCAACCAAACACCAAATTCAACATTCTCTCACTGGCTGATAAGAGAAGGTGATGAATCCTAATTTTCCTCTCCTGGTAGTGCCAAGTACTGCCCTTCTGAATATGGTAATCATGCTTAGGATACTAAAAAAGAGTGAAAGGCTTCCATCCCAGTCCCTCAATTCTGCTCCCAGCCAACCAGAAACCCCCCTAGCCATAGATTATGCTGGTTGAGTTTAACAGTATTTCTTCCCTGCAATCAAAGCAACAGATTACATGCAAAGCCCTGTCCTACTTTGTGATGTAGAGCATCCTCCTTCCCTCCCTCCCTCACTCCCTCCCTTCTCTCTCTCTCTCTCCCCTCTCCATTTATCTCTCTATTGCCTTTTGTTACTGGCCATAAAGTAACTTCAAATGACTACTGGGGCCACGTTTAACTAAAGAGCCCCCCACAAAAGATCTACCTGCCCAGTCTTCCAACTCCTCTCTCCTACTCCAGAGTAGTTTCCTATAGCAAATCCATTCCATTAGAAAGCTGAAGCCATGACTTGCTGTCCACACAGGTAAGCCCATTTACCAATAGGAGGGGTAGAAATAGGGAATCTCTGACACAATGTTCCCAACACCCGAGCTTCCTATACACACCCATGGCAATGAAGGAGTCATTATGGGAATAGATGAGAGCTTCAGAATTTAGAGGGATGCCCGCAGTATATCATTTTGGTGGGAGATTTATATTGTTTAGCGCCTCAAGAGTAAGGGAAGTTTCTGCTTTATAACAAAGTGAATCAGTCACACATATACATATGTTCCCATCTCTCTTCCCTCTTGTATCTGCCTCCCTATCCCACCCCTCTAGGTGGTCACAAAGCACAGAGCTGATCTCCCTGTGCCATGCGGCTACTTCCCACTAGCTATCTATTTTACATTTGGTAGTGTATATATGTCCATGCCACTCTCTCACTTTGTCCCAGCTTACCCTTCCCCCTCTCCATATCCTCAAGTCCATTCTCTAGTAGGTCTGTGTCTTTATTCCCGTCTTACTCCTAGGCTCTTCATGACATTTTTTTAAATTTTTATCTTAGATTCCATATATATGTGTTAGCATATGGTATTTGTTTTTCTCTTTCTGACTTACTTCACTCTGTATGACAGACTCTAGGTCCATCCACCTCACTACAAATAACTCAACTTCGTTTCTTTTTATGGCTGAGTAATATTCCATTGTATATATGTGCCACATCTTCTTTATCCATTCATCTGTTGATGGACACTTAGGTTGCTTCCATGTCCTGGCTATTGTAAAGAGAGCTGCAGTGAACATTTTGGTACATGATTCTTTGTAAAGCAATTATACTCCAATAAAGATGTTAAAAAGAAAAAGAAAAAGAAAAACTGGGCCATGGGTAAACATAAATAGATTTGATCTTGGGGGTTTCTTATTGTAATTTTTAAAACGTTTGTATTGAGGTTCTTTCTGTCTTTGTAATTTTGTTTCTAAATTGCCAGTATCTTTTCCCAGAAGCAGCAATTATTTTACAAATAAATACATACATCCACACAAAGAAAAAAAAAAAGAGTAAGGGAAGGAGCCCACTGAATGCATGCTCTTTCCCACTCTCAGAAAGCATATTTTCAGGAAAACACAATAGGATGTGGGGCCTGGATCTGCTAAACTATAGAAAAAAATAGGTAAGAATTGAGATAATAATGAAAGCAATCATCTCTTGCAGCTATAAAAAGAAGCTCCTGTGTTTTGAAAATACTGATGCTTTTATTTATCTTATCAGTTTTATGTTTGCTGCTAGACTGTTTTTCCTACTGCTATTTATAGGTCAATTTATAAATCATAAAATGTACTACCTCCTACATATGATGTTTAATATCAGTAGTAACTCCCGTAATTCCTTCATAACTTTTACTAAAGATGAAGACATTCTTTCCACAGCACCCTTATGCAGGATGCCCTGGGGCTTTCAGTTACTGGACCTAATCCTAAGAGATCAAATTCCTGTTTCAGACTGGCACTATTTAATGTGAAATGGTAGGATGAGAGAAATATTCTATAAAATTCTATAAATTGTGGCTCTATGCAAGTGTAATTATTGAATAACTTTGGAATCCATTCATCCTTTGGAAATGTATTACATTCCTGAGTAAGAGCAGCATGGCTGAATTCCAAGTCTATTTGTTCCTTAAAGCATCCTTCTCAGGATTTAAAAGAGCAACCACCTTTTAGTACAATGTATAAGGTCAAGACTTCCAGCCCCTTATGAGGCTGAAGATGTATGGGCAGTGTGTTCCATGTGTGTGACACAGAACTTTCAGCTATCTGGGTTGTGGGCTCTGGACTCTGAGTGCCCAGACGCTTGACTGAAGAGGAGCAGCCACGGGAGAAGCATGTGCTGCTCCTACATGCAACCAGCCGGCAGCCTTGCATCCAGCTCAGACTGTTCTTGGAATGGGTACATTTTATATAAAGTAAAAGGTGAAACCTCAGTAAAAGAGGTCAATTATTAAATTTCATCAGTGCTTCTCTACCTGGCTACACATAAATCACCTTGGGGGTCTTGAAAAAATGCCATTGCCAGGGGTCTCACACCAGACCAATTAAATTAGAATTTCTGGGGGTGGGTCCAAGGTAATAGTGCTTTTTAAACACTCCCCTTGTGATTCTAATGTGCAGCCAAGATTGAGAACAATTGTTTTAAATGTTATCCAAAAGCCTTATTAGGGAATAGAGCATACACCTATGACTTAATTCTTAAAAGGTTGTCAGCGGAAACCAACATTTAAAGATGCTTAGTAGAGGACATACAAAATAGCAGTAAGTTTTTTTAAGGGTTAATTTTTTTTTAAGTAAGCCACGTTTCCAACTAAAGGTAGCTGCTTTTAAAATCATAGGGGTGACTTTCCTCTGACCTCTGTAAATTGGCCTACTTCTTTCTCATGTAACTGTCTACAGAATTTTGTAACCATACACTCTACAAAAATGATGGATTTCTCTTCCATGCTATTCACATTGGCAGTTATTTATTAACACAGGGTTGGGTAGCTACCTCAATTTCTCATAATTTTTCAGCTTTCCTCAAATAGTGGTCTAGGTTTCCAGTTCCAAGTAAGTAGATAAATAAATGTCTTAATTAATTAATATAAAACAAGACATGACAAAAACCAAAGTAAATGTGAACAAGAGGAATTTTCCCCCCAATTTCCTATCCCGTCCCTTCTCCTGAATTAGCCTAGCCTGGCCCTGAGACCATAAGCTGATTCCCTAGCTCCTGAACTAAGCCCTGGCAAAAAGGCACGCCGTCTTTGGCAGCGATGACTT
Organism: Monodon monoceros; assembly: GCF_005190385.1. NCBI lineage: Eukaryota > Metazoa > Chordata > Mammalia > Artiodactyla > Monodontidae > Monodon > Monodon monoceros. The sequence continues at coordinate 121,292,886 of NW_021703779.1, forward strand.
TGTTACATGGACAAAGCAGCATGTTCCCTATAAAGCCATCTACCACTGCGGTTTCCCCTGACAAATTAACGCTAACCCACTTCACTGTGTTTTTAGAAAGGCTCAGTGTAGGGGAGAAGATGTACAGTGAAGCCTCATCCATTAACTGAAGAAGTGCACAGAAATAAGAAACAGCTTTTATGGAGAGGGTGTGGAGAAAAGGGAACCCTCTTGCACTGTTGGTGGGAATGTAAATTGGTGCAGCCACTGTGGAGAACAGTATGGAGGTTCCTTAAAAACCTAAAAATAGAACTACCATATGACCCAGCAATCCCACTGCTGGGCATATACCCTGAGAAAACCATAATTCAAAAAGAGTCATGTACCACAATGTTCACTGCAGCTCTATTTACAACAGCCAGGACATGGAAGCAACCTAAGTGTCCATCGACAGATGAATGGATAAAGAAGATGTGGCACATACATACAACAGAATATTACTCAGCCATAAAAAGAAACAAAGTTGAGTTATTTGTAGTGAGGTGGATGGACCCAGAGTCTGTCATACAGAGTGAAGTAAGTGAGAAAGAGAAAAACAAATGCTGTATGCTAACACATATATATGGAATCAAAAAAAAAAAAAGAATGGTCATGAAGAACCTAGGGGCAAGACGGGAATAAAGACGCAGACCTACTAGAGAATGGACTTGAGGATATGGGGAGGGGGAAGGGTAAGCTGTGACAAAGTGAGAGAGTGGCATGGACATATATACACTACCAAACGTAAGGTAGATAGCTAGTGGGAAGCAGCCGCATAGCACAGGGAGATCAGCTCTGTGCTTTGTGACCACCTAGAGGGGTGGGATAGGGAGGGTGGGAGGGAGGGAGACGCAAGAGGGAAGAGATATGGGAGCATATGTATATTTATAACTGATTCACTTTGTTATAAAGCAGAAACTAACACACCATTGCAAAGCAATTATACTCCAATAAAGATGTTAAGAAAGAAAGAAAGAAAGAGCTTTTAGTTGTAGAGACCTTTGAGTCTTAAAAGGTAAGTGGTCAGCAGGTGGGGCAGAGTTTAGGCAGGCATGGGGGAGAGTGCTGATTCTAGATCACTGGAATCAAGGCAGAGAGGAGAAATAAGATGGCACATTCCAACAACAAGCATGGCTGGAAAACAACATGCAAGGGAGGTACGGGAGGTTGGGTAAGGGAAAAGGTTGGCGAGACAGGCAGGGAGCAGATAGAGATGAATATGAAAAAGACAAGAAGAGAAGCATGAAGACCACTCAGGAAGTTACTACAAAGATCCAGGCAGAAGTTGATGAGGGCTGAATCTAGGGCGGTGACATTAGGAATGGAGAGGGACTAATGTTTAGTGATAGCAAGTTCATTGTATGGATGTGACTTAGTGATGGAGAGGATGCTGAGAGGGAAGAGTCTAATATCTAGTATGTCTTCCCGGTTTCTGGCTTGGGTGCCTGGCTGGAGGGGAGGAAGCTTGTACTATGTTACTCACTCTCAGTGACAGGAACCTGGCGAAGTGAGCGCTTTAGGGTAGGGTTGCCGAATAAAATACAAGACCCTCAGTTAATCTGAGTTTCTGAAAAATAACAAATAAAACTTTAGTCGGCAATACGTGGACATAAAGAAAGGTCAGAGTAGAGGTGGCATGTAGTTAATGAGATAGCAGAGGAGATGAATAGGCAGGACAAGCCTTGAGCTGAGCGATTATTTTTTCACAGAAACCAGAAACAGCAAACAGTCAACAAAAGATCTTGCTATTGAGCACTTACAGTGATAGCCTGGCTTACTGTACCATATATATGTTAGAATTTTTCCATTTCAATCTGATGCTGGGTAATTTACTTCATGTTGCCATAGTGACATATTCAACTTGGGCTTAAGAAACAGTACTGTGGAAGTGAGGAAAATATAGAATCTTACTGACAGCACATTTATGTACCAATTTGTGTTTCAAGATATTCTGGTCATATTTAGACCTAGGAAATCATGATTTCCTAAAAATGTACTCAATTGGATTGATGTTCTTTACTATCCATCTAATTCTGAAAATGTTAATGCGCATGGTTCATTCGATTTCCTTCTCATTTTGGTGGCATTTTTCTTCTTAGCAATTCTGACTTAAGTATGGACTGGGGAAATGAATTTTTAGAGAGGCAGGAGGAAGTTGCTAGGCTGACAAGAAAGACTTTTTTTTCTCACAGTATGTTCTGCTTTTCTAGAAAAATACTACCTAGTTATTGTCACTAAAATATCTCCAAGTGAAAATAGACACTTAGCTTTCATTTGTTTAGAGCAGTGATAGCAAAGGAGATAGAATGATAGATATTTCTATCAAGTTAAAACATAGATGTAAAGGAGAACAGAACAGGAGACTCTAAAAACAATATCAGTTGGCATCTATAAGGCTACTAGAAGCCGTATGTTGCAAGAATGGTCCTCAGAATTGACCAATTTCTATAGGCTGGGTTGCTAAGAGCCATACAGAAGTGGGATTTGGAGTTGGACCTTAGAGAATGGGTATGATTTACATAAGAGAGCAAGAAGGACATTCCAAGAGGGAAGGCAACTTGGGCAGATGCATAGAAGCAGGACCTCACCACAGTCTCTGTAGTGTACGGTCAGATTACTAACCTACCTGAACAAGGAGACTGTGTTGGGGAATCAGAATGAGTCAGTTTGAATAAAAGCGCAATAACAGAGGGTCTTAAAAGTGATACAGAGGAGTTCTGGCAAAAAATGAACCAACAAAACCAATATTTTCCTAAGATGATTCTGGCAGTGTAAAATGGATGAAGTATTAGAGGCAGGAGATAGGGGAAAGAAAGAGGGACTAGCTAAACAGCTGTGTGGCTCAGTTATGCTAGATAAAAGGGACTCTGTAGATCCATGCCTTCTTGGAACAGTTACTGAATTATCACTGCATTCTGCTCTTTCTGTAGGGCAGGCAGGGGTCAGCAAACTGCATCTGTAAAGGGCCAGATAGTTTATATAGAGTTTATATAAATTCATATACAGTTTATATAAGCCTAAACAGTATACAGTTTAGGCTTTGGGAGCCATAAGGCAATCTCCGTTCCAACTACTCAACCTTGCCATTGTAGCAAGAAAGCAGCCATAATTAATACCAAAAACAAATGGTGTTGGTCTTCCAATAGAATTTTATTTACAAAACTGGGCAATGGGGTAGATTTGGCCTGTGTGCCATAGTTTGCCTACCCCTGCTCTATGGCATTAGGTAAATACAGGTTTATAAAGCTTTTGGACAACTTGGATGAAAAGCACTACTATGTAATTCTAGTTACCTATTTTCCTTGTTATTCAGACAGTTAAACTCTTTAGCCTATAAACAACATATGTGGGCAGGGAAAATTCTTTCTTGGATTGTGCTTTCTCTAGAGTGGAATTAGTGTCATTATTATTGCTAATATGTTGTTCCCTAGTCATCTGTCTCATTATTTTTATGACTCATGTCCCTGTGATGAAGGCAATAAATGGAATGAGTGATCTTCATAGAATGTGAGCGTAAGAGAGGGGGGACAACTTGGCATGTGTGATGGAAATGATCCAAGTCTATCTTGAAATCTTAGGGCGATATAAAAATAAGACCACGTGTATTGTTGTGATATCATGCAAATTTCTAAAGATGTATCTGTCAAATGCATGAATATTTTGATCAAGGTTCAGTTGTTCAGTTTCAGCAACTCTCAGCCCAGGAATAAAGCAAGCAGGGAATGCAGAGTTGGGCTAGAGGAGATAAGGATTAGGTGTAGGAGGACAGAAAAGGAAGAGACAGAATAAGGAAGAAGGAAGATAAAGGGGATAAAAGGTAGAGAGACTAGTGAGAGAGAAAGGAGGGCTCCAGTTTCTGGCTTTGCTCAAGGCTGTAAGTAGATCCATGTGTATACAAGGAAAGCTTGCTCATAAAAGAAAGCTTCCAAAGGGACTGATCTGAATACATATAATTCTAGGACTTTCTTCTGTTGACAAGAAAAATGCACAACCTAAAAGTTGCAAGTTATGTTTTATTCAGGGACCTTACTAGAGCCTGGGATACAGCCTCTCAGATAGCTCTGAGGAGCCAGGATATAGGAGTTTTCCCTGGGGGGGAAATTGTACTTCTTAGTCTCTAACCTAGAGAAATTCTAGCACACTTGCATGACAGAAATATACAGCATCTGTGTATTAGCTAAAAATTGTCAATAACTTAAATGTTCACCACATACACAAAAATAAGCTCAAAATGGATTAAAGACCTAAATGTAAGGACAGAAACTATCAAACTCTTAGAGGAAAACATAGGCAGGACACTCTATGACATAAATCACAGCAAGATCCTTTTTGACCCACCTCCTAGAGAAATGGAAATAAAAACAAAAATAAACAAATGGGACCTAATGAAACTTCAAAGCTTTTGCACAGCAAAGGAAACCATAAACAAGACCAAAAGACAACCCTCAGAATGGGAGAAAATATTTGCAAATGAAGCAACTGACAAAGGATTAATCTCCAAAACTTATAAGCAGCTCATGCAGCTTAATAACAAAAGAACAAAAAACCCAATCCAAAAATGGGCAGAAGACCTAAATAGACATTTCTCCAAAGACGATATACAGACTGCCAACAAACACATGAAAGAATCTCAACATCACTAATCATTAGAGAAATGCAAATCAAAGCTACAATGAGATACCATCTCACACCAGTCAGAATGGCCATCATCGAAAAATCTAGAAACAATAAATGCTGGAGAGGGTGTGGAGAAAAGGGAACCCTCTTGCACTGTTGGTGGGAATGTAAATTGATACAGCCACTGTGGAGAACAGTATAGAGGTTCCTTAAAAAACTACAAATAGAACTACCATATGACCCAGCAATCCCACTACTGGGCATATACCCTGAGAAAACCATAATTCAAAAAGAGTCATGTACCAAAATGTTCATTGCAGCTCTAGTTACAATAGCCCAGAGATGGAAACAACCTAAGTGTCCATCATCGGATGAATGGATAAAGAAGATGTGGCACATACATACAATGAAATATTACTCAGCCATATAAAGAAATGAAATTGAGGTATTTGTAAGGAGGTGGATAGACCTAGAGTCTGTCATACAGAGTGAAGTAAGTCAGAAAGAGAGAGACAAATACCGTATGCTAACACAGATATATGGAATTTAAGAAAAAAAAATGTCATGAAGAACCTAGGGGTAAAACAGGAATAAAGACACAGACCTACTAGAGAATGGACTTGAGGATATGGGGAGGGAGAAGGGTGAGCTGTGACAAAGCGAGAGAGAAGCATGGACATATATACAGTACCAAACGTAAGGTAGATAGCTAGTGGGAAGCAGCCGCATAGCACAGGGAGATCAGCTCGGTGCTTTGTGACCGCCTGGAGGGGTGGGATAGGGAGGGTGGGAGGGAGGGAGACGCAAGAGGGAAGAGATATGGGAACATATGTATATATATAACTGATTCATTTTGTTGTAAAGCAGAACCTAACACACCATTGTAAAGCAATTATACTCCAATAAAGATGTTTAAAAAAAAAAGTTCACCAATAGAGGAATGGATAAATATGCATATATCCTCCAGGCGCACTGAATGAAAAAACAGGTTCCATAACATATGTAGACTACAGTACCATTTATGTGAAAATAACACATACAATACTGCTACATTTTCAGAGTATTTCAGTACATAAGAAATGTTCTAGAAAGATTAATATTAAATATTTATTTATATTTATTTATAATACTTATTTACTTATTTATTAACAAGGAGAATGTACTACTTATGGAATTAAAAGGTAACTGGAAAAAAGTGGAAGAGCTACAGGAAGGATATAGATCAATGTGAGGGGAGTTCCTCAAAAGAAGACTAAGATCAGAAAGGCCAGTGCTGCCATGGAAAGCCCACAGAGCATTAACTCAGACCTGGCTCTAAAGACTCTGACACCTCTAAAATATGACCCATGCAATTTTAACTTTTCTTAGTCTAGTTTTCTCATTTGTGGAAAGTGAGTACTAATATTTATCCTTTGCATCCTATTTCACATCACCCATTTTATTTACAGCATTATCTTTATCTGAAATAAACTGGTTCACTCATTCATGCTCCTGTTATTTGCCTATTGCCCAGTCTTCACATCACACCTTTTGAGAGTAGACCTGCCTTCTTTATCACAATGTCCTGAGGTCCTAAAAACAGTATTTAGCACACAGGAGTTACTTGACCACTTCAGACCTGTTTTAGCCTCAGGGCCTTTGCACACAGTCATCCCTTTGTCTGAAAAACACTTCCTCCCACCTCCTCAGAGCTGGTTCTTTTCTGTCACACAGGTCTCAGCTACAATGTCATCTCCACAAAGATACCTTTCCTGACAACCCTATCTTAACATTGCCTTCCCACACCATCACTTTCTAACACATGCCAAAGCTTCATTTTCTTCATAGCACTAATACTTGAAAAATATTTATTGATTTATTTACTTAATAACTTATTACTATTTTCTTTTATTTTGTGTCTCTCCAAACTAAAGTGGAAGCTAGCATTAGAGCAAAGGCTTTATATGTCCCATTTGACAAATATAGCCCCAATACTTAAAATGCGTGGAACAGAGTAGGTGCTCAATAAATACTGAATGAACAAATGAATGAGTATATTCATGCATGAATGCCTACAAGCAAGCCAATATAGCTATATGGGAGACAACAAGGGAAAGCATGCTAGAGGATGAGATACAAAAGATTTAGCACACAGGGTACTGGCTCTTTGTAGATCACGTTAACTAGTATTTTTCTATAATTTAGCTGGACAATTTGTGTTCCTCAATGTGTAGATATATTTTTAGAACTATCAGAATGGAGCAGATACCGACCACTACTCCCCTTGTCCACGTCACCATTATTTGTTAGCTAGACTAATGCAGTAGGCTTTAAAATGATCATGATTTGCTATTTTTTCTCTTTATTAATAAATATCTCACATGTGTCATACCTTAAATTATGTGCTAAGGATACAAAGAAAAACCAGATTATCATCTTTGCCCTCAAGAGGCTCATAGCAGTGTTGAATGATACCTATGGCAAACAAAATCATCAGCTGTAAGGTCCAATAACAAAAATACCATGTGCGAAGTATAAACAAAGTTTTATAGAAGTGCAAAGTTTTTTGAGTGAGGAGTCCAGGGAAGACATTATGAATAAGGGAACACTTTAGCCAGACCTTGAAGGATTTATAGCCTTTTGACAGTGATGATAAGGGTGACTAATGCAGGCTAAGGAAAGAACAAGAGGGAAAGCATGGAGATGGGAAAGCCTATGGATTATTTCAGAATTGGCGAACAGCACAGTTTGACTGAAGCAGAAGTATAATAAAAGAATAGTGAGATATGACGTTGTAAAAAAGTAGGTTAGGAGGCTTGAAAATAGTGGAGAAGTAGAAGAGTAAGTGTGGTAGAACAAAAGAGGGAGCCAATAAATAAACGACACAAAAGAGGGCTCAGCTGATGTTAGACAATGGAGTCAACAGTGAAGCCTGAATGTCAGGCTAGGACCTATCTGGGGCTGACCACAGTGGAAAAGGGTACGGTTACAATTACAGGTCAAAGAGGCAAGGGATCCTGGAATAGCAGCAGGGACACTACTGAAAGAGCCTATGCAGGGGTCCAGGCTGCTCTAGGTGACAAATGAATCTGAACTAAGTAATGGTCTGGAGAGAATAGGAAAGGGGCTGGACATCACTGGGAGGCCAAGGCCTTGTGGATACTCAGTGCAAGTGAGACAGCAGGAGATTTGAGAAAACAGAATGTCTGGACTTCAGTCTGAGAACTTGAAAATGGAGCATTTCAAAGTGATAATGATATTTAAGGCGTGAGATTGCTTATGCATAACTGAAGTGTAGTAGAGATAAAGCTTCTTGAAGTTGAAGGTGTTGTAATTTGAGTACACTAGATAAATTTTTAAAAGACAAGAGCATTGAAGATGGTGGAATAGAACCCTGAACTCACCTCCTCCCACAGGCAAACCAAAATTACAACTATTTATGAAGCAACTATGGATGAGCACAACCTAAAGACTAGCAGAAAAAATTTTCCACAACTAAAGATATAAAGAAGGAACCATAACAAGATGGGCAAGAGGGATGTAGACGTGATATATTCAAAACCCATACACCCAGGTAGACAACCCACCAATGGGAGGATAATCACAACTGCAGAAGTTCTCCCCAAAGAGCAAGGGGTCCAAGCCCCACATCAGGCTCCTCAGCCTGGAGGTCCTGCACCAGGCAGACGACCCCTGAATGTCTGGCTTTGAAGGCCAGCGGAAAGCTGGAGGGCTGTAGGAAACAGAGACTCTGCTCTTAAAGGGTGCATACAAAATCTCGCATGCTCCAAGATCCAGCACAGAGGCAGTAATTTGAAAGGAGCCTGAGTCAGACCCACTTGCTGATCTTGGAGAGCCTCCCCGAGAGGCAGGAGGCAACTGCAACTCCCCCTGGAGACACAAACACTAGCAGAAGCCATTTTTCAGGAGCTCATTCTACCACGATGACACTAGTACTGGCAAGCACCATTCTAGAGTCCTCCCTCTAGCCTATCAGTGATGGGGACCCACCAGCTGGTCTGCAGCAGTCCCAGGACCTCCACAGGCTGAGCAGCCAGCTGCATGGGGACCCAGAGCTGCCCACCGGAAGGCCAACACCAGCCCCAGGCTCAGCCAGGTCCCCCAGCAAGACGCCCCAGGACATGGCACTGCCCACCAGTGGGCAGGGGGCAGCCCCAGGATCCCAAAGACCCTGCACCCAGCTGCCCTGGGAACCGGCCCAACTCATCAGCATGTGGCACCAGCCCCAGGACTCCCAGGCCCTGCAGCCAGCCAACCTTGGACCCAGCCCCAGACCCACAACCAGTGGCCCTGGTCACTGGCCCCGCTCACCAGTGGGCCAGTGCCAGCCCTGGAACCCTCAGACCCTACAGCCAGCTCACCTGGGACGTGGCCCTGCCCCCCTGTGGACAGCTGAATAGACATTTTTCCAAAGAAGACATACAGATAGCCAACAGACATATGTAAAAGGTGATCAACATCACTAATCATCAGGGAAATGCAAACCAAAACCACAATGAGATATCACTTCACACCTGTCAGAATGGCTATTTATCAAAAAGAGAACAAATAACAAGTGTTGGCAAGGATGTGGAGAAAAGGGAACCCTCATGCACTGTTGGTGAGAATGTAAATTGGTACAGTCACTATGTAAAACAGTATGGAGGTTCCTCAAAAAATTAAAAATAGAACTATCATACAATCTAGCAATTCCACTTCTGGGTATTTTTCCAAAACAAAAACACTAATTTGAAAAAATATTTGTTATACAGCAGAAACTAACACAACATTGTAAAGCAATTACACTCCAATAAAGATGTTAAGAAAAGAAGAAAAGATATATGCACGCCTATGTTCATTGCAGCATTATTTACAATAGCCAAGATATAGGAGTAACCTAAGTGCCCACTGAAAGAAGAATGGATAAAGAAAATGTGGTAAATATACACAGTGCACTACTACCCATCATAAAAAAGAATGAAATCTTGCCATTTGCGACAACATGGATGGGCCTATAGGGTATTATGCCAAGTGAAATAAGTCAGACAGAAAAAGACAAATACTGTATGGTACCACTTATATGTGGAATCTAAAACAAACAAACAATGAGCAAATATAACAAAACAGAGAGTCACAGATACAGAGAACACAGGTGGTTGCCAGAGGGAGGGGAGTGAGAGGATGAGTGAAATAGGTAAGGGAGATTAAGAGGTACAAACTTCAAGTTACAAAATAAATGAGTCACTGGAGTGAAACGTATACAGCATGGGGAATATAGTCAATAATACAGTAGTATCTTTGTATGGTGACAAGTAGTAAGTAGACTTACTTATCATAGTGATCATTTTGTAATGTATAGAAATATCGAGTCACTACATTGTGCATCAGGAACTAACATAGTGCTTTAGGTCAATTATACTTCAAAAAACAAAGAAACTCCTAGAAAAAGAGATCAGATTTGTGGTTACCAGAGGCGGGGGTGGTGGTGGGAGGGGGAATTGCATGAAGGTGGTCAAAAGGTACAAACTTCCAGTTATAAGACAAATTAGTACTAGGGATGTAATGTACAACATGATTAATATAATTAACATTGCTATATGTTATGCATGAAAGTTAAGAGACGGACTTCCCTAGTGGCGCAGTGGTTAAGAATCCACCTGCCAATGCAGGGGACACAGGTTCGATCCCTGGTCTGTGAAGATCCTACACGCCGTGGAGCAGCTAAGCCCGTGTGCCACAACTACTGAGCCTGTGCTCTAGAGCCCGCGAGCCACAACTACTGAGTCCGCGAGGCACAACTACTGAGCCCGCGTGCCTCAACTACTGAAGCCCGCGCACCTAGAGCCCATGTTCCACACCAAGAGAAGCCACTGCAATGAGAAGCCTGAGCACCGCAATGAAGAGTAGCCCCCGCTCGCCACACCTAGAGAGAGCCTGCGCGCAGCAACGAAGACCCAATGCAGCCAACAGTAAAATAAATAAAATAAATAAATTTTTTTAAAAAGTTAAGAGAGTACATCCTAAGAGTTCTCACCACAAGGAAAAATAACTTTTTATTTTGTATCTATATGAGATGATGGATATTCACTAAAATTATTGTATTAATCGTTTCATTATGCATGTAAGTCAAATCTTTATGCTGTACACCTCAAACTTATACAGTGCTGTATGGCAATTATATCCCAATAAAACTAGAAGAAAAAATAATGAAATAAAAGGCAAGAGTTGCATAAATCATCAGTTAGGCAAGAAAGAGTGAATGTAACCTCTTAAAGAGCAAATTCTTAGTAAGTAATTTGTGCAGGAGCAAATTTTGACTTAATTTCTTTATTCTTGTTTTAAGGATCTATCATATATAGAACTTTCAAAGATATATAATTGTCAGCTATGTTTTACTTTTGCAAAAGGTAGCTCAGAATACTCCTTTAAAGTATAATAGAATGTAAATTACAAATTGCACATTAACTGTACTGCTTTCTTGGAATTTCTAATCTAATTGATTTAGTGAGAGTTCAATCTACTCCCAATGAGCTATGAGAGTTTAAGCAGATCATTTAGTAAACATCATCATTGAACCATTAAAGTCACAATCAGGGAATTATTATTTATTTGGTTTGGTATTTGATGCTAGTAACATGTTATTTGCTATATATAAGAATAGTAAACATTTTAATTGATGACATTTCATTCCACCTATATAAAGTATAGGCATTTTTATCTTTAATATTCCCAGTATGACTAAAATAGTTGAAGGAACTTTTCTCAAATGATTAACAATTCAGGTGAGTTGTTTATCATTTGACATTACCAGGAGTTTAAAAAAATCTCTCAGTCTAACTTTTATAATTACATTAATTGAACATGACTCAACAGCATGAATTACTCATACTGTCATTACCTTAAAGTTTCTGGCAGTATTAAAAAGACTGAGGAAAATGTGGACAAATAGCTCGAGTTTCAAAAGATTCCATGAAGTCATCAAATATCTATTATGGGCTTCTCAGATATAGTGGTGTGACAAATATCTATTATGGGCTTCTCAAGGCTTCTCAGATATAGTGTGTCTTACAGTAAATTGAAATAATTAAGGTCTCTTTGACCTTGGCTGCATTTTAGTGGTGGTCTTTGCAAAAAAATACAAATTGTGTTTTAACAATTTTCCTTCTCTCATAGCATAAAAGAAGCCTTATTTTCAACGTGTATCCATTTTTAGGGACTTCTAAAGCATCTGAAGACAACTAAGGCCACCTAGGTCTCCATCTCCCAATGTTTCCTCCAAAACAATAAAAGAAAAACAGGAAGGAAAAAATAAGCCTACACAAAAACCAAGAAAAGACAAAAGAGAGGAAATAGCAACAGGACCCAATGTGGGTCTAAAAACTGTGAGAAAGTGTAAACCCATCCTCAGTGTGAAAATAATAAAAACAAGTGTCTGAACATAGATAACAGAGGACTTTAAAACTACATGCAATTTGAAGGTGCAGTCTTCAAAACTCATAGTTTCTTGGAGAGAAAAGTGGTAAGAGGAAGGGAAAAGCATCCACTGGCAGTTGGATGGTGAAGTTGAAGAGGAGCAAAAGAGAAAATTTTAGGGGTCACGCAAGACGAGATCCATAAAATCAGAGAACACACAATCACCCCCCACCAACCAAAACAAACAAATCCACTGAAGTATCTGGACTTTGCTATTCTGACAGAAGGGTGTGTCATTAAACTAGGAACCCTGTAAAACACACAACACCACAAAAATGAACAAGAAGAAAATTAATGGTTCACATAGGGTTCTAGGAAAAACTAGAAAATTAAATTCAGTACATAACAACTGAGGTAGCCTAACCCCAGAGAAGCAATCATGAAGCAAAAAAAAAAAAAAGTTAATGTAGGATAATACTCCAAATGAAATTAAATGGACACAAATAAAACTTTGGTGACTTTTTTTTAAATTACCTTGAAACAGAAATTCAAAAGCTAAAAACAGAAATGGGCAAAACACAGGAAGAAATTAAAAGAATTGACTGAACTCAGGAAAAAAATGGAACAAAAATAAGACATTTTATAAATGAAGAATAAATTACAAGGTTCTCAAGTGAGAATGGACCTTAGTAAAATTTAACAAAATGCACTGAAGAATATTTAGGATCAAGAAAACAACCAATAGAATGAAAATGAGATCAGGAAAGTAAAAAGGGTAGCACAGAAAGTAAAGGAAATAGAAGACAAGGAATAACATATTATTGCCGTCCTGGTAAAAAGATAAGCAATAGAACAAAACTGTTACTTAAAATGATAATCCAAGAAAACTTTCCAGAAATAAAAAAGACCTATGTCTACCTACACATTGAAAATACACAAGTCAACCCCAAAATATAGCCTACTTCAACTACAAGATTTCAAAGATGAAGATAAAATCTTCAAGGCCTACAGGCAAAAAGATCAAGTACCATACAAAGGCAAAAGCATTCAACTGACATCAGACATTCAAAAACAATATTATAAAGCAAAGCAAAAATGGACCAGCATTTTACAAATACTCAATGAAATTAATTATGAACTAGGGCTTTTATATCCAACAAAATTGCCCAATAAGTATCAAGGCTTTTAAGCACACATACACACACACACACACACACACACACACACACACACACACAGTTTTTCAACATACAAAACCTTTGGGAATTCTGCACCCATGAGCTACTTTTGAGAAATCTACTAGAACAAATATTGGCAAACTACATCCATAGATTACTTCTAGCCTGTCCTATTTTTGTATGGGGACTGAGATAAGAATGGTTTTTACATTTTTTTAACTGGTGAAAGAAAATTTTAAAAATAACAATATTTTGTGACCTGTGAAAATGATATGCAAGTTAAATTTCAGTGTCTATAGATAAAGGTTTATGGGAATACAGCTACATTCATTTGTTTATTGTCTATAGTAGTTTTTGTGCTACAAAAGCAGAGCTCAGCAGTTGTGACAGAGACCGTATGGCCTGCAAAGCTTAATATATCTACTATCTGGCCTGTTAGAGAAAAAGTTTGCCAACTTCTGCACTAGAAGATAAGCTTCTCTCAACCAAAAGATATTTGGAAGAATTCAGCAAAAGGACTGATAGTAAAGCATTTTGGTAGGTAGCTAGGTAAGTGGATTGAGGGATGGATGGATGATACAGATTTACAGACCAAAACAAATTTGGGAGAAATGAGAGTGAAAGACTCATATATAAATGTTATATGTTTTGACAAAGTAAAAGCAATTCAACCAATAAATGGGATAAAGGAAAGCAGAGATGAAAATAGAATAGCCAATAGACAGAAAGTATGATACAAATAAAAAGTGATAAACCAGACATCAATAGGGTAAATAAGAAAACAAGAAACTATGTATATTTAAAAAGGTACAAACACAAAGATAACCACCAGAAAAAAATGCAAACTTTTCTAAACCCCTAAAATATGTGTGTGTTAAATTAAAGAACAAAGGATACACATTTTATAGAGAAACATAGCAAATATAATAAAATACACACAATTATAAAAGATTGTGACAAAATTGAGAATAAACAGATACTTCATAAAATTAAATGGGCTTTACCTAATCAGTAAAAAAGGACAATTTTCAATTTCACTCACAGAGCAAAACACAACTCTCAAGAAACACACCTCAAGCTGATTCAAAAAGCCTATAAAGAGAGGGACAAAGGTATACCAGGCAAATGGAAACAGAAGTATGGAAACAGAAAAAGAGCAGTAAATTCAAGTCCCAAAGCAAAATGACATAACAAAAGAGGGACAATTTTTTATATGAAAGGCCACAATGCAGAATGATGATACATTTAAGAATATTACCAAATAGTAAGCAACAAACTTAATGAAATAAAAACTATGGAAATTGCAAGGAGTCAGAAACAGCAATACAGTAAGAATAGGAGACTTTAGTACTCCACTCTCAGGACAAAACAGATTGAGTGGACAAAAAATCAGTAAGGAGAGAGAAGACCTAAACAACATAATCAACAAGGTAGAATTTATGAACATATGTACAACTTTTCACTCTGATCATAGAGAACACACCTTTTCAATAGCCCATGGCATATTCACAAAAACTGATCAGACATTAAGTTACAAGAAAACATCAATAAATTTCACAAAGGAGCAATATTACAAACAACCCTCACCAATCATAAAGCAGTTAAACTAGAAATTACTAATAAAAACAAAATTCACTCATTTTTGTCAAGCAAAGAAAATTGATATTTGCAATCCTTCCACCATTAGCCAATATAACTAAAAAAAAAAAAATCACAGGCACCTACCATGTGCCAGGCACAGGGATTCAGAGATAATCAGCTGTGATCCTTGCCCTCAATAGCAGCAAGTCTGGCCGCATGAAAAGAAACAATCAGCATACAATACAGTGAGGTTTGCAACAACAGCTACAACAGTTGCAACAACAGTCAACTGCTGTGGCTTCCAACTCTTCTAGATGCCCTGGTACTAAATAGACACAATCTCCATAGGAATATCCTTAGTTTGGGGGTTTTTTGGCCATGCTGGGGCATGTGGGATCTTAGTCCCTACCAGGGATCGAACCTGCGCCCCCTGCAGTGGAAGTGCCGAGTCATAACCTCTGGACCGCCAGGGAAATCCCCAGGAATATCCTTATTTTTAGGAAATACACACTTTTATATTTAGCAGAAGGGGCCATGAGGCACACAAGTGACTCTCAAGTGGTTCAGAAAGATTGAGAGTAAATGATGAAGCACATGGAGTAAACTATAAAATACAAAAGTGAACTCTGGGTAAAGGGTATCTGGTTTGCTCATACTGTTCATATCTCGGAACATTTTTAAAGTTTGAAATTGTTTCCAAAGAAAAATTTTGAGTAAAAAACGAAACCACCTCTATAGCAAGGCATTTCCTCCTTTAAAATTAATATCTGTGATATGAAAGAAAAAAAATACCTCAAGATTTTCAGCTTTTCAATTTACCTTTATATGAATCTTTCCTGGCTATGTTTTCTTTTTCTTATACCATGTTGCATGCCTTGTTCAAATGCCTGTTTTTAGACTGTCTTTCCATTACTTTCAAATTTGCTCTTTTCTATGAGATTGAACTTTGGTTATTTAAGCCAATATTCCACAATATGAACACAAAGTTGAAAATGACTAATCTTAGGGAAACCTTTGAAATTTAGGAATTACATGGTTCACACTTCTAACAGCAAAGCCTGTGTCCTTGAACAGCTTCACTTTTGAGATGCAAAGAGACCTGACTAAAGAGGATAGGGAAAAGATGTGGCACATATATACAATGGAATATTACTCAGCCATAATAAGAAACGAAACTGAGTTATTTGTAGTGAGGTGGATGGACCTAGAGTCTGTCATACAGAGTGAAGTAAGTCAGAAAGAGAAAAATACCGTATGCTAACACATATATATGGAATCTAAGGAAAAGAAAAAGATCATGTAGAACCTAGGGGTAAGACGGGAATAAAGACACAGGCCTACTCACAGAAAATGGACTTGAGGATATGGGGAGGGGGAAGGGTAAGCTGTGACAAAGTCAGAGAGTGGCATGGACATATATACACTACCAAACGTAAAATAGATAGCTAGTGGAAAGCAGCCACATAGCACAGGGAGATCAGCTCCGTGTTTGTGAGCACCTAGAGGCATGAGATAGGGAGGGTGGGAGGGAGGGAGACGCAAGAGGGAAGAGATATGGGAGCATATGTATATGTATAACTGAGTCACTTTGTTATAAAGCAGAAACTAACACACCACTGTAAAGCAATTATACTCCAATAAAGATGTTAAAAAAAAAAAGGATAGGGAAAAACAGAACCGTCAGGGTTGCTAGGGAAATCAGGTAGTGAGTTCCAGACGGTGGCAGAGCCCTATTTTGAAGGACAAGTAGACTAAGGGAACAAAAAAACCCCAAAAAACAAACGAACAAACAAAAAAACGGTAAAGACAAAGGAACAGCATTTACTTGTAAAGTATATAGGCTTATGAAGAAAACAGCTTCCTTCCTCCTCATCTTTTTGACTTACCTAAGACAAACTTCTTCCCCTTCATGTCCGGCACCGCTAGAGCTCCCAGGACAAATGGTCTCGTGAAGAGGAAAAACGGTCTCGTCAGAAGGATTAACCGCCCCTACGTCGCATTCTGTTTCTCCGGGCTCACAGGAAGCACTAACTATCCCCGCCCCATTCTGGGCTCAGATTGGGTCACGTGGCTGAGTCCTGGCCAATGAAATGTGGAGGAATAGGAACCATTTCCGTTTGCACGTGTCTTCCCCCAGCCCGGCGTGTTTGTGCGCTGTGAGGGTTTACTTTGTTTCAAAATTAGGCAACATGTTCTACTTGTTCCCTTGTGTTGCTGTGCTGAAAGAGAACGACCTGGTTCTTAGAAAATACCAGGTGATCTTTGACATTGTCTCTTCCCTCATTTGCAATGCATTTACAAATAATCCAGATTCTGAGGCCCAAGGAGCTGGCAGAGCCATGTGATGGAAGAGACGTGTCTGGCTGACTGCACTGAACTGTGAGATGTGCAATAAATCAATCATTATTTGTTAGCCCTCCCCCAACACCCCACTAGATACTCTACACTTTAGAGAGGTTTTGAAGATTAAGTAAGGACCATGCCTGGCACAAATTATTACAGAAGTGGTTACTATTATTATACTTTGTTTTGCAGAGATATTCTTGGCTTCAAAGATGTTTACCAGCTGTATAACCCCAAAACAGTTCTATAAGTTCTTCAAGCTCCTCTCCTCATCTGAAGATGGAGAAAACCCATTTAACATTTGTCCCCTAATATATATCAAATACATATATATTTGGATACAAATATCCCCTACTATATACCAAAGAGTTATCTAAGTTCAGAAAACATAAAATTGAACAAGATCTATAAGGTCCTTGATTTCACGGTGCTTACATTCTAGTAGGGACTGAGGTTATAAACATAAAAACAAATATTATAGGGAATAAAATAACACAAATTATTATGAAGACTATAAACAAGGCGACTTGATAGTGATGGACTGGGAATTAGATGTAATTTAGATTGGGCAACTTAAAAAGTTATTACTGAGCAGGTGCCATTTGAGCTAAGACCTGAATGGCATGAAGGAGCTGGTTGTGGGTGCAAAGTTTAAGGAGAAGAATGCCCCAAATAGAGGGAACAACCAGGGCACAGGCTCTGAGGAGGAAATAAGCTTAACATGTTAATAAACAGGCCAATGTAGCTAGAGTGGTTGGTGAATGTGGGAGAGAGTAGGATAAGATGAGGTTGGAGACTGAGGTAGGAGCCAGATCGTGTTGAGATTTTCTAGTCACATCAAGTATTTTGGACTAAGATATAAGACAGTTTAAGATTTTAAGCAGGGGAATGGCATGATATGATTAAACTTCAGAAAGATAATTTTGGCTGCTGCATGGAAATTGGGCTATAGGGCAAGCAGCAAGAGTGAAAGTCAAAGGACAAATTAGGTGACTATGGTCATTATTTAGACAAGAGATGATGGTGGCTTGAGCTACACTGGTAGCAGTGGAGATGGAAAGAAATGATTTGGTAAATGTATTTTAGTGGTAGAGCCAACAAGACTTCGAAGTGCATTGGATATGGAGGTGAGGATGCAGTAATTCCCGAGTCCTGGGCTTATGCAATTAGGTAACTAGGTGATGTTATTTACTAAGATAAGGAAGATTAGAAGAAAAAGAGGTTTTGTGTCACTTCTCTCTCTCCCTCTCTCTCTCTCTCTCCCCCCTCTCTGTCTTTGAGAGGAGGAATCTCCTGTGGTCATGTAAATAACAGTTATACTATTAATAAAAATTAATGACAGTAGCATCCATTTTGTTGAAGAGTATTGTTGTGTGTGAGTGTGTGTGTGTGCACGCACATGCAGTATACAGTCATTAGATATGGCTTTGGCCCAGCTGAGTATGTAAGTGCTGCTTCTAGAAAGTTAGGAGATTCCTGTACCAGAGCACTGATCATCGAGATCTGTAGCTCAAACAATGGAGGGTGCCCAAGTCTTTGGTCCAGCAGAGCTAATAAATCCAGGCAGCAGCTAACTTAGGACCTCAGGGGAAAACACGACCATCTTGCATTGCCTGGTGGTCTGGATGTTTTGGAATTCCAGAGCAAATGGGTTTCCTTTCTTCAATGCTTTATGTGTTCAGAGATTTTATCTTGTGAAAGTCATTGATAAACATGTTGGCCAGAATAATGCACTGTGGCACTGTTCCAGATTTTCACTAGAGAATTTATAAAAACAAAGCTCTAGTAAGATGTGTACATTTATCACATTTCTTTTATTTTAGTTTTATTGCAAACATATGAAGGGCTGGGATTATGCTGCTCAATATTTATTATCTCCATCATTGTTTTAATTCTTCACAACAACACTTTTGCACATATGAAACTGGGGTTCAGAAAGATTATAAGACTTGCCAGGGGCTTCCCTTCCCAGTGGTTGAGAGTCCGCCTGCCGATGCAGGGGACACGGGTTCGTGCCCCAGTCTGGGAAGATCCCACATGCTGCAGAGCGGCTGGGCCTGTGAGCCATGGCCGCTGAGCCTGCGCGTCCAGAACCTGTGCTCCGCAGCAGGAGAGGCCACAACAGTGAGAGGCCCGCGTACCGCAAAAAAAAAAAAGACTTGCCAAAGGTCACACAGAGACTAAATGGTAAAGTAGGACACTCCAATCCAGGTTTGTCTGACACAAAGATCAGTATACTTTTGCCTGTACCAGGTGGTCTCCTGGGTTCCCTATAGAGCAGCTAGACATAATCTGCCTTGTATTTGACAAAGAACAGCTCATTAATGGATTTTCTATAAAAATCAGTTAGAGAATGGTGGAGATTGGGGTCAGCCTCATCCAAATCTCATGGACTGGGGTGGGGGGGAAGTGTAGTCCCCAAAGTAAAATCAAGGGGTCTCTAATATACTGAATTCCAAAATGGTCCCCAAGTTCTTGCCCCTGTTATATACACCCTGTATAACCCTTTCTCTTTGAGTGTGGGTAGGGCCTGTGAATATGATGTGATATCACTCCTGTAATTATGTTACATTATATGGCAAAGGTGAAAGAACTTTTCTGATGTAAGCAGAATCCCTAATCTGTTGATTTTGAGACAGTCAGAAGAAAAAGTATACTGGGTGGGCCTGACCTAATCAGGTGAGGCATTTTATAACCAGGGCCTAGACCTTCCCTAAAGTCAGAGTCTCAAAGCAGCAGAGATGCTATCTTGCTGGCCTTGAAGAAACCAACCAATAGGTTGCGAACCACCTATGGAAAGGGGAAACCGCTAGGAACCAAGGTCCTCTGTCCTACTGCAGCAAGAAACTGAACTCTGCCAACAACCTAAATGGGTTTGGAAGAGGACCCCAAACTCCAAATTAGCACATGGCCTAGCAGACACATGTGACTGCAGCCTTCTGAGACCCTGAGCAGAAGATCCGGTTCAGACTGCTGAACCGTCCGAAACTGTGAGGTGATAAAAATGTGGGGTTTTAGGGACTTCCCTGGAGGTCCAGTGGCTAAGACTCCACGCTCCCATTGCAGGGGGCCCAGGTTCGATCCCTGGTCAGGGAACTAGATCCCACATGCATGCCGCAACTAAGAGTTCGCATGCCGCAACTAAAGATGCTGCACATGGCGACAAAGATCCTGTGTGCCACAACTAAGACCCGGCACAGCCAATTAAATAAATATATAGATAAATATAAAAAAAAAGATGTGGGGTTTTAAGGGGCTCATTGTGCAGTAATTTGTTATGCAAAAATAGAAAATGAATGCAAGGTTCTTCTCTTATTTCTGGCAGGCTAAAATATTGAACACCCCCTCTGGGCCCCTCGGCAGTTGCAGGTGTTCTGGGTAGCTGCCTAAAGGAGGTGATGGCTAAGCTGAGACAGAACATCAGAAGCAGTTACCTAGGCAAAGAGGAATATAAATGTGTTAGGAAGTGAGAAGCCTCATCCTCACTTGAGACATTACAGAATGCTTTTCGAAAACACTGAGACTTACCATATTTGCAAAAAAGGAGAAGAAAATCCCTCCTTCTCCCATTGCAGCTTCTTTGGCAGAACACCCGATTCAGAGTGTCCCAGAGTACATTTCATTGACCCCACCAGATTTTAGGCTTTTTGCAGATGGCAGTGAAATAATTCATCACCAACAGAAGTTTGAAAACAGTCCATTCAGTGGGGAGAGAAAAAAAATTCTGTCAACTGGCTTGGAGACCAAACTAGCTGACTGAATCCCTTTCCTTAGGAAGTGACCAGCTGACACTTTAATTGAGAAAAGCAGCATTTGCTTCTATCCCTAGAGAAGAAAAGAGTTTCGTTTCTACAGTTGATATATTCCCTGTGAATGAAGAGACATTTCATCACCTAGTTTCATGTTGTGATTTAATTGTATTTCTCTTAAACTGATTAGATACTGCCTCCTTTTTGCCTCCTCCCTCAGTGTGTAGTGAGGGGAGATCCTAGCTTGGCCTCTGATGCCTGAGGTCAGAGGACCAGAATCAAGAAGTTGCTGTTGTTTCTTTTTACATATATTTAATTATGGAGGTAGAGTTCAAGTATCATTAAATTTACCTTTTTAATATGTATAGTTCAGTAGTTTGCAGTATATTCACTACATTGTGTAAACATCACCACTATCTAATTCTAGAGCTTTCCACTGCCACTCCCCCCAAAACCACATATCTATTAGCAGTCAATCCCAATTGTAATTCCCCCCTTTTTTGGTCACCTGACAACCATTAACCAGCTTTCTGTCTGTATTGATGTACCTATTCTGGATATTTCATATAAATGAAATTATATAAAATGTGGTCTTCTGTGCCTGACTTCTTTCACTTAGCATAATGTTTTCAAGGTTCATCCATGTTGCAGCACACATCAATAGTTTACTCTTTTTATAGGTGAATAATATTCCATTTTGTAGCTATAGCACTTTTTGTTCATCCATTCATCCATTGATGGACATTTGTGGTGCTCTCACTTTTGTTGCCTATCATGGATAATGCTGCTCTGAACATTTATGAACATATTTTTGCATGAAAATATGTTTTCAATTATTTTGGGTATATATCCAGGAGTTCCTTTGCTGGTTCATATGGTAATTCTATGTTTAGCATTTTTTGGTTTTTTTTGTGGCACGCGGGCCTCTCACTGCTGTGGCCTCTCCCGTTGTGGAGCACAGGCTCCGGACGCGCAGGCTCAGCGGCCATGGCTCACGGGCCCAGCGCTCCGTGGCATGTGGGATCCTCCCGGACCGGGGCATGAACCCATGTCCCCTTCATTGGCAGGCAGACTGTCAACCACTGTGCCAACAGGGAAGCCCTATGTTTAGCATTTTGAGGAACTGCCAAACTATTTTCCACAGGGGCTGCTCCAATTTACTTTATCAGCAGCAATGTATGAGGGTTTTAATTTCTCCTCTTTGTCAACACCTGTTATTTTCCAGTTTCCTTTTTATTATAATTGTCCTAGTGGGAGTAAAGTGTTATTTCATTGTGGTTTTGATTTGCAACTCCCTAATAACTAATGATGTGAAGCATCTTGTCATTGGCTTATTGGCCATTTACATATCTTCTTTGGAGCAATGTCTATTCAAGTCCTTTGCCCACGTTCTAATTAGGCTGATTGTCTTTTTGTTTTTGAGTTACAGAGTTCTTCACATATTCTGGGTGTTAAACCCTTATCAGATATATGATTTTCAAATATTCCTCTCATTTATGGGTTGTCTTTTCACTCTCTTGATAGTATCCTTTAATGCACAAAAGTTTTTAACTTTATTAAATCTAATGTATCTATCTTGTCTTTTGTTTCTTGTGATTTGGGTATCAAATATAAGAAATCATTGCCAATTATTCCAGTGCTGTTTCTCGAAAAGACTATTCCTTCCACATTGGATGATCTTATCACTCATGCCAAAAATTAATCACACATAGATGTATGGATTTATTTCTGTACTCTCAATTCTATTCCATTGGTCTATGTCTATCCTGATGCCAGTACTAAACTTTCTTGATTACTGTAGTTTTGTAGAAAGTTTTGAAATTGGGAAGTTTGAGTCGTCCAACCTTGTTTGCATGCACGTGTGTGTGTGTGTGTGTGTGTGTGTGTGTGTGTGTGGCTATTCTGGATCCTTTGCATTTCCATATGAATTTTAGGATCAGCTTAACTGTAGCTTCTTGAAGTGAGGTGAGCATCCAGCCACAACCCCACTCCATCATCAGCAGTTCTTTTCATTTTTAAGGAGGTGGAAGTGAGAGATGGGGCAGACCACAGGGCTACAGGTCCCAGGCGCTCAGGACTGTAGTGAGGCTGGGCAGCAGTGTTCACAAAGGGAGCAATAAAGCTCTGTAGCAACACTTCTTAAGCTTTAAAGACTCATGCAGCCATCTGGTTGTAAAGCAGGTTCTGATTTAGTAGGTCTGGGGTGGAGACTGAAACTTATTTCTAACAAGCTCCTAAGTGATGCCAATGCTGCTGATCCCTGAATTACACTTTGGGAAACAAGGCATGAGTGCCATTAGCATCTATCCAGTAGTGCAAAGTATGAAGCTGAGATGTCACTTAGGTTTATTCAGACAGTTCCTTATACAGTCTGTATGTTTATATGAATTCTAATATAAACATTAGAATTAAAAGGGGTATTTGAGTGTGATAGGTGTTCACACAAGTTGCTATCTGTATTTTCTTAGGACTATCTCCGGGCGCAGAATGAAGGGATAGAGTATATCTTTGTATGCAAAGTGGTTAAATTCCATCTTTCCAAAGCCTAAAAATGTATACATGCTATGTATGGTAGACAGAATTCTAACATGGTCCCCAAGATTCCCCACACCCTGGTGGTGTATGCTTCCTGTACAACCCAGTGAATACGATAAATTTCATTCCTATGATTCCATTATATTATTTGGAAGAGTTGATTTTAAGAAAGGTAGATTTTTTGAGGGGTCCTGGCCTAGCCACATGAGCCCTTTAAAGTAAGGTTATAGACAGAGAAGTCAGAGATTTGAAGCACAAGACAGATTCAATATATTATTGCTTACTTAAAGATGGAGGAGGCCATGTAGGAAGGAAATTGAGACCTCAGTCCAACACCACAAGGAACTAAATTCTGCCAACAGGAGAGTGAAATTGGGAGCAGACTTTTCCAGACTCCAGATGAAAACTCAGTCCTGGCTGCATCCTTGATTTCAGCCTTGTGATACACTGAGTAAAGAACCTAGCTGGACTTCTGACCTATAGAGCTGTGTTGTTTTAAGCCACTGAGTTTGTGGTAAACTAATATACAAATACTATGCCTTCTTGATGACTGACCTAACTGTGTCTCTATTTTTTCCTTCACTGTCAAGGAACTCAGAGTCAAATTTGAGGCAGAAATGTTAAAAGTTTTAGGTCATTACAGTCTGTACATCTATTTTCAATGTTTTTCTCTTAGTCATGGCTTCCTGCATTTTTGTGTATTTTGCCTGATTTTTTCCATTCTTAATTATGTTTTAACATTCAATTTTATGTAATCTTTTTTTAGTCTCATAAAAGCAATATATGCTCATTGTAGAAAATGTGGAAAATACAGTTAAGCACAAGAAGAGGAAAAAATTAAGCATTAGAATTCTATCACTTCATCTGGAGAAAACAACTGTTAATGTTTTGGTGTATTCTTTCCAGTCTTTTTCCCCATGTCCATATGTATATTTTTATATAATGAGATCATGCTGTATTATTATTCATATTCTTGTTGTAAGCTACTGCTAAACATTTGAGGAAAAAACAAGATATAAATTAACATGTATTCAGTGGCTTGAAGGTATTTTTTCTGAGAGGCTGGCTCTTTGTCAGCAGATCTCACCTTTTTATTTGTCTGTTTCCTTCTGTTACTCCCATGACTCTTGGTGTTCACCTGTGTTGAGGGCTCCCAAGACCACCCCCAGGTTCAATGATTTGGTAGGATTACTCACAGAACTCAGCATATGGTCTCACTCACAGCTATGACTTATTACAGCAAAAAGATACAAAGCAAAACCAGCAAAGAGAAAAGTAACATGGGGATCAAGTCTGGAGGAAACCTGACAAACTTTTGCAAGAGTTCTCCCCCAGTGGAGTCACAAAGGATGAACTTAATTCCTCCAGCATTAAACTGTGACAACACAGGCAAAGTGTTGTCTACCAAGGAAGATCATTAGAGACTCAGTGTTCAAGATTTTCAATAGGCTAGTATTGTAGGCACTCTTTGCCTAGCATGTACCAGAATTCCAGACTCCCAAAAGGAAAGCAGGCACTCAGCATAAATTATTGATATACTGTTTGTACAAACAGTTTAAGCAGAGCGAGCCACTGTTTTCAGTTAGGGAATGGTGGGAACCCTCCCCAAATCCAAGTTTCCAGACTCCAACCAATGGCCAACTCTGCAAGCAAGCCTGTCTAAGGATAGCAATCTCAAGCCTGCTATGTTAAATCTTTCCTGCATATCACCGAAGTGTCACATTCCCATGGTCCTACTGCAGTTATGTGTAATACTCAACACCCCAGTTATACATTCTCTCTCACATAAAGTATATTAGCATATGGATGTCTCAATTCCAGCTGCTATAACAAATTACAGTAGAGTGGGTGTCTTAAATAACAAACTTTTATTTTTCATGTTTCTGGAGGCTGGGAAGTCCAAGATCACGGTGCTGGTGGATCCAGTGTCTAGCGAAGTCGTGCATCCCGGTTTGCAGATGGTCATTTTCTTGTTATATCCTCACATGGTGGAGAACAGAGAGAGGAAGCAAGCTCTCTTCTTATAAGGGCACTGATCCTATCATGAGGGCTTCACCCTCATGACCTAATTATCTCCCAAAGGCCTCACCTCCTAATACCATCACATCAGACATTAGGATTTAAACATATAAAATTTGGGGAGATCCAAATATGCAATACATAATAATGGATGAGAATCACCTTTATTTATATAGTTTTATAGTCAATCACAAGCAAATATCTATTAAAGCTATTACTAGGAGAGATAAGATCTGATCATGAAAGACCAACACCATGCTGAAAACTGATACTTTGCTGTCCCCTCTAGAAAACTGATACTTTGCTGTCCCCTCTAGAAAATCTGGATCTGGAGTGCTGCCTCTATTTCCCCAAGGTTTCTTTCTGCCTTTCTCTGCCCCACAAAAATCAAGATTCCTAAGTAAAGGCCAGGCCCAGAGTTCCATGATATGTTACAAGGGTAGGATCAAGAGCTGTCTCACTGAGCCTTGCACAAATTGGGGCAGGCCATAATCTCAGAGGATCTGTCCCCTCTGATCCAGGCCCATGTTGAGTAGCTCCTTACGGGGTGATCAGAAGCAAAGGACTGCCTTTGTCTCTGCAATTAGGTTTCTGTGATTTTGCTGGCTCCAAAAATCAGTCACTTGTATTATAAATTTTATTTTGGGGACACCGGACAAGTATGGACTATACAGACAGGTGTTTGTGTTTGTTTGTTTCTCCTTGAGCAGGAGTTGCTTTTATTCTGGGATTAAGATGTGCCTTTAAAAAAATGTGCCGTTCCCTATAGGCCAGTTTGGAGGGCTTGAGTGTGCACATAGGTTGACATGGCTAATTCATGCCTCTTGCACTTATGTGTCTTCAGCCCATGCCACTGGCAGAGACTGACTAGTGTCTCTCAATCCCAACTTCTAGGGAAAGAGAAAGAATGGGTTGTTGTGAAGATCAAATGGGTTAATGTGGCCTAATGTCCGGCATGTAATAAGCACACTATATGTATGGGATATTCTTCTTCTTCAGAACCTTACTTGGGTGTTCTCTGCCCAGTCTACGTGCCATTACCTTTGCTCCCTTGGCCTCAGCTAGAATAAAGCACTCCTTCCCCATCCTTGCTGCTGAACCTTGTCTACACTTCTGTCTTAATGGAACATGCGTTCCACGTTCTATTTATTGGCTATTTATTGGCATGCCTGTCTCTCATTCTAGACCACAAGCTTCTTACGGGCATGGGCCAGGTCCTTCTCCTTTTGAACCCACTGGTGGAGCTGGGGTGCTGTGCAGTGCCTAAGGCCTGGTAAGTGCTCCAGAAATGCTTGCTGAACTGAATGGAAGGCATGTTACAGGAATGGCAATTCAACACTATTTTTAGGGTCAAATTTCTCTTACTAGTAGAAACTTGAGTACAGTAAGTCCTCTACATACGAATGAGTTCCGTTCCGAGAGCATGTTCTTTAGTCCAATTTGTTCGTAAGTCCAACAAATTTAGCCTAAGTACCCCACTGACACAATCGGCTATATACCACTGCTTTTATGCTTGTTTCTGGACATCCTGGCCTTGAAATAAAGATACTGTACTACTGTACTCTACACAGTACTGTACAGTAAAATACACAAAAGCACAACCACTTGTAGAGGATGCACACATGTGACAATGTACACCAGACATGTGAACTTATGTGATTGGACATGCGAACACATGTTTGCATCTTTGAAAGTTCACAACTTGAAGGTTCGTATGTAGGGGACTTACTTTATTAGCTGCTTTTCTTTGACCCCTCTGCCCTGCCTTGTTTACTTCCAACTGGCAGATTAAAAGGTAGATTTCCAAATAAAAGTTTATCTTTGAGCAATTAATGTGGGTCCAATATTTCCTGGGTCATTTCTGTGGCTCACCAGTGGAGGAGGATTTTAATCCAAGATGAACATCATAGGAAACCAGTGTCACTCAGAGTTAAGCCTACCCTAGCACCTAAAGATGACTTTGAAATGAGAATGTTGGGTGCAAACATGTATGTTTTATACATAATGGTATAATCATCTCCACAATGATGTAAGTCCCAATGCTGATTAACAAAGGGATGACATCCTCAACCTCAATGCTTGTTCCTGGCTTCTTTTCCTTAGCCCCTCTCTTTCCTTTACATGCTTCTGCCCCCCAGCCCTCACTATCCCTTCTTACCCTGCCACCTAGCCACCATTCCCCATATCCTCTCAGATGCCTATCTGGCATTGGGGTTTGTTTGTTGCGGGTGTACACGTATCTATTTCCAGTGTTTTTAGCTTGATGATATACAGGCCTTCAGAGCACACTGGCACCGTTATTTTTAAGATTGATGCTGACACAGTCCACTTAATGTTCTCATCTCAACTAATTTACCTGTGGGGAGTAAACTCATATGCAAAAGTGAACAAAGAAGAGGGTAGAAGGAACCAGAAGAAAGGGGAACTAGGGGAATACCTTTTACCATTTAACCTCCAAACAACCCAGGAAGAAAAGGAGGGCAGTTTTTATCATCAGCTCCAGTGAAGACATGAAAAAGGATGCAACTCAGAGAAGTCATTTGCTAATAAAGAGCACAGGTCGGGTTTGAAACCTAGATTTTCTCATCCCCACCTTAATGCTCTTTCCATACCACAAGGATGTTTTTCAAATATGCTGCCTTCTTAAAAAATAAGATCCTCTCTTCTGTACCACGCATCAACCAGATGTTAGTAATTTAGACCAGGGGTCTGCAAACCATGGGCTGTGGGCCAAAATCAGCCTGCCATCTTTTTTGGCATCAACAGCAAGCTAAGAATCTTTTTACACTTTTTAATCGTTAAAAAATCAAAAGAATAATATTTCATAGCACAGGAAAATTATATGAAATTCGAATTTTCATGTCTATAAATAGGTTTAATGACACAGCCATGCCCACTCATTTTTATATTGTCCACGGCTGCTTTCATGCTACATGGCAGGGCTGAGTAGCTACAACAGAGATTACAGTATATGGTCCATAAGGCCAAAAGTATGTACTATCTGACCCTTTGCAGAAACACTTTTCTGACCACTGATATAGGTCCTTGCTACCTAAAGTTCTACCCAAGTGCTGGTCCCCGGACCATGTTAGAAATGCAGAATCTCGGGCACCTTCCAGACCTATGGACTCAGCAGCTGCATTTTAATAAGAGCCCTTGGCGATTCACATGCCCATTAAACCTAGAGAGGCTCGGGCTCAGAAGGCAATCCATGAGGGCTTTCTCTTATCAGACAAGCAGTGTGGGCTACTAGAAAGGGAGCAGCCTTAGGGTCAGACAGGTATGAATTTTAAATTCTCCATTCACTGCTGAGTGCCTTCAGCTTTCTCATCTAGAAAGCGAGGATAAGCATGTGTTCCTCATAAATTTGTTTTGAACTGGATGGCCTATTAGGTTCCTAGTGCTGCCCTAACAAATTACCACCAGTTTGATGGCTTCAAACAACAGAAATGTATTCTCTCACAGATCTGGAGTCCAGAAGTCCAAAATCAACGTGTCCACCAGGCCATGACCCCTCTGAGGGCTCGAGGGGAGAAGCCTTCCTCGCCTCTTCCAGCTTCTGGTGGTTCCAGGTGTTCCTTGGCTGTAGTTGCATCACCCAACCTCTGCCTCTGTCTTCACATGGCCTTCCTCTCTGTGTGTCCTCTTCTCTTCTTACAAGGACAACAGTCACTGAATCAAGAGATCACCCTAATTCCAGTATCAAATCAGCTCAAGATCCTTAACTGATGGCATCTGCAAAGACCTTATTTCCCACTCAGGTCACATTCTGAGGTTCTGGGTGGACATGAATTGGGGTTGGGGGGCAGACACTATTCAGTCCACCACAGGTTACACCAATCTAGGTCAAATGTCTGACACATTGTGAGCACCTAACACACTTTTCCTCTACCCACTTTTCCCCTTTAACTCAAGTGACTCAGGGCCCAGAATAGAGTGGGAGACTGTTCCAGGAATCTCCAAGTGGATCTTGCCCATTTTGAAAGAGGGGCATCTCCTGGACTAGGACACACAGAAGATGATGCTTTCATGACATGTGTCCTGGAGCTAAACCAGTTCTTTTTTCCTCTATACATTTTGGAGCAAAAGTTCCTTTCAAGTGAAGGAACAGATGAATGAAAAGAAATAAGCCATAGGCGAGGAAAGCCTCATACTACAGTGCTGTACTCAAAGCTCATTCTCTCCTCTCTGCTGCTGGTGTGCCTGCCTCGGGAATGGATTAATATTCTCTGTGATATTTCTGTGGGCCATGACTTTCTGTTGTACCCCTGAAGGACAGCTTTTTCCTTTACTATGAAACCTATGTATACCTCAAGAGAAAGTGAGACAGGTATCAAATTTCAACTTGCTCATGAGCAAATCTGGACAGATGTTAGCTTTGGAGTGAATCAAATATGGGGTCTCCTAGCCGATATCATTGCTGGCAATTTTCAGACCAACCAAGTTGCATGTGACAAGCTTTTTCAGTCAATTCCACAACCCCATTTCCCACTGCCTTTGTATGTGTAATCAACAACATCTCTTTTCTGAAGTTCTGAGTCACACTGACCTTTTGTATTGCACTTGTATTATACAGATCTGGTCTATTACGTGTTTATTACCTCATTAGCCACCAGTGGTTTGCATTCCAAGTTTGTGAATTTCCTGTGAACAGTCTCCTTGACAGGAGGTCTGTGGAAATCTCCTCAATACTTAGTAACCAAGTGCTGTAATTTTCAGCACAGCACCTGTCTTGAAACTGAAAGAAATTAATAGCTAAACTGACCGCAGCTAGATTACTAACTCAATCTTCTATTCTCCAAGAAGGAAAGAGGTGCAACTTTTATTTTTTTCCTGAGGTACACGGGCCTCTCACTGTTGTGGCCTCTTCCGTTGCAGAGCACAGGCTCTGGACGCACAGGCCCAGCGGCCATGGCTCACGGGCCCAGCCGCTCCGCGGCACGTGGGATCCTCCCGGACCGGGGCACGAACTCATTTCCGCTGCATCGGCAGGCGGACTCTCAACCACTGCGCCACCAGGGAAGCCCTCAAATTCATTTTTAAAAAAGATTGTTTGTTACTTATTTCCTGATCCTGTTTTAGAAGTGTTAAAGGGTATTGAATCATATCCATCACAATTCTTTGCTCTGCATGTAACAGTTTAAAGAGAATACATTTTCTTTTCTTAGGAATTTGGAGGAGCAAGGTATGTTGCCCCCAAAATAGGAAATAAGGTGGCCTTTGAAGAATTAAACTTTAAGCTCAGTGTATATTAGATTAAAGCAATGTCACCTTGAAACGGTGATTCTCAGCGTTGGCTGCATATTAGAGTCACCTGGGGAGCTTTTAAAGACTATTGATGCCACAAGAGATTCTTATTTAATTGGACCAAGTGATTCTAATCTGCTGTCATGGTTTCAAATCATTGCCTTAAAGAGACAGAGTAGGTTTTAAGGTTTCAGGATTTCACTCACATCACTGAACGCTGCTAAAGAAAGAATGTGTCAAGGTGGTCCAGTGGTTAAGACTCCGCGCTTCCAATGCAGGGGGGGCGTGGGTTCGATCCCTGGTCAGGGAAGTAGGATCCCATATGCCTGCATGCTGCGAGATGTGGCCAAAAAAAGGAATGTGTCATTCATAAGGGGGGAGGGTCTGGTTAGCTAAGGAAACTCTGGGGAAAACTTGTATTTGAGCCCTTTCTGATCACTGGTTTAAAGTTTCACTCCTCACCCTCAATCTCTATCTCCCTTCCTCACTTTAATTGTCTCCCTTTATGTTTTTGTCCACCTAAAATATTAACCCCATGTGAATATGTAGTTTGTTTGTTTGCTCTTGCCTGTTTTGTTCATGTCTGTATCCCTAATGCCTATTAGGGAGAGCCTAGCACGTGGTAGACATTTATGTCCACTGAATGAAAGAGTAAATGAATGAATAGATGGATGACTGGGGAAATGAATGAATAAGTGAAAGGAATGACAGAAGCAAGTTTTCCTATTTCTTTGGCAAGCAATTCCTACCATAAAAATAATACAAAAGGTTATCTTTAGTTGAGGCCATAAACCATCACAAAGTAATCATTTAAGGTTTGGATTCAAATATATGTTTGCAAAGGAGAGAAAGAATATGCTGTCCTTAAAATGATCTAGTTCCTGTGACAGTGGTAAGTCTCCCGGCATGTTAACAAATCAACATTCATATTATATTATATTATATTATATTATATTATATTGTATTATATTCAACACTTTGAATTACAGGTAGAGATAGGGAGAAAAGGGAGAAAATGAACTAGTTGTGCCAACTATTTGATTCTTGTGACACACTTTGTACATTAATAAGTTAGCATTTGGGTTTTATACATTATTCCTGTGATCTTGATTCACACGAGTGCACTCTGAAGCAGTGAGTGGATTCACCTCTTCTCTCCATGTGTGACTCATTCAGGTTTCTGAGTCTTCAATGCCAAGTGTTAGACCTTGGACCAGACTAAATGCACAAGGTCATGAAGACAACCCCATGGAGCCATTTCCACCTCTACCTAAAAGAGACTTTTAACGTTTTATAATCCATACCATGTTTTAATAAACAGAAAGATATAACAATTTTCTTGATTGTGATTTAAAATTTCTAAATACATAGGTGAAGATCACTTCATAATTTGCTTTCCTAGACCACACAAATTGCTCCCTCATCCATCCTCACTCCCACCCGCAGTGATTCTGGTTTGTTCATTTGGTTGAAAAGCATTGCTCCAAAGGAGGCCTCCACTAGCACACCTGTAGGGTCAACAGTTCCTCTGGCCTTCCACTATGACAGGCAGGCCACCTTTATGGGTACCAACGTCTGCTTCCTCATAATGAAACTGAATCCCCCTAAAACCGAGTTCCTCCGCCGAGTTTATGATTAACCTCTCCAAAACTCTATTCTCTGTCTTGTACCACCCCTGTTCCCCTCAAGATTGAGGAGTAACAAAGAAAAGGGGGGATTGAAACCAGACAGGACTCTGCAGGGTCCTCCTGGGTATGAAAGCCCCTCTGTGTCCTCTGTTTCTTGTTTGTAGAAAAAAAGGCTTTAGTCTCCTAGGCCTTCCCTGAGTTCCAAAGAGCAGACCCAGCAGTTAGTAGGATGATAGAATCACAGGATTCCTAGTTCCTCCTGAAGGGATATAGATAACAGTCTGATTCATACCTTTGAATTATTCTACAGAAACTAAGACCCCCACCCAGATGGAGGATGGTAACTACATGCTGACCACAAGCACTAGATCCCAGACTGGTTGGAACCAGAAGGTCCGCTTTCAGCTCACATGTATGCAGACAGTCCTCAGCACAGGGATGTCTCAAGTGGCATCTCTTCTAGAGAGAGGCTCAGGGCTTCCCAGGCTTCCATTTTGTGTCTCCGTCCTCAGATCATGACATCACCAGAAGCCTTATATTAATGGTGATGGTAACAACAGCAACAATACAAAATTGAAAGGACTGTGCCTTTCTGGACATCATTGGTCTGAATGCTGCCCTTAAATACAGTACGAGTTTCTGGGGCCTGCACATGGGAGGTGCTGAGGGAAGGGTGGTCTCACAGCTAGCAGAGTCTCTGTTGTGGGGGACTTCTCTGTATTTTATTCCCCCTAGAGATGGCATTTTCCTCTCATTACTAAATCATCTGTTCCCCATCTATTGACCCTCTTCCTCATCCCCCCCAGACCTGGCTTCTCAATCATTAATGTTCATAAGAATCACCTGGGGATCTTGTTAAACAGTAGTTTCTGATTTAGTAGGGGCCCACATTCTGCATTTCTAACAAGTTCCTCAGTAATGACAATGCTGCTGGTACATGGATCACACTTTGAGTAGCGAGGCTCTCACTGAGCCTTGCTATCCAATGAAACTTTCTGCCAAGATGGAAATGATGCACTGCCCACCATGGTAGCCATTAGCCACGTGTGGCTACTGAGCACTTGAAATGTGGCTGTATTCTCCTAAAACCTTATTGGTCAAAGTAAGTGGTAGGACGGATTTGGCCTGTAGGCTGTGGTTTGCAGACCTCTGCTTTAGAGTATAATTTGCTGATGTTAAAAGAAAGATTTAAAAAAGAACCTGAAGCATATTCCTGAGACTACAATAATGCCTTTCTTTATATTTAAATCTGAACTGAATAAAACCTTAGCTTTACTTTTAATCCATAAAAACCCCATAAGCAAATTGTCTTTTAAAAATTGAAACCTAATGTTCTATGTTATTGTAGAAAATTATTGCCCATGAATGCTTATTACTGTTAGTTGTCTATTGGATAACTGTTCTATATTTATTTATTTTAATTTTATTTATTTATGTTTTGGCTACACTGCACAGCATGCCGGATCTTAGTTCCCTGACCAGGGATTGAACCTGGGCCCCCTGTAGGGGAAGCGCAGAGTCCTAACCACTGGACCATCAGGGAATTCCCTGGATAGCTGTTCTATACACACACATGCGCGCGCACACACACACACACACACACGCACACACACTGTTTGTATGTTTTTTGGTCTTGAAATCTTAACTGCACTGCCATTTGGACAATGTAAGCAGGTCCCGTGTGCTAGTATGCTGTTAAATACTTTTGAAATACTGACCTCTCAACTCAATAGTTGTGGCAATGGCGTTACTTTTTCTTAGTATGTATACTCTATCAACACGCAAAAAATTCTGTGTAGTCAGTCCCTGTTAATCTAACTGCATTTCTTTTTTGTTGGTTTTCACAATAGCTGCCTAAACTAATATTTTATATGTGTTTTACTAAGTTGGAAACATTTTTTCAGTTATGCCATCCATCTTTAAATGATGAATGACATTCTGGGGCACTGTTAGTTTGCATCATTAACCATTAGAAACAGTAAGGAGTTAGAGGGTAATCTCTCATTGTGCTAAGCACAAAATGTTTTTCTCTAAATGAGCAATCTAAAGATAATCACATATTATACATGCAAACAATTTCACATTTCTTATGAACACAATCTGTGTTCAAAAATCATTATTGTGCCAATTTAATAAGCCATCACACTGCAATGGCTGTAAATGTGCTTGGTGAAGATGACAAATATTAATGGGACACCAGTCAGAAGTCAGGCCTGTAGTCTAGTAAGGAACAGTTGAGAACTCTGGCATCACCAAAATATCTTTGACCCAGGAGTATGCTGGGTCTTCAAGTGGTGAGGTCCTCCAAAGGAATTGACATTATCTACCCATCACCTCCAAAGGCAGTTCAAATCACTGTTTCCAAAGAGAATGCAGTGAATTTGTGTTAATTTGGGGCTGATATTGATATCTGAGGTACACACATTCTGGTGGAAGTGACAAGGTAGCAGGCACCTGGGCAAAGGAGATACTGGTAGTCTGGCAGGTTACTGTGTCATGGTTAACCTGGCGGGGGAAGGGTAGAAAGTTGTGGAGCAGCAACTAAGTTGGTGATTGGTTAGTGAGGACCAAGGGAAGGGGAAAGGCGCCTTCTTCTAAGAGCCGAAGCCTTGTAAGTTATGGCTCCAAATTTTTCTTGTGATGAAGTTAAGCAGATATCATTAGAGACTAGGCATGTAATGTGGGGCATAGGGTAAAGACTATATTGGTATTTGTGTCTCTATCCTAGGCATCTTAGATCCTAACTTTAGGGCACATAACTACTCTTGTTGCCAGTTACTTGGGGCAATGAGTCAATATCTAACCAGGGTAGAGGTAAGGCAATAAATCAAAAGAATGTAGGTTTCAAAAACAAGGACAAGACCTTTTCGGGACCTTTTATGTTGCAAGTTCTTGCACCCCCTTTAAAGTTTAAAACAAATATCTTCTCATTGGTAGCATTCTCTAACCCTCTTTCTCTTTGCCTTCCTCCTGTCTCTGCTCCCCCATAGACTTTGTATGCACCTCTACTATCACATCACAGTACCAATGCCGCCTCACCATTGAGTTTATGTATTTTTCTCCCCCATTTGACTGTGAACTTCTTGAGGCTAAGGACTGTCAGGTCCATCTCTGTATCCTCAGTGCCTAGTACTCAGTATCTGACTGAGTTAGGTACCAATAAAGAGAAAAAGAAGTTTAAATTAACTATCCAAAGCCAAATGATACTTTTCAAAAATAATTTTATTATAGAAGTCACCAATTTAATTGAAGAACATTTTCAAAATGCACTAAGTTAAAAGGAATACAATATTTTTTACAAATCTGCAATTATATTCAAGACAGAGTATTTATGCTTAGTTTTCTACTTACATATCATGAGCATTTCATTCTTTTATATCTCTACAGAATGTTTTTTTTGAACTGCTCCCATAGAGTTATTGGTGCTTACCAAGCATTCCATTTGGTCCTCTGCATTTCTCATCCCCTCTGTAGTTAGATAGGACTATGTAACTAATTCTGGCCAATGGGCATAAGCATAAAGGACAAAAATGAGGAATAAACTTCTGGGCCAAAGTGTGGAAGAGCTGGTATGTGCCATCCACCAGTTTATTTCTTTTTCTGCTAAGTGATGGGTGACATTGTATGCTGGATTTTCTATCAGCCTTTGTCTCACAATGGCTGTGTGGAGACCCCTGCCACTTCATGTTGGACAGGCAGCACAAGTGAGAAATTGGTCTTTATTTTGGTAAGCCACTGGGATTTCTAGGTTAATTTGTTGTGGTAGAATAACCTATCCTATCCTCACTACATAGGTACATAGAATATTATTATACGGGTATACCATGATTTGACAGTTCCCTATTGTATGTATTTCAACAGTTTCTGTTATTCTGCTAATATAAACAGTGCTGTGATGTATGTCATTATATGTAAGTCTTTGTGGAAATTCATGGTAATTTTCTTAAGATAAATTGCTAGAAAGGAAATAACTGGGTAAAAGAATTTGGCGATTTTTAAGGCTTGAATATATCTTACAAAATTTCCCCCCAGAAAGATAATGCCAATGAATGGTCTCATTAGCAGTATATACATAAGTGCTTGTTTCACCATGCCTCACCAAACTGGGTATTAGTCTTCTTTTGAATACTTGCAAATGTGATAGGCGAAAAATTATTGGAGTCAAATCTGGTTTATTTTAATAACAAAATGACCTTAATATTGACGGATTTTTCACTGGAGCTGTCTCTTAGTGGGTCTTGGTTTCATGAGCCTAAGTTACTTGAGGATGGGGGTGGAACCTATTTAGTAGGTTCCAAAAGGACTCTTGGAAATGTATCAAGATGAATCTGGCAGTATAACCAGTGTCTCAGTGACTTATGTCAGGGCAACAATAGCAGAAATGAATCATTACTTTTTTTTCTGGAATTTTTTCTTTTGGTCTGTCCAGAGGTTTTATTCCTGAACTATGAGAAAAAATAATATGGGATGGCTGATTTCCTGAAACACTTTACAGATTCTAAGACAGCTCATTGCTATAGCCTCTGCTCA
The DNA here is from genome assembly GCF_005190385.1 of Monodon monoceros. Classification (NCBI taxonomy): domain Eukaryota; kingdom Metazoa; phylum Chordata; class Mammalia; order Artiodactyla; family Monodontidae; genus Monodon; species Monodon monoceros. Next base: position 121,329,723 of record NW_021703779.1, read on the forward strand.
TAAAAAACTAAAAGATTTCTGAGTACTCCAGCGAATTCCACCCCTCTGACTTAAGAAACAGTATACCTGGAAATAGTGGAGAATAAAAAAATGTATATACGCCCATTAAAAGAGTGAGGTCACAATTGAACTGTATCTTCTTTTTATGCAGAGCTCTTTTTTTAAATTAATTAATTTATTTATTTATTTATTTTTTTTGGCTGTGTTGGGTCTTCGTTGCTGCGCACGGGCTTTCTCTAGTTGTGGTGAGCAGGGGTTACTGCTTCGTTGTGGTGTGCGGGCTTTTCATTGTAGAGGCTTCTCTTGTTGCAGAGCACGGGCTCTAGGCTTTCAGGCTTCAGTAGCTGTGGCATACGGTCTCAGTAGTTGCAGCTCATGGGCTCTAGAATGCAGGCTCAGTAGTTGTGGCACACAGGCTTAGTTGCTCCACGGCATGTGGGATCTCCCCGGACCAGGGCTCGAACCTGTGTCCCTTGCATTGGCAGGCGGATTCCTAACCACTGAGACATCAGGGAAGTCCCAAGATGAAATCTTTGTAAAAGAAAAATGTAGTCAACAATCTTATAAATAGCTATGATAATTTTTTATTTTCAACATTCTCAGGTTTTATTTATATATAGGTTTTGCTTATAAATAGGCGTCATAGGAGGTGCCTTAAAACTTTGGGCCATTCATACAAGAGAATAAAGTTCATTTTTGAGGCAGGACAGTGTCTTGTGTCTCTGTGTAGATGTTTGTTTTGCTAGTTGGAGAGGCTGAATCAGCAGCTAAAATCTTAAGAATGTTCAAGATACTTTTGTGTACCTAAGTTGACATATCAGCATTTTACCCACCTGATGGACTGAGTAAAATGTAAAGCGTGTTTCTCTCAAGTTGTATTAAAAGTCTAGTACAGACTGATTAACAGCACTTCTTTCCTTTAAATTAGAACCATCATGCTCTAAATTACATTAAGACAGATTGCCTAAGTCTCCTTATTGTAACAGGAATTTGTGCTAAGTATTTTTAAGGAAACTATTGCAATTAAATGTGAAAAGGAGACCTTATTACATCTTCTCTCTAGCAATTATTAGTCTCTTAATATGTTTAAAATTGTGACTTGCTGATGAGGTATTTATTCAACCAAAAAGTCCTTTAACATTTATGTAATGATCACATATTATGGGCCAGGCACCATGCTGGGGCTATAACTGTGAATATGACAGACACAGTATCTTTCCTCATGGAGCTCATAATCAATAAAATACGTCCAATAAAACTGTTGCTTTGTGACTCTGCTGTGTGTGTCTGTGTTTAAAATTTAGGGAGTTTAACTTAAAAATATATATAATTGGACAAACTTATTATGAAATGATACTTAGATAAAGTTTTTTCTTTTACAGAGACTATTTGTAAGTCCTGGCCCCAGTGTGGTGCTCTGATAAAATAGCTAGTGCTTTATTTACTGCTGACATGCTTGTTTTTTTGTGGGTTTTTTTGCGGTATGCGGGCCTCTCACTGTTGTGGCCTCTCCCGTTGCGGAGCACGGGCTCCGGACGCGCAGGCTCAGCGGCCATGGCTCACAGGCCCAGCCGCTCCGCGGCATGTGGGATCTTTCCGGACCTTGGCACGAACCTGTGTCCCCTGCATCGGCAGGCGGACTCTCAACCACTGCGCCACCAGGGAAGCCCTGACATGCTTGTTTTTAACCTCACACCTCCAGTGTAGATTCTGTTAGTTAGGAATTCAAACAGCATTGGCATTATGGGCTAAAGCACGTCTTATCTTACAAGCAAGGCTCTTCCATCTTGACCTATGTGGACAGTAGTTTAATTCTAAAATACTGGGAGAAAAAATATATATGCTTGATTTTTACCAATCCCATTGGACGATGATACAATATTATTGTTACAATTCCCGGAAGATATTACTATTGGTGGAAGCTGGGTAAAGGGTACAAATGACCTCTCTGTACTAATTCATATAAATGCATGTGAATGTGTTATTATATCAGAGTAAAATGTTTAATTAAAAAGAACAAGCTAGGGACTTCCCTGGCGGTCCAGTGGTTAGGACTCTGCTCTTCCACTGCAGGAGGCACAGGTTCGATCCCTGGTCCAGGAACTAAGATCCTGCATGCTGTGCGCAGCTCGGCAAAAAAAAAGAAAAAGAAAGAAATAAAATAAAATAAAAACAGGCTAATAACTGGATGAGAATGATCTCATCCTTTGTTCCCTCAAAGCTCTATCCTATTTTTATAGATGATAACATCTAAGAACAATAGCAATGATGACTTTTTCATTGGCTAGGGTATGAACGCCCTGATCATGAGGGCGTATAATGTAAGAACTGTACCTGTAAGAAAGAATAGCTTGATTCCAAGTGGAAGCACATTTCTTAAAAGCATCTTCTTTGAAACCATGAATACCATGTGACTCGTTTGCTTAGACTCTAGAGCATGGGTCATGAATTTATTCCTTACTTAGGTTTTTTTTTTTTTTTTTTTTTTTTCTTACTTAGGTTCTTTACATTTACACTAACTCCTTTCCCCAGAACCCCAAAGAATCCTCCTTTGGCGATTATCTGGTCAATATGTGTCTTTTATTATGAGAGAGAAAGGGTAGGGGAATGAATAGAACTTTCAAACCTTGCAGAATCAGGAGTGTTGCCTTTATTTGTGCTCTTTTAATATTAAAGAGTTCCTTGAACAGGGTTTCTGCCAGCAACACAGTTATCAGAGAACAGGACTCCTGCTTCTAAACAGGTATCTATAATGATCATCTTTTCTGACTCTCCCAAGTTAAACAGTCATAAAATGCAAAGGAATCAGGTGAACCAGCACAGAAGAGACACTCAGTGTTTGCTGAGTGAATTATTGTTGCATAAAAGATTAGCTAGAGAAGAATCAGCCCTTCTAGTAATTGTTTGATGGAGCTTACATTTGAGTGAATTGAGATAACCAACATGCAAGTTCACAAATAAATTGGATAATATCGGATAATGAAAACGAGTGGCAGAATTGCCAGTAGCTACTTTAGACTAGATTTTCAGGGAAATACATCAGTGAGAACGTGGCATTTAGCAGTGACCTGAATGGTGAAAAGGAAAAAGCCATGTGGAAATAGTGGAGAAAGAAAACTACAGGCTTACCGAAAAGAAACTTCAAGGTCTTGACGCCAGAATGGGCTTGGACTAGAATGAAAAATAGCAAGACAGGGTGGCTGTGACATACCGAGAAAGGGGTAGAATAACGCTAGATGATCCAGGAGTTTGTAGTCCCTGGTGAAGAGTCTGTCTTTTATTCTGAAGGCAATGAGAAGCCTTTAGTAGGTAATCAACACAAGGATGACATCATCTGAAATAGTTTCTCTGTTGGAATGCCTATATGTATTACCCTCACTGGTGGGACTGCCAACTTTTCTTGGCTACCAGACCCCAGGACCATGAGAAATGGACATTCCTCACTCTTTCAATTTTCTTTTTTTTTCCACCATGCAGCGTGGCTTCTGGGATCTTAGTTCCTCGACCAGGGATGGGACCCAAGCCTCCAGTGATGAAAGCGTGGAGTCCTAACCACTGGACCACCAGGGAATTCCTGACATTCCCTACTCTTATGTGGGTGGTAGGCAGACACCTTGAGCAATACAGTTCCTATGAGAGTACAGTATGTTGGACAGACTTGAATTTGAGTACTGACTCTGCTGTTTCCTAGCTGTGAGGCCTTGGGTAAGCTACTTAGCCTCTCTGATTCTTATTTTCCTCATCTCGAAAAATGGAAAATTATAATAGTACTTTCTTGTAGTTGTTGTAAGGGTTAAATGACTTAGTGGATGAAAAGTGCCTGACAACGTGCCTGATACATTTTAGGTACTCAATAAAGGTAAACTATATGATTTCTTTTACAGAGGAGGGTATACCAAAAAAGTACAAAATATAAATGTAACTAATACTCCCTAGAGGCAGTATGTGGATGCATATGCTTGTGTGTGCATGCATCCCACATACCGTATGCATACAAATCGTATTTGGATTCAAAGCTGTGCTTCACGAATTAGTAGCTCTAAGGCCTTAGATGAGTTAATAAACCTCTATAAACTTCAATTTCCCCATCTGTAAAATAGGGTGATAATAGTGTCCTTCTGCATTAGGAGGATTGATTAGGCTTGACTTCATAAAAAAGAAAAACAAAATAACAGTAGTTTAAAAAGAATGAAGTTTATCTCTCGTGTGAAAGAAGTCTAGAAGCAGGAAGTCCAGGACTAACACAACATTTCCAAGATCAATAGGGACCCAGTTCCTTTATGTCTTTCTGCACCAGCACATTAGCACTTGGGCTTCCATCTTCAAGTGACCTCATAGTCTAATATGGCTGCTGAAGCTCCAGCCGTTTGGACTATATTCCATGCAGCAGGAAGAAAGAATGGTTGGAAGGCAAAAAGGGTCCATTTCTGTGTTGAGACAGCTCCCTTTAAAAAGTCTGTCTTGACAGAGAAAGACAAATATCATATGATATCACTTATATGTAGAATCTAAAAAAGGGGTACAAATGAACTTATCTACAAAACAGATATAGAGTTACAGATGTAGAAAACAAACTTATGGTTACCAGGGGGTAGGAGGGGGATAAATTGGAAGATTGGGATTGACATATACACACTACTATATATAAAATAGATCACTAATAAGGACCTACTGGATAGCACAGGGAACTCTACTCAGTACTCTGTAATGGCATATATGGGAAAAGAATCTAAGAGTGGAAATATGTATATGTATAGCTGATACACTTTGCTGTATATCTGAAACTAACACAACATGGTAAATCAACATCCTCCAATAAAAATTTTTTAAAAACAAATAAAAAATAAAAAGTATGTATTGAAGTCTGACATAATCATAATACTTCCAGTTTTATGTAATTGACCAGAACTTAGCATGACCACACATAGCTGCTGGGGAGGCCAGGAAATGTGTTTAGTTATTGGCATTGCTATGCCAAATAAAATCATAATTCTCTTTATGAAGCAAGAAAGAATGGATATTTGATAAGCAGCTGGCAGGCTCAGCCACACCTTCACACAGGATTGTTTTAAAGTTTACATGAGATAATATAAGCATAGCCCTTAGCTCAGTTCCTGACAGATAATGAGTGCTTAATAAAGAAGATGGAATGCATGTTCTGCCTAAGATACCCTTCCTCTAAGAACATTGAGCAGAATAAAAGAACCATGAATGTTGTGCTGCTTGCAACAAGACACGACTCATCTCAAATGGTGCCACTTTTCCACTGGAATTGGGTGGCCTTCAATGGCTTGAGTTGAAAATCTATGGTACTTCATCCTTAAGAAAATATCCCTAGCTTAATTTTGACAATCTTTCTTCCTAAAGAGCCAGATCTCCTTTTACATCTACTAGACTATACTATGGTGCTAGAGGGAAGGAACAAGCAGCAAATCCTCACCCCCTGAGTTTGACCTATACTTTAGATCTCTTCCTTTGCCCAGCTCTACCTAGAGTCAGTAACAAACAAGGGAATGGACTACTTTTCAGTGGATGACTTTTGAGAAGGATAGGGAAGTGAAAACAAGAGAACGGAATCCTGGATTCCAGCAGGCGTTGGGGCTAATAAGAATATGCCACTTCTATTCCTCTTGACAGGATTATCTTAATTGTTTCCAGAGCTCTATCAATAGCATTGTTCATTTTAAGCAGGCACATCAATTAAAGGTGCCTTTAATATTGTAATTAAAAAGTAAGTTTTTGGAACTATAGCCTGATTCAATGACTTACCATAAAGCCATTCGTTTTTTAATTTTATTAATGCTGAAAGAGAAATGATTTCCCGAGACACAAATACAATGAGTTTTATATGACCTCATAGGCACATACAAGTACCCAAATCTCTTATGTCTCAATTTGAATACATTAGTGGCAGACACCTTAATGTGAATAAAGAGGAAAAAAGAAAAAGTTTCATTTGTAGATTGAATTATGTCCTGTCAACTAATCCTAACCACGTTAATGGGTGGGTTGGTCTAATTCAAATTCCCTTTTAAATATGTTGGATGACTTATCTGTCTTCTGAGTCATGAGTTTGCCTCTTGAGACTTCCCTTGTCACAAATGTAGTCGTCAGGCTCAGGCGTGGGATATCATAAATAAGAACCATTTTTTGTCAGATTTACTGTGGCAGAAATGCACCATAAACACATTTTGCGTGATTTTTAAGCTATGAAAGAAACATGATACAGCACGAAATTGATCACATTTTAAGTATCTTAAGCACTTAATTTAGACTTAATGAGACAGTTATTGTAAAACATTACATATCATTTGGGTATTACATGAAAGTATATGGAAATTTGAAAGAGATGTTGAAAAGGGTCTAAGTATGCTTTACCCTCCAGCAAATGCAAGGACCATCCCAAAAGTCTTCACTTCTTGTTTTTGTATTTCATTTGGTTTATTTTGGTGATCTCCTCAAGCTAAATCAATGCTCAAATCCACGATTCTTTTAATTTTTTTCTTTCTTTCTTTTTTTTTTTGCGGTACACGGGCCTCTCACTGTTGTGGCCTCTCCCATTGCGGAGCACAGGCTCCGGACGCGCAGGCTCAGCGGCCATGGCTCACGGGCCCAGCCACTCCGCGGCATGTGGGATCTTCCCGGAATGGGGCACGAACCTGTGTCCCCCGCATCGGCAGGCAGACTCTCAACCACTGAGCCACGAGGGAAGCCCCCACGATTCTTTTTAACCCTCTCTGGTATCTCTGTTTTCCTACTCCTCCCCCATCTTGGTCTCCATCACGTGTGAATTAATAAAGGTTCTCTTGAGGAAAATAGTTAAAATATTCATTACATAAATTTCAATAGAAAAAACCTCAATGGTGAAGCTTTCCTTGCTTCAGAGAGTTGTTTCCAGTACCCTCAAGGGCAGTAGAAATAAGAATTTGTAAATATTAGTTGCTGTGTTAAAAATTTTTAAATCGATGTGAATTGACTCTGTAAAGTACTACTGTGAAGCAGAAGTCCTGGGTTTGCCAGTTCGGTGAGTGAGCTGAGCCCAGAGAGGGCAACTTCCTGCAAAGCCATGCCTGGTGGTTGACATCCTCTGGCCCTCATGAGCCTGCGTTTTTTCTTTCTCTTTTGCCCTGCCCTAATTCTGCCTCTTGCAGAAAGGAAAGAAATGTAAACAACCATTTTTTTAATTGAAGTATAGTTGATTTACAATGTTGTGTTAATTTCAGCTATACAGCAAATTGATTCAGTTATACAAACATATATATACATACATTCTTTTTTTTAATATGCTTTTCCATTTTGGTTTATCATAGGATATTGAATATAGTTCCCTGTGCTATATACTGTAGGGCCTTGTTTTTTATCCATTCTATGTATAATAGCTTGCGTTTCCTAACCAACCTCCCACTCCACCCCTCCCCCAACCCCCTCCCCCTTTGCAACCACAAGTCTCTTCTCTATGTCCGTGATTCTGTTTCTGTTTCGTAGATAAGTTCATTTCTGTCGTATTTCAGATTCCACATATAAGTAATACCATATGATATTTGTCTTCCTCTTTCTGACTTACTTTGCTTAGTATGATAATCTCTAGGTCCATCTATATTGTTGCAAATGGCAGTATTTCATTCTTTTGTATGGCTCAGTAGTACTCCACTCTGTGTGTGTGTGTGTGTGTGTGTGTGTGTGTGTGTGTCCATCTTTTCTGGCTGTGCGATGTGGCTTGTGGGATCTTAGTTCCCTGACCAGGAATCAAACTTGGGCCCTGGCAATGAAAGCAAGGAGTTCTAACCACTGGACTGCCAGGGAATTCCCATACCACATCTTCTTTATCCATTCATCTATCAATGGACAAATAGATGTTGTTTCCATGTCTTGGCTATTGTAATTAGTGCTGCTATGAACATAGGGGTGCATGCATCTTTTTGAATTATAGTTTTCTCCAGATATATTCCCAGGAGTGGGATTGCTGGATCATATGGTAGTTCTATTTTTAGCTTTTTAAGGAACCTCCATAGTGATTGTACCAATTACATTCCCACCAGTAGTGTAGGAGGGTTCCCTTTTCTCCACATCCTCTCCAGCATTTATTGTTTGTAGACTTTTTGATGTTGGCCATTCTGACTGGTGTGAGATCCTACCTCATTGTAGCTTTGATTTGCATTTCTCTAATAATTTACGATGTTGAGCATCCTTTCATGTGCTTTTTGGTCACCTGTATATCTTCTTTAGAGAAATGTCTATTTAGGTCTTCTGCCCATTTTTTGGATTGGGCTGTTTGTTCTATTGTTTCAACAAACAATTTTTGAGCACATACTATGTGCCAGGACTTTTGTATCCCTTTCATTGCTTTTATTCCCCAGCATTAACTCTGGGAAGCAGTACTAATCTCTACTCTTTGAATGTAGAAACTAAGGGAAGTGACTTGCCCAAAGTCTCAGAGTAAATAGAAAAATAGGACTTTGAATTCAGTGCTGTCTGCTTCTGGAATGTGCATTTTTAAGCACTCCCCCGGGAGCCTGGTCCCCGCGCATCCTGACCCTGACCACTATGTGCTTCACTTTGGTTTGTCTGTATGCCTCCCTCCTGAGGTGTTCCTGTCTTCATTTTCTCTCTGGTTGTCTCTGCTTCTCCTCGGATTTGGATATCTGTGTTTGTTGCTCTATTCTGGTAATGTGCCAGTGTTCCCCATGGGTCTGTTTGGCTGCAGGACCATGGGTGACACGATCCAGAATTGAACAAGCTTCTGCCACTGATGGTCAGTGGCAGTAGTCTAATGGAAAGTCAGCACGGCAGTACTCTAATGGAAAGGTTTTCAGTTTCAGTTTCCTGGGTACCACACCTGGACGTAGGTGTGAATCAGCCAGCCCATGGGATGGCACTGTGCTGTGGGAGGGGCCATGGGGAGGCCATCTTACCCACTAGTTAAAGAGAAAAGGCCTCCCTAGGAGGCCAGAGGGGAAAACATGCAAAAGAGGAGACAAGATAATAACTGGGAGAGACTTGTAAACGAGTGACTATTGAGAGCTTGGTAGGAGAGCAAGAAGAAAGGGCTCTATCTGTGGTCCTGTACCCAGGGTAATAGTATTTGAGAGTGCAGCAGAAGGGAGGAGAATTTTCTAGCTCTGTACACCAGCTAATGAAGTAGTACTGACAAATATTGTTTTATGTTCATTAAATGTCTGCAAACATCTCAATGCCAGGAAGGCTTACAAGATGCACGACATGGGAACAAATGCTTACTGGGTTAGTGTAAGAGATGGTTCCCAAGTATAACCCATATAAAAGAAAGCAGGATACTCCTAACATCCACAGTCTGGAACTTTCGTGGCAGCAGATATATTGCATCTATGTACTTGAAAGGAATGTTTCAATCTGAAAAACTCAGTAATCTGATTTTTTCTTTAGCTAGGCTGAATCAGAGACTCCAAGGACTAATGCGATTGCTGCTTCCTTAGCCACTTGCATCTTGTACTTTAAATAGACACCACCACACTCTTTTTGTTTCTTTTGTCTTCAAACAAAACATCTCAACAGGACTGTGATACAAAGAAACCCCAGGTGTTGCTGAGAAAGGTGCCAAGTTTGTCTGAACAGGAACAAGGAAAACAGATATCTATCCATACTTGAAACCCAGGTGTTCACAAAGGGACTCTGTGGCCCTGCCCTTCACTTCGTGCTGTGCTAATTCCTTCACCAAGGATCTGCTGGAGGCAGTGGGACCATGTGTGATTAAGAGCCTGAGCATTAGAATGACAGCTGGGTTTATAACCCAGCTTTGACATCTACTAGTTTGGCAGGTTACATACCCTCTTTAAGCTTTTGGTTTTTCTCATCTGTAAAATGGGCATAATAATAGTACTCACATATTTGTCTTAGCAGTCAGGCAGTCTTGGTATTGAATCCTAGGGCAGCCAGGTGCTAGTTATTTAAACTTGGGGACGCTACTATTTAATCTTACTCTGCTTCTTCATGTGTAACATGGAGAAGATAATAGAATGGTTATAATAGGATTGTTGTGAGGATCCAAAGAAATCATACCCCTAAAGCCTCAGCAACATGCTTGGCAAGGAGTAAACACCCAATATATGGAAACTTATTTTTATTAATATTTAATGCCAACCCACTATATTACCACTGATAAGGTATTTGTATGTGTATTATCTCATTTAGTACTTCCCTCCCCCATAAAAGATCCATGATGATGGTAGTGCAATTGTAATCCCCATTCTACAGCTAAGAAATCTGAGGCTCAGAGGTTGAGTTGCACTATGTCCCACTAAGGACTAATAAGTGGCATAGCTTGAAATTCACCTTAAGACTTTTTTTTTAATTGAATAATTTTTTGTTGTTTATTTATTTATTTATTTCTGGCTGCCTTGGATCTTCGTTGCTGTGCGCAGGCTTCTCATTGCGGTGGCTTCTCTTGTTGCAGAGCACGGGCTCTAGGGCGTGCGGACTTCAGTAGTTGTGGCACATGGGCTCAGTAGTTGTGGCACGTGGGCTCAGTAGTTGTGGCTAGTGGGCTCTAGAGCACAGGATCAGTGGTTGTGGTGCACGGGTTTAGTTGCTCTGCGGCATGTGGGATCTTCCCGGACCAGGGATTGAACCCATGTCCCCTGCATTGGCAGAAGGATTCTTAACCACTGCGCCACCAGGGAAGTCCCCACCCTAAGTCTTTTGACTCCAAGTTTTTCACCACCACTTCCTCTCTGTTAAATGGAAAATGGTGCCTGGGGGCATGGAGAAAGAGAGGGAAGGTACCTGTCACAGGGCATCTTCTTTTAGCTGAGTCTCAAATGTCTTTTATTTTTTTCAAAGAAAGTTAGGGCTGTATTTAGAATTTCTCCCCAAATTGTTGAGTAAGTTATTCAATGCATGGCTACCTCCTGTAGGTCCCAATCACAGTTGAAGTGGATATTGTGCATAACACTTTTTTGTGGCCTCAGCGGTATCTACATCTCATAGTCTTTTTTTTTTTTCATCTTTATTGGAGTATAATTGCTTTACAATGGTGTGTTAGTTTCTGCTTGACAACAAAATGAATCAGTTATATATATACATATGTTCCCATATCTCTTCCCTCCTCAATCTCCCTGCTTCCCACCCTCCCTATCCCACCCCTCCAGGCGGTCACAAAGCACCGAGCTGATCTCCCTGTGGTATGCGGCTGCTTCCCACTAGCTATCTACCTTACGTTTGGTAGTGTATATATGTCCATGCCTCTCTCTCGCTTTGTCACAGCTCACCCTTCCCCCTCCCCATATCCTCAAGTCCATTCTCTAGTAGGTCTGTGTCTTTATTCCTGTCTTACCCTTAGGTTCTTCATGACATTTTTTCCCTTAAATTCCATATATATGTGTTAGCATACGGTATTTGTCTCTCTCTTTCTGACTTACTTCACTCTGTATGACAGACTCTAGGTCTATCCACCTCATTACAAATAGCTCAATTTCATTTCTTTTTATGGCTGAGTAATATTCCATTGTATATATGTGCCACATCTTCTTTATCCATTCATCCGACGATGGACACTTAGGTTGTTTCCATCTCCGGGCTAATGTAAATAGAGCTGCAATGAACATTTTGGTACATGACTCTTTTTGAATTATGGTTTTCTCAGGGTATATGCCCAGTAGTGGGATTGCTGGGTCATATGGTAGTTCTATTTGTAGTTTTAAGGAACCTCCATACTGCTCTCCACAGTGGCTGTATCAATTTACATTCCCACCAACAGTGCAAGGGGGTTCCCTTTATTCCACACCCTCTCCAGCATTTATTGTTTCCAGATTTTTTCATGATGGCCATTCTGACTGGTGTGAGATGATATCTCATTGTACTTTTGATTTGCATTTCTCTAATGATTAGTGATGTTGAGCATTCTTTCATGTGTTTGTTGGCAGTCTGTATATCGTCTTTGGAGAAATGTCTATTTAGGTCTTCTGCCCATTTTTGGATTGAGTTGTTTGTTTTTTTGTTATTAAGCTGCATGAGCTGCTTATAAATTTTGGAGATTAAACCTTTGTCAGTTGCTTCATTTGCAAATATTTTCTTCCATTCTGAGGGTTGTCTTTTGGTCTTGTTTATGGTTTCCTTTGCTGTGCAAAAGCTTTGAAGTTTCATTAGGTCCCATTTATTTTTGTTTTTATTTCCATTTCTCTAGGAGGTGGGTCAAAAAGGATCTTGCTGTGGTTTATGTCATAGAGCGTCCTGCCTATGGTTTCCTCTAAGAGTTTGATAGTTTCTGTCCTTACATTTAGGTCTTTAATCCATTTTGAGCTTATTTTTGTGTATGGTGTTAGGGAGTGATCTAATCTCATACTTTTACATGTACCAGTCCAGTTTTCCCAGCACCACTTATTGAAGAGGCTGTCCTTTCTCCACTGCACATTCCTGCCTCCTTTATCAAAGATAAGGTGACCATATGTGAGTGGGTTTATCTCTGGGCTTTCTATCCTGTTCCATTGATCTATCTTTCTGTTTTTGTGCCAGTACCATACTGTCTTGATTACTGTAGCTTCGTAGTATAGTCTGAAGTCAGGGAGCCTGATTCCTCCAGCTCCATTTTTCGTTCTCAAGATTGCTTTGGCTATTCGGGGTCTTTTGTGTTTCCATACAAATTGTGAAATTCTTTGTTTTAGTTATGTGAAAAATGCCATTGGTAGTTTGATAGGGATTGCATTGAATCTGTAGAGTGCTTTGGGTAGTAGAGTCATTTTCACAATGTTGATTCTTCCAATCCAAGAATATGGTATATCTCTCCATCTATTTGTGTCATCTTTAATTCCTTTCATCAGTGTCTTATAATTTTCTGCATATAGGTCTTTTGTTTCCTTAGGTAGGTTTATTCCTAGATATTTTATTCTTTTTGTTGCAGTGGTAAATGGGAGTGTTTTCTTGATTTCACTTTCAGATTTTTCATCATTAGTGTATAAGAATGCCAGAGATTTCTGTGCATTAATTTTGTATCCTGCTACTTTACCAAATTCATTGATTAGCTCTAGTAGTTTTCTGGTAGCATCTTTAGGATTCTCTATGTATAGTGTCATGTCATCTGCAAATAGTGACAGCTTTACTTCTTCTTTTCTGATTTGGATTCCTTTTATTTCCTTTTCTTCTCTGATTGCTGTGGCTAAAACTTCCAAAACTATGTTGAAGAAGAGTGGTGAGAGTGGGCAACCTTGTATTGTTCCTGATCTTAGTGGAAATGCTTTCAGTTTTTCACCATTGAGGACGATGTTGGCTGTGGGTTTGTCATATATGGCCTTTATTATGTCGAGGGAATTTCCCTCTGTGCCTACTTTCTGCAGGGTTTTTATCATAAATGGGTGTTGAATTTTGTCGAAAGCTTCCTCTGCATCTATTGAGACGATCATATGGTTTTTCTCCTTCAGTTTGTTAATATGGTGTATCACGTTGATTGATTTGCGTATATTGAGGAATCCTTGCATTCCTGGAATAATCCCCACTTGATCATGGTGTATAATCCGTTTAATGTGCTGTTGGATTCTGTTTGCTAGTATTTTGTTGAGGATTTTTGCATCTATGTTCATCAGTGATATTGGCCTGTAGTTTTCTTTCTTTATGACATCCTTGTCTGGTTTTGGTATCAGGGTGATAATGGCCTCGTAGAATGAGTTTGAGAGTGTTCCTCCCTCTGCTATATTTTGGAAGAGTTTGAGAAGGATAGATGTTAGCTCTTCTCTAAATGTTTGATAGAATTTGCCTGTGTAGCCATCTGGTCCTGGGCTTTTGTTTGTTGGAAGATTTTTAATCACAGTTTCAATTTCAGTGCTTGTGATTGGTCTGTTCATATTTTCTGCTTCTTCCTGATTCAGTCTTGGCAGGTTGTGCCTTTCTAAGAATTTGTCCATTTCTTCCAGATTGTCCATTTTATTGGCATAGAGTTGCTTGTAGTAATCTCTCATGATGTTTTTTATTTCTGCAGTGTCAGTTGTTACTTCCCCTTTTTCATTTCTAATTCTATTGATTTGAGTCTTCTCCCTTTTTTTCTTGATGAGTCTGGCTAGTGGTTTATCAATTTTGTTTACCTTCTCAAAGAACCAGCTTTTAGTTTTATTGATCTTTGCTACTGTTTCCTTCATTTCTTTTTCATTTATTTCTGATCTGATCTTTATGATTTCTTTCCTTCTGCTAACTTTGGGGTTTTTTTGTTCTTCTTTCTCTAATTGCTTTAGGTGCAAGGTTAGTTTGTTTATTCGAGATGTTTCCTGTTTCTTAAGGTAGGATTGTATTGCTATAAACTTCCCTCTTAGAACTGCTTTTGCTGCATCCCATAGGTTTTGGGTCATCGTGTCTCCATTGTCATTTGTTTCTAGGTATTTTTTTATTTCCTCTTTGGTTTCTTTAGTGATCACTTCGTTATTAAGTAGTGTATTGTTTAGCCTCCATGTGTTTGTATTTTTTACAGATCTTTTCCTGTAATCGATATCTAGTCTCATAGCGTGTGGTTGGAAAAGATACTGGATACAATTTCAATTTTCTTAAATTTACCAAGGCTTGATTTGTGACCCAAGATATGATCTATCCTGGAGAATGTTCCATGAGCACTTGAGAAAAATGTGTATTCTGTTGTTTTTGGATGGAGTGTCCTATAAATATCAATTAAGTCCATCTTGTTTAATGTATCATTTAAAGCTTGTGTTTCCTTATTTATTTTAATTTTGGACGATCTGTCCGTTGGTGAAAGTGGGGTGTTAAAGTCCCCTACTATGAATGTGTTACTGTCAATTTCCCCTTTTATGGCTGTTAGTATTTGCCTTATGTATTGAGGTGCTCCTATGTTGGGTGCATAAATATTTACAATTGTTATATCTTCTTCTTGGATCGATCCCTTGATCATTATGTAGTGTCCTTCTTTTTCTCTTCTAATAGTCTTTATTTTAAAGTCTATTTTGTCTGATATGAGAACTGCTACTCCAGCTTTCTTTTGGTTTCCATTTGCATGAAATATCTTTTTCCATCCCCTTACTTTCGGTCTGTATGTGTCTCTAGGCCTGAAGTGGGTCTCTTGTAGACAGAAAATATATGGGTCTTGTTTTTGTATCCATTCAGCCAATCTGTGTCTTTTGGTGGGAGCATTTAATCCATTTACATTTAAGGTAATTATCGATATGTATGTTCCTATTCCCATTTTCTATATTGTTTTGGGTTCGTTATTGTAGGTCTTTTCCTTCTCTTGTGTTTCTTGCCTAGAGAAGTTCCTTTAGCAGTTGTTGTGGAGCTGGTTTGGTGGTGCTGAACTCTCTCAGCTTTTGCTTGTCTGTACAGGTTTTAATTTCTCCATCAAACCTGAATGAGATCGTTGCTGGGTAGAGTAATCTTGGTTGCAGGTTTTTCTCCTTCATCACTTTAAATATGTCCTGCCACTCCCTTCTTGCTTGCAGAGTTTCTGCTGAAAGATCAGCTGTTAACCTTATGGGGATTCCCTTGTATGTTATTTTTCCCTTTCTGCTTTTAATATGTTTTCTTTGTATTTAATTTTTGACAGTTTGATTAATATGTGTCTTGGCATGTTTCTCCTTGAATTTATCCTGTATGGGACTCTCTGTGCTTCCTGGACTTGATTAACTATTTCCTTTCCCATATTAGGGAAGTTTTCAACTATAATCTCTTCAAATATTTTCTCAGTCCCTTTCTTTTTCTCTTCTTCTTCTGGAACCCCTATAATTCGAATTTTGGTGCGTTTAATGTTGTCCCAGAGGTCTCTGAGACTGTCCTCAGTTCTTTTCATTCTTTTTTCTTTATCCTGCTCTGCAGTAGTTATTTCCACTATTTTATCTTCCAGGTCACTTATCCGTTTTTCTGCCTCAGTTATTCTGCTATTGATCCCATCTAGAGTATTTTTCATTTTACTTATTGTGTTGTTCATCATTTTTTGTTTCATCTTTAATTCTTCTAGGTCCTTGTTAAATGTTTCTTGCATTTCCTCTATTCTATTTCCAGGATTTTGGATCATCTTTACTATCATTATTCTGAATTCTTTTTCAGGTAGACTGCCTATTTCCTCTTCATTTGTTAGGTCTGGTGGGTTTTTATCTTGCTCCTTCATCTGCTGTGTGTTTTTCTGTCTTCTCATTTTGCTTATCTTACTGTGTTTGGGGTCTCCTTTTTGCAGGCTGCAGGTTCGTAGTTCCCGTTGTTTTTGGTGTCTGTCCCCAGTGGCTAAGATTGGTTCAGTGGGTTGGGTAGGCTTCCTGTTGGAGGGGACTAGTGCCTGTGTTCTGGTAGATGAGGCTGGATCTTGTCTTTCTGGTGGGCAAGTCCACGTCTGGTGGTGTGTTTTGGGGTGTCTGTGGACTTATTATGATTTTAGGCAGCCTCTCTGCTAATGGGTGCGGTTGTGTTCCTGTCTTGCTAGTTGTTTGGCATAGGATGTCCAGCACTGTAGCTTGCTGGTCGTTGAGTGACGCTGGGTGCTGGTGTTGAGATGGAGATCTCTGGGAGATTTTCGCCGTTTGATATTTTGTGGAGCTGGGAGGTTTCTTGTGGATCAGTGTCCTGAAGTTGGCTCTCCCATCTCAGAGGCAGAGCACTAACTCCTGGCTGCAGCACCAAGAGCCTTTCATCCACATGGCTCAGAAGAAAAGGGAGAAAAAGTAGAAAGAAAGAATTAGTAGAAGTAGAAAGAAAGAAAGAAAGAAAGAAAGAGAGGGAGGGAGGGAGGGAGGGAGGGAGGAAGGAAGGAAGGAGGGAAGGAAGGAAGGAAGGAGGGAAGGAAGGAAAAATGAAAGAGAGAAGATAACGTAAAATAAAATAAAGTAAGATAAAATATAATAAAGTTATTAAAAAATATAATTGTTAAGAAAAAAAATGGATGGATAGAACCCTGGGACAAATGGTGGAAGCAAAGCTATACAGACAAAATCTCACACAGAACCATACACATACACACTCACAAAAAGAGGAAAAGGGGAAAAAAATCATAAATCTTGCTCTCAAAGTCCACTTCCTCAATTTGGGATGATTCGTTGTCTAAAGGAGGGAAGGAAGGAAAGAAAGAACGAAGATAAAGTAAAATAAAATAAAGTTATTAAAATAAAAAGTAAGTATTAAGAAAAAATTTAAAAAAGAAAAAAAAAACGGATGGATAGAACCCTCCGACAAATTGTGGAAGCAAAGCTATACAGACAAAATCTCACACAGAACCATACACATACACACTCACAAAAAGAGGAAGAGGGGAAAAAATCATAAATCTTGCTCTCAAAGTCCACCTCCTTAATTCGGGATGATTCGTTGTCTCTTCAGGTATTCTGCAGATGCAGGGTACATCAAGTTGATTGTGAAGCTTTAATCCGCTGCTTCTGAGGCTGCTGGGAGAGATTTCTCTTCTTTGTTCTCACAGCTCCCAGGGGCTCAGCTTTGGATTTGGCCCCACCTCTGTGTGTAGGTCGCTGGAGGGCTTCTGTTCTTCGCTCAGACAGGACGGGGTTAAAGGAGCCACTGATTCGGGGGCTCTGGCTCAGTCAGGCCGGGGAGAGGGAGGGGCACGGAGCGCGGGGCGGGCCTGCGGTGGCAGAGGCCAGCATAACGTTGCACCAGCCTGAGGCGCGCCGTGCGTTCTCCCGGGGGAGCTGTCCCTGGATCACAGGACCCTGGCGGTGGCGGGCTGCACAGGCTCCCCGGAAGGGGGGTGTGGATAGTAACCTGTGCTCGCACACAGGATTCTTGGTGGCGGCAGCAGCAGCCTTAGCGTCTCATGCCCGTCTCTGGGGTCTGCGCTTTTAGCTGCGGCTCACGCCCGTCTCTGGAGCTCCTTTAAGCAGCGCTCTTAATCCCCTCTCCTTGGGCACCAGGAAACAAAGAGGGAAGAAAACGTCTCTTGCCTCTTCAGCAGGTCCAGACTTTTCCTGGGACTCCCTCCCGGCTAGCCATGGTTCACTAACCCCCTGCAGGCTGTGTTCACGCCGCCAACCCCAGTCCTCACCCTGCGCTCCGACCAAAGCCCGAGCCTCAGCTCCCAGCCCCGCCTGCCACTGCGGTGAGCAGACAAGCCTCTCGGGCTGGTGAGTGCCGGTCGGCCCCGATCCTCTGTGCGGGAATCTCTCCGCTTTGCCCTCCACACCCCTGTTGCTATGCTCTCTTCCGCGGCTCCAAAGCTTTCCCCCTCCACCACCCGCAGTCTCCACCCGCGAAGGGGCTTCCTAGTGTGTGGAAACCTTTCCTCCTTCACAGCTCCCTCCCACTGGTGCAGGTCCTTTCCCTATCCTTTTGTCTCTGTTTATTCTTTTTTCTTTTTCCCTACCCAGGTACATGGGGGGTTTCTTGCCTTTTGGGAGGTCTGAGGTCTTCTGCCAGCGTTCAGTAGGTGTTCTGTAGGAGTTGTTCCACATGTAGATGTATTTCGGATGTATCTGTCCATCTCATAGTCTTTTAAACAATTTTTTTCTATTGACGTATAGTTGATTTACAATGTTGTGTTAGTCTCTGGTGTACAGCAAAGTGATTCAGTTATACATATATATGTCTATATTGTTTTTCATATTCTTTTCCATTATGGTTTATTACAGGATATTGAATATAGTTCCCTGTGCTGTACGGTAGGCCCTTGTTGTTTACCTACGTTATATATAGTAGTTTGTATCTGCTAATCCCAAACTCCTAATCTATCTCTCCTCCTACATCTCATAGTCTTTAAACATATCAAATTGAATTTCCAGAACCTCCGAGTGGTTTGTGCTCTTAGCCTCCTGGTTTATCTTTCTACTGCCTTTAATTATTGATAGTTCTAGACCTCCCCAAGAGGAGTCTGTAATAGCAGTAAATTTGTCTAAAAGCAGAATTAACACTGGGGGTGTTTCTGAATAACACCCTAGGCAATTGGCTTGCAGGAGGGTCCTAGACTCCTCTGAGTTACTTTGGTCTGGTCTACGTCTCTCCAAAACAAATGACGAAAATGTGATTCAAATATCCATCACCAGTTGTGGTATCACTATTTGTGAAAGAATAGTCATTGGAGTCAAGACCCAGGCTCCATACCCTGCTGGCTTGGTGACCTTGAAAAGTCCCTTACATTTTCAGAGCCTTGTGTTTTTCCACATATGGAAAATATGGTGATAACACTTGTCCCCAGCGTTGTTGTGAGGCTTAAAAGACAACTTGTGTGTAGCTAAGGCTTTCATGTTGAGGTATTTCTGGAGGCCTGGACGGGCCTAGAAGAAGTGTATGTACAGTAGGCACTGAGGATGAGGGTACCTACCATGAAGAAGGGAGAGAGGAAGAAAGAACAAAACATTAACGATTTGGGTGAGAGTCATGAGCCTGTGTGAGGAGAAGGGATGGGAGAGGAGGACTGTCCCTAGACCAACCCTACAAACTCAGGTCTCAGCCCTTGGCAGAGGGGCTACCATCAATGAGCACATAAAAACTAAAAGAATAATCTCAGGCTTGGAAACTTTATATAGATTTTAGTATCAGTTAAAATACTTGGCTATAACTTAAAAGAAAAACCCACCTCAAAATGGCTTAGTTCTCAATGATCCTCAGACCTGAGCAGACATCAGCATTACCTAAAGGCTTGTTAAAACCCAGAGGGCTGGCCTCCAGCCCCAAGACTTTTGGAGTCAGTGGTTTGTGTTGGAGCCCAAGAATCTGCATGTCTAACAAGGTGATGCTGATACTTTGAGAAACGGTGGCCTAAAGGATAAAAACAATGGTTATTTTATGTAATAAGAAGTCTCAAGGAAAGGAAGCCTGCTGCTTATTTGAGAGTTCAATGATGTTTTCAAGGGCACAGATGCTTTCCATCCTTCAGTCTGCCATTCAAAGTGGAGTGGCTTTGCCTTAGGTAAGCTCACCTCACAGTTACAAGATGGCTGCCTCTATAGGCCATATCCAGGTAGAGTCCAGCAGAGGAGCAGGGACTCTCTCTTCCTCAGTATTTCTCTTATTAGAAGAACCTTTCCCAGAAATTCCTCAGCAGGCTTCTCCTCACTGGCAGAATTGTTTCACATTCTCAGTCCAAATCCAATACCTATCAAGTAGAATGGGCCATGGTGATGGTTTAAAACAATCAGGATTTTCTTCTGGGGATGAAGAGAGGGTCTTCTATTTTCTGAACCACATAGGGGAGGAATGGCCACTTGAACAAAATGAGAACTCTTCCAGGAAGGAAAAGAGTGGCGATGGTTGCTGGCAGCAGTTTGGGGGATGAGAGGAAGTCACCAGGGTCCATGACATCAAGCACTGGCAGCTTTTTTTTTTCATTTTTTACAGAAATTGGCAGCATCTCCATTCGTCTTGGTATCTTTGTTTTACAGTGGTAGTTATAGCACTTCCCCTGGTGCACTGGCAGTTTAGCTCTTACTTTGGATAATCTGCCAGGTTTAAGAGCCACTAATTTAGAAGAGAGAGAGACAGTTAAGCTAGACACCAGGGGTCTGTCCCACCAAGCAGCTTCAAAGAGAGCAGCCACTTTTATGGGTTAATTTCATTGGCCTCCCCCATAGACTTTCCTCTGAAGAAAAGGTTCCATGGCTTAAAAGAAAAAATTTGAAAACCACTGATTTGGGGCGTCCCATCTAACCCCTGATCATTTGCTGTGTCCAATTTGAAGAAGATAAGGAGGACAGAGAGAGAGAGGTCTTTACCCACTTAGTATAGGGGGAAAGGAGTTAACGCCACCTGGACTGGGAAAGCTAAATAGCATTTACTGAATAACTACAACAACAGCCTGTTGTGGTACTAATAGTCATTAGTAGGTTTCAGTAATGGTACTAACAGTAACATTTTATGCATACTAACTGCCAGGCCCTGCTCTAAAACCTTTATAAGTAGCTTGTCATGTCATTTTTGCACCACGCCTATGAGGCAGGTTCTACTGTTACTCCAGGAGCTTTGAGTGAGTGTGGGAGCTGGGGATACAGTCGAGGAGTTTGCCTCTATAATTTATGCTCATAGCTACTCTATTATACGGCTTCTTGTGAGGGAGGTATTCCTATTTCCAATTTATAGGCATGGAAATGTATAGGTATGGAAATGAAGGCTCAGAGGTTTAGTCATTGTGCTAAGGTCACACAATGTGTAAGGAGCAGAACAAGACTGGAATTTAGGTTTGTCTGAATTCAGAACACCTCCCTCCCTTTATCCATTCATTTATTCATTCATTCATCCATCTATCCAAGGAATATTTATTCAGGACTTAGAATATATTAAGCCCTATGCTAGGCACACTATATCCTTTTTCTTGTTAGACAAAAGTCTTAGGCTACTTCTCTAGAATTGTCATTGGTGGATGGGAGTGTAAAGCCAAGGGTGTGGTGTGAGGAATGGAGACCAGTGAAATAATTGAGTGCAGAAACAAAAGAAGGTTATTATTTTCATATGTGGGCAGTTTTGTCCAACTCTATGATGTGTTTAATTTGGGAGTTATCAAATACACCCAAGAGCAGAACTTGGTGTGGTGAACTTGACCCTGCAGTGCCCCCCAATGCCCCCTGCCTCCTACTGTTCATGTCCCTTGAGTGTGGGCAAGACCTGGGACTTACTTCTAGCCAATAGAGGATGGTAAGGTGAAGGGATTTTGCAGATATAATTAAGGTCCCTAATCAACTGATTCCAAGTTAATCAAAATGGAGATTATCCTGAATTAATCAGGTAAAAGCCCTTAAAAGAGGGACTAGGCCCTCCCTAAGGTCAGAGAAACTCTCTCTCCCCTGCTAGCTTTGAAGAAACCAGCTGCCATGTTGTGAAAGGACCTATGGAGAAGGCCATGGGGCAAGAAACTGCAGGATCTGAGGATTCCCCCAGCCAATAGGCAGCAAAAAAGTGAGGACCTTAATCCTGCAATAGCAAGGAGATAAACTCTGCTGCCAAGCTGAGGGAGCTGGGAGGGATACCTTTGCCTTGAGCCTCTGATGAGACCACAGCTCTGGCTGTCACCTGGATCATAGCCTGCTGAGACCTGAAGTATAGGGTGAGACCAGCTAAGCTGTGCCTGTCAGACTTCTGATCTATAGAAATTGTGAGATAATAAAAGTGTTTTCACAGCCACTCAGTGGTGGTGATTTGTTAGACAGCAATATAAAACAAATACACTTGGCTTCAAGAGAGTCGATCCAGATGTTTTTCTGGGTACTTCCTCTAGGACCATGGTTTGCTATCATAGGAAGAAACAATCAGGGTTGGATCATTCTATGTCAGAGGGTCAGGAATTTTATAGTTTCTGTATTGGATATGAGCTGCAAATAGAGTCATCCCTGTTCTGTTTTCTTCCTGGCTCAGGGGACCACTCGTTCTTTTGCCCTACACAGTGGCCACTTTGCTGTTGGGATTCACTTGGCGTTCATTGAACTAGTTAACTGATGAAACTCAATGTTTTTTCTATGTTGTCCCTCTAGCTAATCCAGATACCTCAGAACTTCTCAATCATCTCTAGATTTAAAGAAACTATTCTTTCCCCTTTGCTTTCTCCCATCACTTCCACCAACCTCATCAAGGCTCTCATGCCTTCCCCGGGACTTTCTGACCTCTTTTCCCACTTCTCCCTCTTCTCTGAGTTCTACCTTCTCCTCCCATCTTCCTTGTACGCACGCTTCCTTCTCATCATTCCATGTATGGGTGGTCCCTTCTGCCAGAAATGCTCCCACCACCCATCCCTCTCCACCACACACCTGGGCTAATTCAAATGGTCTCTCTTCTCTTAGGCTTTGGATCGCTCATCCTTCTTCCTCCTTTTCAACTCCCACAGGCAGGGATAGTCACTACCTCATCTCATCTCCCGCCGCAGTTTTTATTCCATTATAAACAGTTACTATGCTAGTATTCGATTTTTTTCTATTTCTATATCAAAATCACTGTCTCCCTCAGACTGTGAAACCACCAAGAGTGTAAATTTTGTTCATCTCTGGATTCCATGTACCCGAGCCCAGTGATGAACCCAAAAGCAGGATTTTCAATATGTCTGTGTGGCTGGCTGAATGAAACAGTAACATGTAGAATGATTAGCCCCAAGGAGCAGGGGATTTGGCCAAATCCTAATAATTTGCACTACAAACCGGCTCCCTTGAAATTCTGCACAGCTCAGGAATCACTAGAAATAAGAACGATGAACTTTACCAGGAGCTTCCAGAAAGCATCATCATGTCACACCCCGTCTTCCACCCCTATTTTAGCATAAAAAGGTATAAAGTGAGAAATTATTGCCATGAGGAAGGGTCAGTGTTTTTGATCATGACTGGTTGATCCCAGCTCTGTCTTAAATCTCAAACTGGTTCCATCTTGAGACCTAAGATCCCCTGTTAACCTGGCTGCTTCTCTTTATTTTATGGTTTCCCCTATGAAGTGCTGGGTAATTTTTGTATACGGAAATAGCCACAACAAATTCAGTTCTGCTACGGAGAAAATCCGTTTTTCTCGTTCTATATTATCCAGGGTAAAATACCATCGGAAACTGTGAGAAGCATAAGGGAGCTTACAGCTTATTATCTAGTACCAGTTACACTCTGAGCACCATGCTAGGCCTGGGGGATGCAGAAATGAATATAATAAGGTCCAGGACTTAAGGGAATCTACAGGGTAATAG
This sequence comes from Monodon monoceros, assembly GCF_005190385.1. NCBI lineage: Eukaryota > Metazoa > Chordata > Mammalia > Artiodactyla > Monodontidae > Monodon > Monodon monoceros. The sequence goes on from NW_021703779.1 coordinate 121,353,262, forward strand.
ACAGAATGAAAAAGAAATGACATTGACAACATGGAGTGCTAAGTGCTATGGTGGAGTGAAGCCTCCCAATCAACCATAGCCCGATGAAGGGCCCTTCACCCACCCAGGGTTGGGAATGGGAGGTCACGATGTCAGGCAATTGAGGCCCAGAGAGGGAAAGTGATTTTTTCAAGGTCCCCGGTAGCGGTAGCACCAACTCTCTTGGCTCCCATTCTAGGCTTATTATTGATACTCTGCATTATTGCAGGAAGCTGACTCCTGTGATTTTTGTAGCTCCTACAGGGAAGACTGGGGACTGGAACTAGGGAGTTATAGTCAAAGAAGTTAATCACAACCATGGAGTTTCTGGTACTTGCGTGCCTTCGGAAGGGATACTTGTAATTCAAGCAGTATGTCGAGCTGACTGCTTTAAGGCTTGACCAAGTCCTGGCACAAGCAGCTAGGAAACAAAGCTCCCATCTTCAACCTGAGTGGATGAAATCAGTTTTCAGGAAACTCAGCCACTCGAAAATGGAGTCCCAGATGAAATCCCAAAGAATAATTAGTACAGCTTTGCAGAGTGGAGTTCCACTGGCTCTGGCTTCCCCATTTCTGCACTGTTAGTCTCCAGAGCACTGTGCAACGTGTGGGCAGGGAGTGGCCCCCACAAAGACCACAGGCTCTGGGGTGGGCAGGCCTGGATTGAAATCCCGGCTCTTGTACTTCCTAGCAGTGTTGTTTTGAGTTAGTTATTGAATTTCTCTGTGCCTCAATTTCTGCACTCACTAAATGGGAACAATAATAGTACCTATCTAAGAAAATTGTGAGGATTTGAGATTAGGTTTATAGGACCCCCTAGTGTACAGAAGGCACTCAGGTTGTATCTATTATTTATGATCACTTTATTATTCATCCCTGGCTCTGAGGCTTGTGATCTTGGCTAACTATGTTACACTCATTCTCTTGGGCTCAGTTTCCTCATTTGTAAAATGAGCAGGTTGAACTAGATGGTTCCTGAGGAGCCTTCTCATTTCCAGCATTCTAAAATTCTAGTGCTGAGATAAACATGCACCTTCATATATGCAATTTTGTTTTCAGCCCTGCACCCTCCGAGGCAGACTGAGCAGATATTACTTTGTAGGCAAGAAAACAAAAGCTCTGACTTCCTCAGGTGCTTGGGAGGTAGAGCCAAGATCCCAATGCAGCCCTCTTGTTTCATTGCTATTGGGGTTCCCCCTGCAGAGATTATGAAGGTCACAACCTGCTGACCTCATTCATCCAGAGCAAAGCTGAGTGGTTCAAAGGAAAAAGAAAAAGCCTCTATACCTGACGAGTCTTAAGGATAATGACCGTCCCGAGGTGGGCTGCTCCCTGTAAGCCTGCACAGGGCTGCTGATCATTTTTAGTTACGTCCCGAGAGCTAAAGTTTGCTGACTTTGCATTGCACGTGAAGTCCTGTGCTAAGGGCTGTACATGTGTTATTTCTCCATCTCCTTACAACAACCCTACGGAGTATTGTTAGCCCCATTTCTCAGGTAAACAAAGTTTGGCACAGAGAGGTTAAGTGACTTAACCAAGATAGCACAGCCTAGGGATACCAGATTTCAGATTTGAACCTTAGTCTGTAGGACTGCAAAGCTCAGGCTCCTCATCACTACAGTTGTTACCTTTGTACCGTGACTGGTAGTCACAAGGAGAAAGAAGAACTTTATAAACAGCACATGATCAGACAGGGATGGGGATGCTGAATCGTTAGGAAAAGTTCCATTTGCTTCAGAGTTTTCATTTGCTGAGGTAAGGTAATGTGTAATGTCTTTTCGAATAATTCCCTTTTAAAATGATCAAAGGCTATTAAAAAAAAGATCGGAAACAAAACGAGAATAAAAAGGATGTGTTTTAGAAAGCTAAAAACCTGGGACCTGAGTGCTAATTCTGGCTCTATTAAAAACTGTCCCGTACTAATATATATAAAAGAGATAGATTGGGATTGACATATATACACTATTGATACTATGTATAAAATAGATGACTAATGAGAACCTACTGTATAGCACAGGGAACTCTTAATGCTCTATGGTGACCTAAATGAGAGGGAAATCCAAAAAGAGGGGATATATGTATACGTATAGCTGATTCACTTTGCCATACAGTAGAAACTAACACAATATTGTAAAGCAACTATACTCCAATAAAAAAAGGATAAAAAAATAAAATATAAAATAGATAATAAGAACCTGCTGTATAGCACAGGGAACTCTATTCAATACTCTGCAATGACCTATATGGGAAAAGAATCTAAAAAAAAGAGTGGACATATGTATATGTACAATGATTCACTGTGCTGCACACTTGAAACTAACACAACATTGTAAATCAACTATATTCCAATAAAATTTTTTAAAAAACCTGTACTAATGGCCTTGAGCAGTTCCCTTTCCCCCGCCCTTGGCCTCAATTTCCCCATCTACACCAATTGAGGACTGCTTCAGTTCTCAGGGTTTAATGTGCATGTGGATCACCTGAGGATCTTGTTAAAATGCAAATTGTGATTCAGCAGGTCTGGGGAGGCGGGATCTGAGATTCAGCATTTCCATCAACCTCCCGGGTGATGACAACACTGCGGGTCTAGGGACTGTCTGAGTAGCGAAGGGCTAGATCACCTTCAGTTTAAGTCTAAAACCAAGGTATTAGAGTTACCCCATGGCTAGGGAAAGAGGAGTGTTGCTGTTCTTTTTCTGGGACAGTGAAATTTCTCCAGCTGTAGCTGGTATAGCTGTTCTGTGCTCTTGACCTTTTCTGTCTCAAACACATCTCAAGTCCCCTGAGCCTGGAGCTTGCAGGCTTTGGCGTGGCCCATGTGAGGCTCTCCTCTGAGGCGACAAGTGGGGAGCTGACCTGGAAGACCGACAACCGTGCACACGGTGAGTCTCCTAGATTCCCTAGTAGGAGCTGTGTTCTTTCCTCTGCCCACTGGCTCAAAACCCATCTTTTCCCATGTCACCAGAAAGCACTGCCGGATGTGCTGTCGGCTGTGGCTCACCTACTGCCGACTGGGAGGGCTTCTAGAAGGAGAAGTCAGTTCCTGCTTTCCCTGTGGAAATCAAGCTTGTCATTTCTGCCACTTGTTCAGCTGGCAGAGTCAGAGAACTCTCCTCCGGCCCCCTTTCCCCAGCACACTTTTTGCGCAGGGGACCATGCAGCCCTGTTCTCGTCCTCCTCACAGTGAGTTTTTCTCTCCATGATAAAGAACTTTTTTAGGTAATTGAAAGATCTGCTGGGGAACTAGGATTTATGTCAATGTAAACCTTTATTTTGGAAACCTGAACTCTTTCAAAGTGTAGGGCTTTTTTTAATGCCATCGACTTCAAAATCGCACAGTGGTATGAACAAATATTTGTTGGATCTTAAATTGGCTTGTTAAATTTTGCTCTTGTTTGTTTCAACTCACTTTCTATCTTTTCCTTTTTGGCACATTTTCTATTTGGATTTTTTTCCTTTTCACATTGTATTCTAAATGAGGCGTTTTCTCAGCTTCCGTAACTTCCTGTGTCTATAACTGGGATGGAAATGTGCAGTGTTTAGCAGAACCCTCCTCATGAGTGATGCTGACATGCAGAACTTTCTGGTCTTTGAGCTTGTCTTGTCAAAGTACCCCCCTGGGGCACAGAAATCTGCCCTCTCAGTTTGCTGTAGGTCAACTGAGAGCTCCTGCCCCAAAAGGCTTGACATTGCACACCCTACAAAGTGTCCTGTTGGCTTGATGAGAGCAGAGTTATGTTGGAACCTATGAGAAATTTCAAAGCGACTGAAGAACCAAATTGTTTACATGGGGCCTGGATGAGCTGAAGGTTTTGTCCCGTTACCCCGCTTCAGCACTGAACTCTAAGGGCTGGGACTCCTCCATGCTGCTCTCACGCTGAGAATGTGCACCTAAACTTTAAGCTGCCTTGGCTTCATAGTAACTAGTAGTTTCTTCACCATAGTATCAGTAAGTAGTGGGATGGTCTGTTGGTTTCCTATTGCTGCTGTAACACATTACCACAAACTTAAATAATACAAATGTATTATCTTACAGTTCTGGAGATCAGTAGTCTCATTGGGCTAAAGTCAAAGTATTGGCAGGGCCGCAGTCCTGGAGGCTCTAGTGGAGAATGTAGTCCCTGGCTTTTTCTAGCTGCTAGAAGCTGCCTGCATTCCTTGGTTCATGGCCCCTTCCTCCATTTTAAAACTAGCAAGAGAGTCAAGTCCCCCATACTGCATCACTCTGCCGTCTTCCTCTCTCTTCCCCTTTTAAGAACATTTGTGATTATATTAGGTCCACCTGGATAATCCAGGCTAAACTCTCAGTCTCAGGATCCTTAATGAATCACTTCTGCAAAATCTCCTTTGCCATGTAAGGTACCATATTCACAGGTCTCAGGGATTAGGACCTGACATCTTAGGGGCATGGGACTTATTCACTCACATCTCCACCTTTTCAAGGTGGAGTGCTCTAGTGAACGTGTATTGTTTGCCTCCCCATGATCCATTCTGTCTTCTAGCAGAAACAACCCTGAGTGTTCAGTGTTGATCCAATCTTAATCCATGTAGCCTGTGTGTACTTAAACACCTGTGGAAGTGGTTATGGTGGATACCATCATGCCCTTACCCATCCGCACTGCTTACTAGGGCACCCTTACAAATGTTATGTTCCAGTAGCCAATGCGTGAGGTTAAGTATATTAGATAAGTATATAGATACTTATTTGAGGTTATTTTTTACTTTACTTATAATTAGTAAGTGGCGACAGTGAGACTTAAGCTTGCGATCCTCTAACTCTCAATCTTTCCACTATATTGTCACTATAAGAGTAGTGTGAAAAGGCCAAAATTCTGTTTGCCATTGTTACGGGGATACTACCAGGAGGAAGGTTCCAAGTGGAGAGTGTATGTGTGGCCATCTTTGATGTAATTATTGACCTAAAGGGTCTGTTTCCTTTCTAGTACTGTGAGACATTGTCCTGTCTTGGCCTGAAAGGGAATCTTGAGATATTTGGTATAGTTTTGCCCACATACTAATTGCCGTCATTTAGGTGTAGAGTTCTGACATGAAGTGAGCCCCTAATGCGTATTAGACATTGTGTTAGGCACATGCATCTGTTATTTCATTTAATCTTGCCAACCTATCCTGCATCACTACCACCACCACCACCACCACCACCACTACTATTATCCCTGCTTCAAAGATGAGAAAAATGGGGCTCAGAGAATTTAAATCCCTTTCCCAAGCCAAGATTCAAGCATAGGCATGAATCTATATATGTATAGGCTCTATACATATAGGCTCTGCTTTCTTTACCATAGTTAACCTGGACCACAGAACACTGATCATTGTGTCCCCAGTATTTATCTCACAGGGATAATAAATCTATATCTTTTCACTTGTCATCATCCATCTCCTATTTGCTTTTCTAAACAACATAGCCCCTGTCCCATGACCAAGATTGTCTTGCTTTCCTAATGACAAAATGTGCTTCAAGGTTATTTGCCCATCACTTTGAGTAGCCCTTGTATTAACTGTACATTGCATTTTGCTTAATCTGTTTTGACAACCTGACTTTTTGGAACTCTTCTGTTTGGGAGAGAAAAATTTACATAAGGCAGCCCACTTTGGCTTGGCCCTTTATATTTCTCTGATCCATGTGGTCTTCCAAAGCATTGCCTTGTTAGGCCTGATTATTGAAGTAACTGATGTAAAACCAAGATAGTAAGTGTTCCGGTTCTGAGATGTAAACCCATTCTGCTTGGGGAAGGCTACCAGTCTGCACAATCCAGGAACTGTAGGACAGCCACTTCTTAGGCATTTTTGCCAGGCGCATCTGCCTGAGCCTCAGCTCGGCCATCGGTAATAATGTCTAGCTTGAAGAAGATAATCTCTGAATTCCTTTCCAGCACTAAAATCCTTTAATACTCATATTTCTTCTACTGCTGGACAGTTTAATTCTTTGATCTTATCATAACTAAAGAGTGAGACACCAGGCATGTGTGAAAGAGGCAGGGATTTGGGACCCAATAGGAGACTCATCCTTTACAATGGGACAGAGGCTGGGAAAATGACCTGGTATTAATATTAGTTGTGAACGGATACCACAGGTATGAAGTCCAATCTCTGAGGTTGGCACTAGAGTGTTCAAGAGGAGGTAGCTTGGGTTTCTTCGGGCAGGAGGAATGCAGCAGAGGGCAACTGAGGACTCAAACATCTGAACATTTAGGATGCCCATCTGTGGACCCCACCCAGGAACTTAGCTTGGTTATAGAGCAGAGGCCTGGCAAGAGCCAGGCAGGAGAGCCAGCCCACCTTCTGCTCGCCACCACTGGGCAAGTGTTAGGGGTGCAGCAGCAGCCCTTGGGGGAGCAGTTGTGTGAGACCAGGCAGAGCACCGGGAAGCAGAGGAGAAACTCAGTCTTGGGAGTTGCAGCTTCATGCACGTGGAAACAGTAACTCAGGGGCCCACGAGTCAACACTGGGAATGAGACCAAAGTCTCCTTGGAAGGGGGTGGGTAGCGGGGCAGGTGCATTATCTTTCCTCAGTCTTAAAGACCGGTCCAGAAACTGAATGGGACTAAACTTTCAGGTCCAAGGACAAGCAGGCCCAGCAAAGAGGAAGTGGGAATGGCAGAGCCAGGTAAGAAGTCAGGGGACTGCATCTGCCACAAACTGGCTTTTTCCTATTCTCAGTGTCTGCTTCATCTGTACATCATTGTTTCAATCACAGAACATCCGCCAACTCATCATCTGGTAACATTCTGGCTCCCCATCATGTACCGTGGCCATCTTTGAACTTGTTTTTGCTTACTGGATTCTTTTTTTTTTTTTTAATTTACTTATTTTTGGCTGCGTTGGGTCTTCGTTGCTGCGCGCAGGCTTTCTCTAGTTGTGGAGAACAGGGGCTACTCTTCTGTGGTGGCTTCTCTTGTTGTGGAGCACGGGCTCTAGGCGCATGGGCTTCAGTAGTTGTGGCACGTGGGCTCAGTAGTTGTGGCGCAGGGGCTTAGTTGCTCCGCGGCATGTGGGATCTTCCAGGACCAGGGCTCGAACCCGTGTCCCCTGCGTTGGCAGGCGGATTCTTAACCACTGCACCACCAGGGAAGCCCGCTCATTGGATTCTTGAATTTGATTGATTTTGGTTTTGAAAATATAAAAAGCAACCTTTCTTGTTAAAAGACTGTAAATCATAGTGGTTAAGAGCCTCTGGAGTCAGACAGACCTAGGTTCAAATTGTAGCTTGGCCACTTACCTGCAATGTGACCTTGGGCAAGCCACCTTAGCTCAATGGGCCTCAGATTCCTCATGCATAAAATAGGGATAATAATAATAGTACCAGTGTCCCAAGGTTATTGTGAGGATTAAATAAGAAAATATGCCTGGCACATGGGAAACACTAGATTCATGGTATCTAAGATTATTATTGGCTTGTCTAGGCTGACTCCCACCCTGGCATCTGGTCATATGTTCCTCATATAAGCTTTACAAATCAATTCAGTACGTGTGCTGACTTTTCATTCATGCTACATGAGTGAAACAGGAATTTACCTTATCAGAAGATGACATTTTTCGTGTGTTTTTTGAGCACCTACCATGGTCTAAGAGCCAACTCTTAGTTAAGGGTGCTTAGGAAGCCCCATGGAATATGCTAGAAGTAGGGAATGTAATGGTCCAGGAAGATGCCTCTTGTCTGTTTATAGATCATGATATTTTTCTAGTGTTTCCTAATCCTCCACTGAGACCTCTAAGTCAGGTTTAATTTTAATATAAACATAGAACCAGATTCCTGGGCTTGAGGGTAGAGCCAGGACAATTTGTTGTACCCTACTAGTTTAGTGACATGAACCAAATCGATGGGGCTGGCAGGGACCCTGTTCTGGATACAAAAACCTACCAGGGCTTCCCTGGTGGTGCAGTGGTTAAGAATCTGCCTGCCAATGCAGGGGACACAGGTTCAAGCTCTGGTCCGGGAAGATTCCACATGACGCGGAGCAACTAAGCCCGTGCGCCACAACTACTGAGCCTGTGCCTAGAGCCCGTGCTCTGCAACAAGAGAAGCCACTGCAGTGAGAAGCCCATGCACCACAACAAAGAGTAGCCCCCGCTCACCACTACTAGAGAAAGCCTGCATGCAGCAATGAAGACCCAACGCAGCCAAAAATAAATAAATAACATTAAAAAAAACCCTGTACCAATCAACACTGTCCACATTTCCTGAAATTCAATCTGGTTTTGGAGAGTCTCCCTCAATTTTTAGAAATGCTGCAAACCTGCAGAGGAGACTGTGGACTCCAAAGGAAGGTCAGAGCCCTTAGAGTGTCTGAGGCAAGCAGTATCTCTTGGCCGCTGGAGAGGCACACAAATTGCTCAGACGTGTCCATAGCAGAAAACTTGGAGGCAGAAATGCTTCCTGGGTGACCTAGCTCTTCTAGATGATGTAAGAATCCCGGAGCATGTTCATATATAATGAATAGTTTGTGAGACTGTTATTTCTATGAACTTGTTCTGATGTCAGGTTTCCTTTAAGTTTTCTGCAGTCTCTCATCTTCTCTTACCCTGAGTTGTGATCTCAGAAATAGAGGATCTTAGGGCTTCCCTGGTGGCGCAGTGGTTGAGAGTCCGCCTGCCGATGCAGAGGACACGGGTTCGTGCCCCGGTCCGGGAAGATCCCACATGCCGCGGAGCGGCTGGGCCCGTGAGCCATGGCCGCTGAGCCTGCATGTCTGGAGCCTGTGCTCCACAACGGGAGAGGCCACAACAGTGAGAGGCCCGCGTACTGCAAAAAAAAAAAAAAAAAAAGAAAGAAAGAAGAAATAGAGGATCTTAGATGTGTAATATGTGTCTTAGAAAGGCTTGGTCACAAGGCTTGTTGAGAACTTAGTAGTGGACATGTGGGAAGTGGAAGAAGTCAGGAATGGAGTCACTGGGACCTGGAGACTGAGACCTCCTGGACCTGAGCTGTATTATTCTTTGCACTTCCAGCCCCAACACACAAAACAGCAATTAGCTGATTGACATGGCAAGTATATCAACATTTATAGAATTGATGGATGAACAGGCAAATGGTTGGAAGGATGGATAAAAAAGAAGTACTTTCCCTTTCTCCATGCCTTGTTGGCTTATAGATCTGCGTGTCCCCAACAATGTGGGAGCTTCTTGAGGGCATCTTTTTATATCCAGCATGGAGCATAGGGGGGCTAGATCCCAACTGAATGGCATCGAGAGGGGGCAATACTGAGAGACTGGCACATGCTCTTATTCGGGGGATGTGAAGGTCAGGATCCGAACTTCTGGGCACGGGGGTCTGGGTAAGAAAAAGACTCTGCCCTCGGGCAGATGAGGTTGAAACTAAACAGCAAACCAGTAACAAAGACAAATGCCAGGTCACAAAGTCACCAGGTTCATCATTTAAAATTTTTAATTTAACAAATACTTTGCTTGTACGTGTGTAATGTAAGGCGTTGTCAGTCAACTGAAAAGGTTAGTATCATCCATGTTGTTCAAGCCAGAAATATAGTCTTAGAGGTTCCACCTCCTAAATATCACTGGAACCCACCTTCTTGCTCCCCATCACCACTCCCTGCACTGTAATTAAGACCCTTAGCGACCCCTACTGGCCTACTTGTCTCCATTGTTTCTCCTTCTCAATTCACATCAGCAGAGGTAAGCTTTTTTTGGTACGCGGGCCTCTCAGTGTTGTGGCCTCTCCCGTTGTGGAGCACAGGCTCCGGACGCACAGGCTCAGCGGCCATGGCTCACGGGCCCAGCCGCTCCGCGGCACGTGGGATCTTCCCGGACCAGGGCACGAACCCATGTCCCCTGCATCGGCAGGCGGACTCTCAACCACTGCGCCACCAGGGAAGCCCAGAAGTAAGCTTTTAAACAGAAATCAGATCATTTTACTGCCTCAAACGCCTTCACTGGATGCCCATTTGCTACTTGATGAAGTCGTAACCTGACTTACAACGTTCTGTTTGTTCTGATCCTTGGCTCCCCTGATGCTATCTACCCCTCCCTCCTCCCCCGCTCCACCTTTGGCTTATAGTCTAGCCACAAGGAGCTACTTGTTATTTGCTGATACTCTGCTATGTCACCTTGCTTTTATAAAAGCTGGGATTCTAGACATGGGTTTAGAGTCAAGCCTCAACTCTTATCCTGAGCTCACGTCCAGACTCCCTGACCCCCAGACATGCCCTTTGGTCTCATCACACCTGACTACACACTGTTCACTGACCAGACCAAGGGTTTCCAAGAGTTCACAACCAAGCAGAGGAAGTCAAGACTGAAACATATAGGTAGGTAATCATGAGGACAATGTTTCAGTAGAGGTGAGATCAAGTGACTGAGGAATACAGAGGGAGCTGTCAGTTATGTCTGGTGGGTCAGTGGCTCACAGGAAATAGGTGGCACTTGAACTCAGCCTTGAGGATGACAGTGGTTTGTTGAACATTTCTAATGTGCTTAGTGTTACTTGAAACCTGCTTTATTTTTTTTAAGTATTGTAGACATACTGCCTCTAGTTGTGTACTGCTCCTTTGCCCAGTCTTTGAAGAAAGAGTTTGCTGAGTAATAGGTAACTCCAGATAAACATCTATTAAATTATCATGATGCCGCAATTAGTAGAGATCGACTGAATGAGGCTTTTATACAGTGCAAATGGAATCGAGGAGGCTGAAGGTGATCCAGGGAATGAATAGATGCTCAGAAGGAAACATTGTGACCTGGCCTTCTTTGCTTCTATTTGCCTTGTTTTAGGTCACAGTGACTATAACAGTGCTTTTTTCATTTTCTGTCTAATGGTTTTTAATGTAGTTACTTCTGGTGGGTTCATTTTCACTCCTGGCTCTGCCATCCCCTTACTCTGAGGCACTCTCCCTTCTTGGAGGTCAATTCCTTCATCTGCATAGTGAAGAAGACAAACTGGATCTGTAATGTTCCCCCCATGTACTGTGGATGCTGCTATAGGAGGCCCAGACCAGGCCAACCTGCACCTCAGTTTCAGGCAGAGCCTGTCAGCTTTCTCTGCTGTGCCTGCTCATGCTTCCTCGGGAGGTGACTATGGCTTCTCGAGTTTTAAACTTACTGTGGTGTAAGCTGTATAAAGTCAAGTCCCCAAATCTTAAGTGCGCAGCTCAGTGAATTCTTACAAAATGAACTCACCCCTTGGACTACTACCCAAATCAAGATACAGAACATTTTGATCCCCTCCGAGGTTCCCTTGTGCCTCTTCCCAGACAAGCTCCGATGCCGCTGCCCCCAAGGTCGTCGCTATTCCCACTTAGATTACCATGGCTTTCTTAGGCCTACTTTTAAACTGAATATAAATGGAATCAACAGCATACAGTCATTTGTGTCTGATTTATTTTGCTCAACATAACATCTGTGAGATTCATCCAAGCCAATTCCTACCTGGAAGTAGAAGGAGTTCATTCATTTACATTGCTGAGTAGTATTTCAGTATGTTGTTGTATGAATATATTATGGTTTATTTAGTCACTCCACTATTGATGGACATCTGGGTTGTTTAGAGCTTGTGGCTAATTATGCATAAAGCTTCTATGAACATTCTTGTACGTATTTTGGTCCACATATGAACTCATTACTTTTGAGTATCCAGGAGTGATAGAAAAGTTTTGTTTTTATTTTTTATTATTGAACAGTTTCTGGATTTAAAAAATGGTTTGAAAACCTCTGGAATAGATCAGTGATTCCCAAACACAGGACTGTAAAATGGCATCATGATCATCTGAGAAATTTTGTAAAATATGAACTCTTGGGTTCAGTCCTCAGATATTTTGATTCAGTATCTGGGGTGGAGTCTAGGGACTGTGTCTGATTTTATAATTCCTGAGTGATGAGTGATTCTGATAGGGTGCTAGCATTGAGAACCACCAGACTAGAGGACCTCTAAGGGCATTTGCAGATCAAACATGCTGTACCTATACACACTACTATATATAAAATAGATAACTAATAAGAACCAACTGTATAGCACAGGGAACTCTACTCATTACTCTGTAATGACCTTTACGGGAAAAGAATCTAAAAAAAAGAGTGGATATATGTATATGTATAACTGACTCACTTTGCTGTATACCTGAAACTAACACAACATTGTAAGTCAACTACACTCCAACAAAAGTTTTTAAAAAACAAAATAAAACATGCTATACCTCTATTACAAGCTTTTTCTGATCGTTAAGTCCTTGGAGCCAATCCCTGTCTGGGGCTGCTCGCACTATGTTGAATTCTTCTGTTTGCTTGTCTCTCTCCCTCACTGTTCACTTTTCCAGAGTAGGGGGCTTGTATGCCTTGTGTATTTATGTATTGCCTGCATCTAGGACAGGGTAAACCATGCAGCAGGGGCTCCGTACATGTGAATGAGTGAATGAAAGTATAACAGAGAATTTATTTTTTGGAAATATTTTGAAAGAGGTCTGTCTCTAGATTTCATTGCCTTATTGTTGCTAGACTTTCGGGGCAGGGCTAATAACCTGCTAGAACTGAGAAGCCAGTGTTCGCTCGAAATTTCACTTTGCCTTGAGTCCTCAGCAAGACAGGAGGCTTTCAAGCCAAGATTTGGCCAGAGAGATAGACAGATACCCAGGAAGACAAAAACCCAGACCAAAGAACTTTTGTCCGTGAAGGTTGCTACTCTAGATTCATAAGAGGATATGACGTTGAGGAAGTGGAAAACCTGGTGGCATGCTTATCCTGAGCATCCTGGAAGAAAGATGCTGTCAGTCTCTGGGAGGAGCCTCTCTTTATAACATCTGGATGCCATCTTTGAAAAGAGGCTGAACTCTGAAAGACTGGCCATTAACCTGAGCCATCAAGAGAGAGACATAATTACCTAAAGAGACAGTTCAAATTATGAATGGGTATGAGTTTATTGGATTGGATTCAATCTAGTCTCTAATTTCCTCCTCCCCGTTGACCTCATCAAAGGGTTGCGGAAGGGATAGGGACAGAGGAGATCAGAACGGTTTCAGGGAAATGACGAAGCTATATTTTCCTGGCAGACCTGAATTTAGTATGGCTATTTTGGGACCCCACTACAAATGATTGAACTAGATTGCCTCTGGAGGTTTCTGTGTGCATTGTGAGGACACCAGAAAAGTGTTAGCAAAGAGCTTCTACCCTCAGTTTCCACATGGTCTCATGAAACTATCAGAACTTTCTACTGTGGTTATAGAGATGCAGGTGTGTGTGTTTGCGTCATTGTGGAGAGGCAAAATGTGCAAAGGAGGGTGGGGATGCTCAGAGAGCGTTTTGCAATCAAGCAGTATGCATCCTGTGTCTGGTTGAGCTTTCCTTACCTCCTAACTCACAGGCTATTCACAGTTAAACTTTTTTGGCTATACTTTAAAGGTTTCTTGATCTTCTTAGACAAGGGGGTAAGTGAGTAGGCAATCCCATGGTAAAGGCAGAGACCTGCCTGTACTCATTTGAAGCTTCCAAGTGAAGTGCTTTCGCTCAGTTCAGTGCTGGGATGATTGTGAGATTCCCAACCCTTGAAGGTCAGTCTGCTTCCCTCACATGCATTCCCAGAGCTTTACGTGAAGCCCATGATTACCAGGGCAAGGACAGAGATTAGTGTCAGCTAGAAACTCCCTCTAGCCAAGCACGCAAACTTCTGGTATTCTAGTTAACTCAAACTGGCCACAGTTAATCAAACACCCTTCCTTCTCTAGTTATATCCAAATTTTCTTTAAAGGGAAGTTCTTGGAAATTGTTAGAACTGGGATTTGACCCTTACCTAAGGTCAAATCAAAAGTCATTTACTAAGAACCTACTCTAGGCCCTGCACAGTGCAGGATCCAGGGGATTCTAAGGTGAACGATTTCCTTAGAAAATCACATCCCAGTGGGAAAGACGGACATATGTGCAAATGATTACGATGTAATGTGTCCAGGGCTGTAATGGAGATCTGCACAACTGCTCGTGTGACACAGAGGGAATATGATAGACTCTGTGTGGGATGGCCAGGGAAAACCACAGAATGGAAGTCAAATTTAAGCTGGACAAGTGAGAGCTCACCAGTTATGCAGAGAGAACGATATATTTCCCAGGAATTCCTGATGTGTATGTGTTGGGTGGGGGCCACTATTGTATTGTTTTATGCTTGATTCGTTGAAGTTCTCTCTCTCCACATTTTGGTGTGATATTTGTCATTGGAATTTTAGCTAATCCAGTTGGTTTTGCCCTGAAGCTTTTGTCCCCCCAGTATAAGGCTTTAGTTTCAAATCCTTGCTTATTTTATTCCCCACATGTGGCAGGCTGGCTACCCTGGAAAGCATACTTGAAATCCCCTTTCATTCTCTTTTATGAGTCTCAGCCTGCAGCGTGCTTTAAACAGTCAGCAGCTTACTTTCTTCCTCTTGCCAAGGCCTCTTACCTTTCTCTATACCTGCCTCCCCTCTGAGTCCTTAAAAGCCACAAGGGTCCCTCCTGGAAGAGGTTTAGGTGAGGGAGAGAGGACATTCCCTAGTCCACGTGCACTGGCAGAGAAGAAACCTGTATCTTAAGTTTGGACTTGCTTTCCAAAGTTCATGCGTTCTGTGTCCTTATCTCCAAACAAGTAATGAAGTTTATTTATTTTTAACATTTATAGATGGAGAAGCTTATGTCCATACAGATGAAGTAACATATCCAGGACCACACAGGCAGCTGATAGTAGGGCCAGGACCTAAACCCAGGTTGCTTGACTACCAGTTAAGAGTTCTTTCTGTTATACCACTTGCTGGGCTTCTAATACCTGGATCTCTATGCCTCATTTAATAAAAAAAAGAGTAATACTTCCAAGACTGCCTGTACTAAATTACTGAAATTTAAAAAAACAGAAAATGTGGAGACAGCTTGAGGGTTTCTGGGCTTCTCCCATTTGGCAATCTATTGTGTTTCCTATGGTGTCTTCTGTTGTGTTCTTTGTCACATCAAAAAGATAAGATTATAGGTTTCAGCTATGATACAGATTTTTTTAAAAATGAGTTTGCATTTTATTACTTGTAAGAACAGTACTTACACTTTAAAGATAATAATACAGTTATTTATGTATATAAGACACATCATTTTTCCACAGAAAATGCTTGGTGCGCATATGGTTTCCCAGACTCCTTGTAATAACTCTGTGGATCCTAAGGGGTGTTCTGTCCACAGGTTATGAATGAGCTTGTGGTACACTAAGCACAGGTCCTATATCAGGAAAGGCTGCATTTGAGCCTCAGGGTTTACTACTCACTAACTTCAGTTCTTAGAGCCAGTGGTAGTTCTGCTTTTCCTCCCCTGGAATCTAGGCAGGCTTGTGAATGCTTCAGCAAATAGAATACTGTGGAAATGATGCTAGTGGTTTCTGAGGCTAGGTCTAAATGGCCATAGAGCAGCTACCTGTCAAGAGTAATGAAATGTTGAGAGGGAGGCAGGGCTTCAGGTATAGCTTGATCAAGTAACACAGTGATGTCACCAAGATCCTGTTTTGTTTCTGTTTTTCCACTCCACCTTCTGTGATGTGAGTTTCATAGATTTCATTCTAAGTATGACTTTCTTCCTGGTCAAAAAATAGCTGCCAGCAACTTCTGGGGTGACATGGCTCCTTGGAGAGGAGAGAGACAGAGGGAGACAGAGATGGAGAAAGAGGGAGAGAGAGGTATCTGAGAGTAAGAAAGAGAGGAGCTCCAAGGTAGAAAAAGTAGCATATGATACAGATTTTTTAACCTTTATATCCTCATAGCACATGATAGGCCCTCATTAAAATGTTTCAGGAAGGAAGGAGGGAAGGAAGGAAGGATAGATAGATGAATATATCCTCTATATTATTGCCAGAATTCACAACTGACTTCTGAAGCACCCGTACATTCCATACTGTTGACTGACTGTGGGCTGCCTTCCCTTTCATTCCTGGAGTGAGACCAGAACAAAATCAGTGCTGGCTTGGTATCTTTACTTCAGAAGAAGCTTATAGGTGAACAGGAGCAGATAGAGGAGGGTGATCATGATGGCAAAGGAGACTTGAAAGACCAGATGAAGAAATGGGGGTTATTTAATCAGGAGAAGAAAAGTTTTATAGGGAATATAGTAGTTGCTTTCAGAGTCGTTATGTAGGAAAAGGGCTAGACTAATAATATGTCCCCAAAGAGCAAAATGAGAACCAATGGGTGGAAGTCAGAAGGGAGTGAGTTTCATCTAGATAAAAGTGATAATCTGCCAACAGTTAGAGGAGGTTCAAAAACAGCTGCCTTAAGAAGTAAAGGGCTTATAAAAAGCAACGAAATTGAGTTATTTGTAGTGAGGTGGACGGACCTAGAGTCTGTAGTGAGGTGGATGGACCTAGAGTCTGTCATACAGAGTGAAGTAAGTCAGAAAGAGAAAAACAAATACTGTATGCTAACACATATATATGGAATCTTAAAAAAAAAAAAAAAGGTCATGAAGAACCTAGGGGCAAGACGGGAATAAAGACACAGACCTACTAGAGAATGGACTTGAGGATATGGGGAGGGGGAAGGGTGAGCTGTGACAAAGTGAGAGAGTGGCATGGACATATACACTACCAAACGTAAAATAGATAGCTAGTGGGAAGCAGCCGCATAGCACAGGGAGATCAGCTCGGTGCTTTGTGACCACCTGGAGGGGTGGGATGGGGAGGGTGGGAGGGAGGGAGATGCAGGAGGGAAGAGATATGGGGATATATGTGTATGTATAACTGATTCACTTTGTTATAAAGCAGAAACTAACACACCATTGCAAAGCAATTATACTCCAATAAAGATATTAAAAAAAGTAGGTTATTACATAAAGATAAAAGGGTCAATTCCCCAAGAAGACATAACAATCTTTAATGTGTATGTGCCTAGCAACAGAGTATCAAAATATGTTAGGCAACCACTTTTTTTGCTGCAAGGAAAATAGTTTAATCCACTATTATATTTGGAGACCGCTGTTCAGTAATTGACAGATCCACTCTCCTGACAGCCTCAAAGGCCCTTAACTAGGAATTCACTAGATTTGTGAGTGGGGGCGGGCCCACCTGCCCATTAATTGGTTACAAGTGTTGGATTTCTCTCAGCTGATATGGAAAATGCATTTGCGGGGAAGAAATCGAAAGTATTTCCTTACCTGCCTGGACTTCTCATTTGAACCTCTGGTTGGGGTTGAATGGCTTGTTTGGACACGAGTGTTTACTGTCATCATTCTCCCAAACATGGTCAGGGAAATGCTAGGCCTTTTTCATCTTCTTTCCCTTTCTAGGAGTGTAACTGGAAGCAGAGGAGATACTGTTTTTCTTTGGACAACACTTCTTGAGTTCAGAGGTAGTCCGCTGTGGGCTGGCTCCACTGATACGTCAGAAGATGCCAGAAAGGGTATGTAGAGTGGTGCTTCTCTCTGGTCTTTTACTCTCTGTGGATTGCTCAATCATCTGAATCCTCTACCAAGGTTCAAAGGGAAGTGAGAGAGAAGGACCAAGTGGCTCCATCTTAGGGGTTAGGTCCGAAGCAAACAGGAGGAGCGACACCCACCCAAGGGCCTGCGCTTGAACAACATTGACCTGGAGAATCCCTGTCTCTGAGATCTCAGTGCCTCAGGCATTAACCTCCTGCTTCTGTTTAAGTAAGCATTGTAAGTTAGCTGCTTTTCAAATTACTTTGGAAACAAACTGAAGTCAAAAACCTCATCATAGCTCGGGTCTGGCATCCAGTGCATTCGCTTTGCCATTGCCCTGCTGATTTAATTGGCACAGTAAGCATGCTTGAGGTGTTTGAGATTGTAATTAAAGTTGTGGTGGCTGGAAAATCCTCCGTCTGTTATTGTAATTTTTTTTCTAAAATAAACTATCCTAGCTCACCAAACTTGTGGGGCTAATTAGAGCCTAATTAAAGTTACTTGTTTCTATTTTCAAATCTGCCCACTGAGAGAACCACAGTGCAGGAGGGAACATATTTTTAAAGTGACAGTTCTAAAAATGTTTCCCATCCTGCCCACCCCATCGCCCCCGAGCTGCAGTGCTCTGATTCATGCATTGATTTATTTCCAATGAAAATGACGGCCAGTCTCCCAGGGCCCCCTCCCTTTTAGCTGTGGGAAGGGATTTGTTTGAACAAAGCTCCCTTCTTTGTCATTAATCTTCCAGCTGGAGAAGCCAACTGTGCATTCAGAGGGGAAGTCATCTAGAAAAGGGCTCATGACAAAATCTGGAGCAGAGACACCACAAATCAGTACAATACTGAATCGCAGAGGGAAGGAGAATGGCATTTGTTGAGGACACTTGTTACCTGCTTTCTAATTTACTGCCCACTACAACCCAAAAGCCTGGATATTGTAGCATAGATTTTATGGATAAGGAAACAGGAGGCAAAGAAGGGCGAAATCAGTTGCCCGAGGCTGCAGAGCTAATGGTGGATCTGGGATCAAAAGCACTGTCTGATTCAAAAGTCAGCTTCTCCGGGACAAACTCTTGCCCCTCTGCCATGATCCCTCCCGAAAAGTAGCATCACTAAGGCAGTAACCCCCTCTCTGCCTCATGCTGCTTCTTCTATAACGTGGAAAAACTAGTACCTAGGTTGCCACCATCTGAGTTGTTATGAACAGATAAGATGATGAATTCAGAAGCTCTTTGTGAAATGTAAAGCAACACTCATAGATGAGTCTTAGGAGAACTGTGAACCCTATACCTTTATAGTATTAATCTCTTTAGGGGAAATGCTTTTATACTCTTTATGCCAGAGGCAACTAATAAAATATAGGTATTAAACCATTTCCCTTGGCTCAGACGCCTCTGCTAAAAAGCAGATCTTCCTTCTAAATAGCTGACCTTTTTCACAGGGGAACTCTGTTATGTATTACTAAAAGATGCTTAAAACAGCAGTGGCCCAACTCAATTTGTAGTCTTTCTCTTCCATAATTATTCCCTAGCTAATCTTCTTTCCTGTGACCTCTGGGTACTAACAACCCAGGCCAGGGTGTTCTCTTGGTGGCTGCTCTGGCTCGTCCCAGGCCAGTGCACGTGGTACACCCACTCCTTCCTACACCCTCCAAAAGGAGGCAGAAGTCAGACAGGGCCGGTTCAGGCTGCGGCAAGTGAAGCATCCAGGGCAGAACATTTAAGGAAGCACCCACTCTCAAGGTCATGCGAGCAGGGGTCTCCGACACCCTCGGCCCTCCCCCGCCGCACAGCAGGAGGTGAGAGCTTCATCTGCCCCATCGCTCACAGCATTACCGCTTGAACCATCCACCGCCCCACCCTGTCCATGGAAAAATTGTCTTTCACGAAAGGCAGAAACCGGTCCCTGGTGCCAAAAAGGTTGGGGACTGCTGATGCGAGTACAGAGTGGGCACTGGAAAGTGAGCGCCTCCTTAAATTTTGCACCCTAGGTGCCTCACTTGCCTTACCCTAGTCCAGGGCCCAAAGAGGTCATCCATCCTTCAGTCACTGGTGCCACATTCATTTTCGAACCCATTTGTGAACATTTTCTGAAGGTCCAGTCCTCATCCGAGACTCCGGTTGTGGCTTTAATCAAGTTTGGATATTTGTTCCTTGTCTAGACTATGCCAGTTTTCCATAGTGTGCACCACCCCAGTAGAAATTCTAGCTTATAAGCAAAATAAAAATAGTTGCAATTTATTGATTGCCTACTGAAAGCCAGGTCTGTAATTAGCTACTTTGCATACATTATTTCTAATCATCACAACAACCCTTTCCTACTTAAGGGAACTGGTGCTTGGAGAAGTTCAGTTCAGTTCAGCAAACTCCATATTTCTTGCAGATCTAGAAAAGAGAGTTTGGCTGTAGTAGGAGGGAGGTTGGCTAAATTCCCAACATCCTCTGTGGCCTAGTGCCTTTGGCCATTTGAGTCGTCACTTAGGGATGCTCTAATTAAGGAGGAGGATGAAGGACAGGAAAGTTTCTCTGATCACTTGATGAGAAATGATGCTGAAGTTCTTGGGTAAGTTTACACGTAAGCAGAAGTATGTTACACAGCTATGTTAGGAGTGTGCTGTGAAATGTATGGGTAGAACTGACCGACCCATCTCTCCTAACTAGACTAAATGGTCGCTGTTGAAAGTTGTTTTAAAGAAAAAAAAGTTGTTTTGCTTGAGTTACAACACTGTGTAGGCAGCACAAGGGATCAACTTCTGTAATTAATCCATTACTACCTATTTTCCCCTTGTAATGACTGGAACCCTAAGAAAATGTGACAAGGTTTTTGATGAGCAAGGGAAATGTTCAAATGTATAATTTTGAGGTGCTACCAAGAAAATGTGTAAGAAGTGTAAGGGGAGGGGCCCTTGACTGAGGTGAGACTCTGACCTTTAACAGCAGTTTGCTTGTGTGTGTGTGTTTTTTTGAGTGCTGCGGTGATCATGCCTAGAGATTTTAGAGGTCCTTAGTGGGGCTGTGACCTGCTGGGTTACAGTGTTAACAAGGTGACTGGATGTGGCATTCCAAATAGCATTCCTCAGGAGAGATGGACATATGGGTATTTTCTCTGCCATCATAGGGGCAAACCTAGAAATCATGTAGTACTTGATTATTTTATTAGGGAAATATTCTAATGACATCATGAAAGATATTTTGGAAAAAAAGGATTTAAAAATCAGCTATCATCCTACAACCGAATACGATCCTTCTTTTCAGTATTTTGGAGGCTTTGGTCAGAGGCATACTTCTGTTGCTTTCTTGAGGCAAAGATTTTATCCCAGTGAGAGAAATAAAGGGCGATGTTGGGAGTGGAACGCGATCACCAGTGTCTGAGAGGCTTCAGGTTGAGCACAGTGGGTGGAGGACTGACCTTTCTGATTGTTCCAGCACTGACTTTGGCAGTGATGAAGAGGCTGTTGTTTTCCAAGGGGGCAGCAGTCTGCAGGCAACTTGAGTGGACATTACCCAGCTCAACAAAGCGAGCAAGAGCCATTCATATGTATGTATGACTGTGAAAGTTGGCAGCTCTGGATTGGGGACCCTCTGTGTTTGGTTTCATCCAGTCTCTCAAATCTTGCTGTCACAGCAACCGAGAGTGTCGCTGGCAGGTATGGCTTCTTTTCTCCTCACCTTCTGTGCCAGTCACTTCACAGATTGTACTTAATTACCTATTCCAGTAGACCTCCAGAGCCTAACTGCAAGCCTTGTCATAATGGCGGCATCAGAAAAAAATCTGGATTCACTAAAAATCTCCAAGAACCACTTTGTGATTTGTTGTTGTCCAGCAGGTAACCACCTCACCTCAGTGTAATTGTTAGAAAACATGCTTTTGCTTTTTATTTCAAGTTGCCCGTTTAATACTAATAAAATTATGATAGCTACAGAGCCTTTACAGAGATATCAGGGTCACAAAATATAAAAGATACAAGTACTTTTATTTTCCCCATTTTATAGATATGTGTATTCAGGTTTTAGCAGTGTGTATACATTATCTGAGGGGGAGTTAGCTACAGTTGTTATCCTGGGATCAGAAAGGAGAGATTCTCTTTTTCTTCTTATTCTCATTATCTACAGTATAAATAGAAAAGGAGTATATGTATAACTGAATCACTTAGCTGTACACCGGAAACTAACACAACATTGTAAATCAACTATACTCCAATAAAAAATAAAAATTAAAACAAAAGAAAAAATAGAAAAGGAGCTATGTGAAGTTGGGATAAATATATGTATGTATACATATTATATAAAATGAAATATATGAATATATATTTATACACACACACAAACGTATACATACACACATTCCCTTGGATGAAGGGGCTAAGTAAGTATAAACTGGACCAGAATTTCTCTAAAATTAAGGTATTTTATTAGCTCCTTCCTACTCTTTCCTGTTTCTTGACATGGGCCAACAGCCTTAGGCACAGACAAATCATATATTGTTACAACTCAGGGTGCATATTTTTGCCTATTATTAACGTATGCTAAGTGTATTATGGGAAATGGATGATGGTAGAAACACGTGTTAAGATTTAGATTACCAGAAGGAAGAGAGTTGCCCATATCGTGGCATCTGTGGGCACCCTACAGAGCTGCCCGAGACTACACATAGGTGCCATCTTTAATGACGACAAGACCTATTCTAATTAAGTAACAGTGACTAACAACTCATCTAGGGTTTAGGGACTGGAAAGGTAGGAAATCTTCCAGAACATTTGTTAGGATTATTATAACTACTCAAAGGATCTAGCCCTTTGCTTTTCTGGACATCTCCCACAATGCTTCATTTAACACACATTTACTGAGCACCTGCTACGTACCAGGCACTGTAAGACACCAGAGATATGGTGACAAGCGAGACAGAGGCAGTCCCAGCCTTCCCTGAGCTTATGCCTAGTATACTGGACATAGACATTAGTCAAATATTCTCATAGCTAAATGTGTAAACCATGAAAAGGTGCTTCTGAGAAAATATACTTGGAACCGCCAAAAGTGGTATCAGGCAGATAGGATCCAGTTTGGGAGCTCAATGAAGACCTTTCTGAGGCAGTGAGATCTAAAGCATGATTAGGAGAGAAACAGGTGACAAGTGGTATGGAATATGGTTTGTCACAGGGGGTATAACTCAGAAACGGGAGCTTGAAATATTCCAGGAAGCAAAGAAATTCCAGTGTGCCTGCAGTGGTGGGGTGAGCTAGGGTGATAGCTAGGGGCTGCAGCATACAGGGTCTTAGAGGCTTTGAAATTTTCCCCTGGGTGTGATAGGAAGCCTTCTAAGAGTTTTGAGCAGGGGAGTGACATCAGATTTCGAAATGAGAAGAATCACTCTGGCTGCTACATGGAAAACCAAGAGAGTGAAAATAGAAGGATAACAGTGGTATAATTGGACAGACTTGAGATGTGCGTTGTGGGATAATCTACAGTATCTGGTGAGCGATTAAAGGTGGTACCCGGAACAGACAGATAAGTCAAGGATGATTCCAAGGCTTCTGGCTTCAGCAGTTGTGTGAGTTAAGGTGCTTTTGCCTGAAATCAAAGTAACTTTGAATAAGATTACAAGTTCCATGTCGGAAGTTCATTTTAGGATGTTTATGAGACATCCAGATGGAGCTATCAAGAAGAAAGATGGAGTATGAGATTCAGTGGCAAGGTTTGGTCTTAAAGTTATGAAAATGGAATAATCACTTAGAGAGTTTAGTTGGAGAAAAGGGCCCAGGACAAAATCACAGAGCATTGAAGCGGTAATGGAGTAATTAAAAAAAAAACAAAAACAGTGGTCTGTGAGGCAGAGGAGTAACCAGAAGAGTGCCATGTCACAGAAGCAGAAAAGGAGAATGTCTCACAAAGAAGAAAGTGTGTTAACTTTATTGAATGCTACTGAGAGGCCAAATAAAATGATTAGCCCACAACACAAAGGTCACTGATATCCACAGTGAAAGGAGTTTTGATGGAGTGAAAGGGGCAGAAAACAGTGGAGTATGTTGAGGGAGAAATATGAAGTGAGAAAACAGACATAGCATGAGCAGAAATTTTGAGACTATTTGACTGTGAAGGGAGGCAAAAATATTAGATAGGAGCTGGGGGGAGATATGGGGTCAAGGAAGGGTATTTTGTTTGAATGGAAGGGATAATTAGAGCATGTTTGTATGTTGATGAGAATCTTCCTTTAAAAAAAAGGAAGATACTGATGATGTAGATTAGGAAAGGTGTATTTGTCTAATAGTTCTTCCCTCGATTTGTGCTTTCTCTTGCAGTTTATTCTTAGCAGCAAGTAGAAACTGGGCTGCACCTTCAACATTTTGCTTGGAAATCTTCTTAGCTAAATATCCAGGTCTATCATTTACAAATTCTGCTTTCCACACAACTATTGGACACAATTCAGCTCAGCTTTCTCCCACTATATAACAAGGATCCCCTTTCCTCCAGTTTCCAATAACATCTTCCTCACTTCCTTCTGAGCCCTTACCAGCAGCATCCTTATAGTCCAGATTTCTAACGGTCTGTTCAAGGTGGTTTGGGCTTTCTCCATCATGCTTTCCAATGTTCTTCCAGACTCTTCCCACTGTCCAAAGCTGGATCCAAAGCTGATCCCACATTTTAAGTATTTGTTACAGCAGCACACCACTTCCAGTTACCAAAATCTGTATTAGTTTTCTGTTGATACTCAATAAAATTATCACAAACTTAGCAGTTTCAAAAAACACACATTTATCACCTTACTATTTCTGTAGGTCAGGAAGGAGTCCAAGCATGGGGTTTGCTGGGTCCTCTGCTTCTGGTCTCAACAGGCTAAAATCAAGGTGTTGGCTTGGGGCTATAATCTTATCTTCTTCCAAGCTCCCTCAGGTTCTTGGCAGAACTCAGTTCCTAGTTGTTGTAGGACTGAGGTTCCTTTTTTCTTACTGGCTGTTAATCAAGGTTAACTCTCAGTTCCTAGAGGCCACTCTCCAACCTTAGCCATGTGAACCTTACACAACATGGCAGCTAAGTTCTGCAAAGCCAACAGTAGAATTTCTCTACAGTCTACTAGGAGGGAGTCCTGCATACTGTAAGATAATCATGGGAGTGACTATCCTATCACCATTTGCCATAGTAACAGCTCCCACTCACATTCCAGGGATGGAGATTATATAGGGCATGTAGTCCAGAGAAGCAGGAGTCTTTTTTTTTTAACATCTTTATTGGAGTATAATTGCTTTACAATGGTGTGTTAGTTTCTGCTTTATAACAAAGTGAATCAGTTATACATATACATATATCCCCATATCTCTTCCCTCTTGCGTCTCCCACCCTCCCTATCCCACCCCTCTAGGTGGTCACAAAGCACCGAGCTGATCTCCCTGTGCTATGCGGCTGCTTCCCACTAGCTATCGGTTTTACGTTTGGTAGTGTATACATGTCCATGCCACTGTCTCACTTTGTCCCAGCTTACCCTTCCCCCTCCCCACATCCTCAAGTCCATTCTCTAGTAGGTCGAAGCAGGAGTCTTGGGAGCCTTCTTAGAATTCTGCCTATCACAGAAAGAATAAAGTGAAAGTGAAAGTCCTTGAAAAGGAGAAACTAGATGTGAAGAAAGATTGATTTATGATAAAAGTACACGTGCTTCTTCCTTTGCAATAGGAGGGAAGGGAGAATATATGGTTATGCCTGCAATGAGGATATTAGGTTAGGGAATGATATTGGGAAGACGTGGGAGTTTTCATCTATGGTTTGTATTTTCTCTATTAAATAAGAGAACTAGTCACCTCTTGGGGAGCAGACCTTGTCTATCTGGGCTGAGTAGATAGGAGCTTCATATTTAGCCAGAGGACCCACAGCCTCTCACCTGGAAACAGGAGTCTTATGATACTTGCTTGGTTGTGACCTTACCACTTACATGGATACTGAAAATTTGATTTCGGTCTCCCAGTGTGTCAGTTCTCTACCCATTATGGCATTCCCCCAAATGACACCCAGATACCAAATTCTGCCTGCATTTCATGTTCTGCTTCTAAGGGTCTCCTGTCTATTCTGGCTTTCTTTAAAACAACCCTGGCCCACCAGTGTGGACTTGGGACCTTGCCTATTACTTCTGCTCTGACAACTGGATTCAAAGTACCTGAACCATCTGGCTTAATTCACTCAGCACCTGGGACCTCATGCCATTCATGTCACTGTTTCATTTTCTAAATTCTTTCTTATATCTCCTCCTCAGCCCTCTGGTTTGTCAAGCTATAGTTTTTCTTTCAGCCTGTGACCTCTGTTTTAATTTCAGGCTCTTGATTTGATTCCTTTTGATTCTATGAAGAAATTTCCAGGTAATAGGCCTCCAAGCTTGGCCCAGTCCCTGAGACATCTCAAATACTTCTGCCCTGGTGTTGTGACCATGCCTTAGTACATTTTTATTTTTCCTCTTAATCCAGGGCCTGTAGTTCAGTCTCATTATGTTTCTTCACTGTTAGTCCCAGGAGTTGAATCAGGTCTTTAAACAGTATCTATTCATTCACTTATGAATTCATTAATTCAGCAAATATTTGGTGAGTACCTCCTAAGTTCTAGGTTTTTGAGATATAGCAGTGGAAAAAAATCTCTGTCCTCATGGAGCTGATATTCTACTAGGGGGAAATATAATAAATGAACAAGTAAATAAGATATCAGATAGTGATAAGTGCTTTGGAAAAAATGATCCAAAGTGGAGAGAGAGTGTTAGAGCAGTGTTGCTATTTTATATAGGCTAGTCAAGGAAAGCCTCACAGATAAGGGCCGGTTGACCAGAGATCTAAAGTAAGTGAGGGGTTTGACCCTATAGATATGTTGGGGACTGTTCCAAGAACAAGGAAGAGCAAGTGCAAAGACCATGAGCATGACTATGTTTGGCATGTTTGAGGGGCAGCAGGCGATGAGTATGTGGGGTTCTAGGGCAGATCATGCAGAGCCATGTAGATTGATGTAGGGAACTTGGGTTTTACTCTGAGGGAGAACAGACTATAGGAGGGCGAGGGTTGAAGCAGGGAGACCAGTTACAATAATCTGAGTGAGAGTGATGTTGACTCTAAACACAGTAGTTGTAGAGGAAGTGGTGCTTCTGATGCATTGCCCACCTCAAACTGTCCTAAGCTGACTTCTCTGAGATCCTTGCTATATTATGCATTATGTGTATATATAAGATGTGTGTATATGCATCAGTGTATATGTATTATTATTGTATGGAGAAAGAATGAGTCAGAACATAAAGGCTTCTACTTAATTGACTCTCAAGATAGCCATCAGCTGCTGACAAAAACAGTTGCGTCTCCACCCTGAAACCAGGCAATGGATGAAAGCTTTGGGGTGTTCATCACATGACAGTTGAACATGACATACAAGAGAACAGAGCAAGCTCTCTCCACAGAGCAATTTGGCATGAAAGCTCAGTGGATGAGTAGATATGACTTCAGCCATTGTTGGGCTTTTGGGGAAATTAAAAAATCTAAATGTGGGCTTTTTGTTGGTTAACTCTGTAGATGAATTGGGTTATTGTTTCTCTAGAGAAATAAGTTGACCTAAGTAGAATCTTATTTTGAGCCTGGACTCAGGAACCTGGACTTTATGGATAAACTCCATAGACAGTTTATCTAGGTTATTTTGATTCAGTGCTTTTATCTGTTGCCAGCAAAGCTATGGGAAACTTTTTTTTTCCTTCAAAAGTGTGAAACCCGTTACTAAAATCCCTCTTTGATGTTTAAATTACTGTATGTCAAAGGTGGAGATCAGACTGTAGCTCTTTCATTTTTTAGGGGGAGAGTGAGAAATGGAGAAGCTTTGAGACCTTTCTATTGATCATGAAGTCTATTTAAATAGCCTCCACCAAGCTCTGACTTGCCCTCAACTCAAAAAGGCTGTGGGAAGAATTTATGAATCCATAGCAGCTATTCAGTCCATTTCTTCTTTTCTCCTTTGAGCCAATCTATGTTACTAGGAATCAACAATAAAATAAATATCTCTGCAAGAAGTAACTCTGGATAAGAGTAATGTAGAAATGCACACGTTTTAGGAAATTAAAAAAATATCTATATATATATAGATATAGTTCTACAAACAAAAGATATGAGAGTTCAGGATTGCCATGTGTTTACTCGTTTTTTTTGTTTGTTTTTTGTGGTACGCGGGCCTCTCACTGTTGTGGCCTCTCCCGCTGCGGAGCACAGGCTCCGGACGCGCAGGCTCAGCGGCCGTGGCTCACGGGCCCAGCCACTCCGCGGCACGTGGAATTTTCCCGGACCGGGGCACGAACCCGCGTCCCTTGCATCGGCAGGCAGACTCCCAACCACTGCGCCACCAGGGAAGCCTCGTTTTTTAAGAGAAGAAAAAGAATATAATTGGGTTAGTGGTTGTAAATGGGGGTTTAATCCTGGAACATAGCATGTGTCAAACATTTGTGAGTGAATTAATATCTCAATGGGCTAATTCATTGTTACGGGACCATGCTTATGTCAAAGATAGATTGTCTCTAAGTAGGTCAGCCTCACGTGTCATATGTAGACTGAGCTTTTATTAGTGTGGTAGCAAAGTTCATCACAAGCAGAGGATTAAAAACACCTACTTTAACAGGAACTTAATCAGTTCTTACTGTGTACATAGCATTGTGCTAGGCATAATAAGAATAATAGGATGCACAAAAGTGGTGAAAATACTTTATAGACCTGACATAATTAACAGCATGAAATTATGCCCAGTAAGTTCTAAATTATGCATAATTACGTACAAGGAAATGCAAATATTAAGTGCTGTGAGCATTCAGGAAAAATAAAAAATCAGCTTTGGAGAGCTTAGGCGTTTTTACCACCGTTTAGCAATTTAGTGGTGAGAAATGAGCACATGCTATTGTGGATTCTGCTATCACTAAGACCCTATCCCAGCTCTACAGGGCAACATTGTCTAATAGAAATATAATGCGATGTAAAAGAATGAAATTGGACCCCTATCTTATACAACTCATAAAAATGAACTCAAAAAGGATTGAGAACTTACACATTAGACCTGAGACCATAAAACTCCTAGAAAAAAACATAGCAAAAAAGGTGCTTGACAACAATCTTGACGATGATCTTTTGGATATGACAACAAAAGCACAAGAAACAAAAGCAAAAATCAACAAATGGGACTATAGAGAGCTTCTACACAGCAAGAAACAATCAACAAAAGAAAAGACAACCTACAAAATGGAAGAAAATATTTGTAAATCATATATCTGATAAGGGCTTAATACCCTAAATATATAAGAAACTCATACAAATCAATAGCAAAACACAAATGGTCTAACTGAAAAATGGGCAAAGGACCTGAATTGACTTTTTCTAAAGAAGACATCCAAATCACCAACAGGTACATGAAATAGTGCTCAACATTACTCATCATCAGGTAAAGGCAAATCAAAACCATGAAGAGATATCACCTCACGCCTGTTAGAATGGCTATTGTCAAAAAGACAAGTGATAACAAGCATTGAGGAGGATGTTGAGAAAAGAGAATCCTTGTGCCCTGCTGGTGGGAATGTGAATTGGTGCAGCCACTATGGAAAACAGTATGGAGGTTCCTCAAAAAAATTAAAAATAGAACTACCATATGATCCAGCAGTCTTACTTTAGGCATATAGCCAAAGAAAACGAAATTGGTATCTTAAAGAGATGTCTGCACTCGCATGTTTGTTGCAGCATTATCCACAATAGCCAAGACATGGACAAAATTGAAGTGTCCATAGATGGATGAATGGATAAAGAAAATGTGATGTGTGTGTGTGTGTGTGTGTGTGTGTGTGTGTGTGTGTAATTCAGCCATAAAAAAGAAGGAAATCCTGCCGTTTGTGACAACATGGATGGACCTTGAGGGCATTATGCTAAATGAATTAAGTCAGAGAAATACAAGTAGTGTATAATCTCATTCATATGTGGAATATGAAACCATTGAACTCATACAAGCAGAGTAGAATGGTGGTTGCCAGGGGCTGAGGGATATGGAAAATGGAAAGATGTTGGTCAAAGGGTACAAACTTTCAGTTATAAGATAAATAAGTTCTGGGGATGTAATGTATAGCATGGCGACTACAGTTAACAATACTGTACTGTATATTTTAAAGTTACTGTTAGAGTAGAGCTTTAATGTTCTCACCATAACAACAGCAGCAGCAGCAGCAAAATGGTAAATATGTGAGGTGAGGGATGCTACCATCTTATTGAGGAAAACATTTTGCAATATACATATGTATCAAATCATCACATTCTATACCTTAAACTCACACAATGTTCTGTGTCAATTTTATCTCAATAAAGCTGGAAAAAAAGAAATATAGTATGAGTCACGTATGCAATTTAAAATTTTCTAGTAACTGCATTACAAAAGATAAAAAGTAACAAGGTGGGATTGATTGTAAAAACTTATTTAACCCAATATATTCAACATATTAACATTTGACTTGTCACAAATAAAAAATTACTTATGTGACATATTGGATAAATTTTTCTTTTATATCTTTGAAATCCATTCTGGATTTTTTTTTTTTTTTTTTTTTGCGATATGCAGGCCTCTCACTGTTGTGGCCTGTCCCGTTGCGGAGCACATGCTCTGGACGTGCAGGCTCAGCAGCCATGGCTCACAGGCCCAGCCGCTCCGCGGCATGTGGGATCTTCCCGGACCGGGGCACGAACCCGTGTCCCCTGCATCGGCAGGCGGACTCTCAACCACTGCTCCACCAGGGAAGCCCTCCATTCTGGATTTTATACTTACAGCACATCTCCATTTGGACTAGCCACATTTCAAGTGCACAGTAGACACTTGGGGCTAGTGCCCACTGTATTGCACTTCATGACTCTAGAGTTTCATAGTCCACTGGAAAATAAAGATACTTCCAGAAACAACACTTGTGTAGGAGCCACCGTGATGTGATTTGTTTTAAAGTCATAAACAATAGGAGAGGGAGAGGTCATTTCTTAGATGGGCCCCTTTTAGTTTATGGATAAATTCTTCAAACCAGTGATGCCTATTTATTGCCTCTGTTTTCTTAGCTCCCATTTATGTCTTTCTTCCTATAAATTTTCTTCTCTTCCTCCATCAATCCACTGAAACTTACCCAAAGATGGCCTACCTCTGTAATTGCTATATAGTGAGTCTTGTCAAATTTGAATCCACATACCAATCACCTGGAGGTCATGTTAAAATGCAGATTCTAATTCAGTAGATCTGGGGTGGGGCTTGAGATTCTGAGTTTCTAACAAGCTCCCAGGTGATGCTGCTGGCCCAGCACGCACACTCTGAGTGCAAGGGTTTCCATCAATCAGGATTTGGTCAGAAATATAGAAACCACTCCAGGTTTTTTAGCAGGAGGATGTAATCTGAGGAGCATCCTGCTTACATAACTCTTGGAATGGGGCAGAGATCGGGAGGGTTGGGGAAATCAGGAAGTATAGGAATAGTAAGTAGCCATTGGCAGCAGCCGGCAGCACCAAAGGGAGCTTGCTCAGAAGCCACAGAAAATTTAACATCTTCCATCTGCTCGTGCTTCTCCTTGTATTTTGCCTTCCAAATCTCATAAAACCCAAATGGCAAGGCAATCTGGGAAATATAGTTTCCAATCCTCCAGCCCCTGAGAAAAAAGTGACAGGATTGAGTACCAACAACAATATCTCTGGCACACGTTCCCTTGAGATTCAGTCCTCAACTTATTCCCTCTCTTCTCTCTCTCTGTTCTCCTGGTCTCCTAGGTATCTCAGTGATACCAGTTGGAATCCTTTGTGACTTCCATCTTTTCAACAACTTACAGGTAGTCACTAAATCCTCTCAAGTCTTCAACCTTCCCTCCCACATTGTCCCTCCTTCCCATTCATGTCGTCATTCTTCCGGCTCTTATTGCCTTCCATTTGGATAATCAAAGAAGGCTTTTGAACTGCTAGCCTTTATTAGCTGGCCTTTGGGCTGCCACCACCCACCCCTCATCCCTGCTTTTTTCCCCTTGTACTGCTACCAGGACTAAAAAGAGATAGCAATATCTGAATCAATTGATTCTACCAATGAGATTAGCAAATTTACATATTGTTATTATAAAGAATATTGTTTAAAATGAGTGCTCAGAATGAGAGCCCTTAAAGATCCTCTGATGGACTTTTACCCTGAAATGCAGGAATATGCTATAGGATCAATAAGAGCGTGGAGGGCAGAAAACTTGAGTTCTTATTCTGCCTTTACTCTAACTCACTGTGTGACTTTGGACAAATCATTTCCCCTCCCTGAGCCTCATTTACTCCTGATGTAAAATGAGGGGGTGGGGCGTGGGATTTCCCTGGTTGTCCAGTGGGTAAGACTCCACACTCCCAATGCAGGGGACCCGGGTTCGATCCCTGGTCAGGGAACTAGATCCCGTATGCATGCCACAACTAAGAGTCCTCATGCTGCAACTAAGAGTCCTCATGCTGCAACTAAAAGAGCCTGCATGCTACAACTAAAGACCCCACATGCTGCAACTAAGACCTGGCACAGCAAAAATAAATAAATAAATATTTTTTAAAATGAGGGGGTTAGGCTAAAGTATCATTTCTCAGCCTTTTTTCACGTTGTGTTGACAGATAACTTACAAAACACATTTTATGTCATGTTTGATTTGAGGACTGCATGCATGTTAAAATGGCCAAATTAGAAACATCAGTTTTCTCATCCAACTGCAGATCATAACAGGTAGTTTTATTTCAGTCTTCTTATAATAATAAATTCAACAATTATATTCACACCATGTATACTTTGAGGTAATGTGTTATGGAAAAAGGTGCCGTATCCAATTCCTTTAGCAAACTGTCACCTGAGAGCTGACAATAGCTTCTTTGCATGGAAAAACCAACTTTCTGCAAGAGTATCAGCTTCTCCAGCTTTCCCCTGGTTTCACGATTTCTTTTTCTTTTCTTTTCTTTTCTTTTTTTTTTGTGGTACATAGGCCTCTCACTGTTGTGGCCTCTCCCGCTGCGGAGCACAGGCTCCGGACGCGCAGGCTCAGCGGCCATGGCTCACGGGCCCAGCCGCTCCGCGGCATGTGGGATCTTCCCGGACCGGGGCACGAACCCACGTCCCCTGCATCGGCAGGAGGACTCTCAACCACTGCGCCACCAGGGAAGCCCCTAAAGAGATTTCTTAAATTATTTTAACTTGTCTGAATTACTGATTGATAAATAGATATTTGAAAATCTTGTACTCTGTACTTAATCAATTTGTTTTTTAAAAAAGACTTTTAGAGCAATTTTAGGTTTACAACAAAGATTTGTCATATGCCCCCTGTCCCCTCACATTTATAGCCTCCCCCACTATCAATATCACTCACCACAATGGTCCTTTTTTTTTAACCAAGGATGAACCTACATTGACACATCACAATCACCCCGAATCTATAGTTTACCTTAGGGTTCATTCTTGGTGTTGTACATTCTGTGAGTTAGAACCAAAGTATGATGGCATATATCCATCATTGTAATATACAGGGTATTTTCACTGCCCTAAAAATACTCTGTCCTCTGATTCATCTCTCTCCTCCCACATACTCCCGGCAACCACTGATTTTTAATTTTCTCCGTAGTTTTGCCTTTTACAGAATAGTATACAACTGGAATCATATAGTATGTAGGCTTTTCAAGATTGGCTTCTTTCACTTAGTACTATGCATTTAAGGCTCCTTCATATCTTTTCATGGCTTGATGGCTCATTTCTTTTTAGTGTTGAATAATATCCCTTTCCTGCATGTACCACAGTTTATTTATCTATTTACCTACTGGAGGACATCTTGGTTACTTCCAAGTTTTGGCAATTATGAATAAAGCTGCTGTATATATCCATGTGCAGGTTTTACTGTGGACATAATTTTCAACTCCTTTGGATAAATACCAAGGAGTATGTTGGCTGAATCATATAGTAAAAGTATGTTTAGTTTTGTAAGAAATCACCAAACTGTCTTCCAAAGTGGCTGTACCATTTTGCATTCCCACCAGCAGTGAAGGTGAGAGTTCCCACTGTTCCACATCCTCACAGCATTTGGGGTTGTCAGTGTTTTGGATGTTGTCCATTCTGATAAGTGTGTAGTGGTATCTCATTGATGTTTTAATTTGCATTTCCCTGATGACATATATGATATGGATTATTTTTTCATATGCTTATTTGCCACCTGTATATCTTTTTTTGGTGAGGTGTCTGTTAAGGTCTTTGGCCAATTTGTAAATTAGGTTGTTTGTTTCCTTATTATTGAGTTTTAAGAGTTCTTTGTACATTTTTTATATATTCAAATATATCAGATGTGTCTTTTGCAAATATTTTCTCACAGGCTATGATTTGCTTTCTCATTTTCTTGACAGTATTTTTTTTACAGAGCAGAAGTTTTTAATTTAATTAAGTCCAACTTACCAATTATTTCTTTCATGGATTGTGTCTTTGTTGTTATATCTAAAAAGCCATCACCATACCCAAAATCATCTAGGTTTTCCCCTATGTTATCTTCTAGGAGTTTTATAGTTTCTTATTTATATTTAGTTCTATGATCCATTTTGAGTTAGTTTTTGTGAAGGTTGTAAAGTCTGAGTCTAGATTCTTTTTTTTCTTTTTGCATGTGGATGCCCAGTTGTTCCAGCACCACTTGTTGAAGAGACTATCTTGATTTCATTGTACTGCCTTTGTTCCCTTGTCAAAGATCAGTTGACTATATTTATGTGGGTCTATTTCTGAACTCTCTATTCTATTCCATTGATCTATTTGTCTATTCTTTCTCCAACACCACATTTTCTTGATCACTGTAGCTTTTGAAGTAAGTCTTGAAGTCAGGTAGCATGAGTCCTCCAACTTTGTTCTTCTCCTTCAATAGTGTGTTAGGTATTCCGGTATTTATTTTTACAATATGTATCAGTTGCTAAATATTGACATGAGAGGGAAAGCTTCATGCTGCTATTTGAAAGCATTTTTCTGCAAATGATGCTTTCTGGATGGGGGTAGTTTTTATTCCTAATAAATGAGCACACAAATTATATATTCATTACTTTAGTGTCTCTTTTAAGGCTGATTTTTGAAGTCCTAGAGATAGTGTTATGTTTTATATGAGAACGTTGATGAATCAGAAATCATAGATCAGCAGAAGGCAAATTAGCAGAATTATTATCATTTCTAGACCCCCTCAGTCACATGCTATATATCAGCATCAGTGTTCCCTATGTTTTCTGTTTTTAACCTGGCCTATTAAGGGTGAAAATTAAACATATGTGTTAAGGATAAAAACAGTTTCTACTATATACCAATCAAAGCCCTGAGGTCAGCTGGTGGTGATAGATAGTGATTCATCATGAGCAACCTCATCTAGCAATCAGCCACCACGTGACCACTTGATATATGTCTGAAATGGAAACCAAACCTTAAAATAATTATCTTACAGCTGACTGATTTTTTAAAATAGAAATTGAACATACACAATGACCCCCTGAACCCTGAGGACATGTTTGCAGATTTCTGAGTGTTTACAAGAAACACTTGTGTGAATGATCTCTTAGGGCTCTTTCAGCTTTAATGTTTTATGTGTTTATGGGTTAAATTGCTAAAAGGCTCCATGAACTGGAGAGATGCAAATTACTTTACCATGTAGGAATTCTGGCAGTTATGGTTGTTATGAGTATAAATACTAAATATTTTAGAATCCTTAACCTCAGTTATCCTGAGAAATAGTATGCATTTTCCATAATGCAGTGGTTTGCTTCCCCTCTCAGTCTCTCTCATTTTAGTAAACTATCACATTGTATTGAGATATTCTAGGAGGGAGAGAGAGGAGTCCTTTCAAAAGAAAGCAGGGAGAACATGCTGAATAAAGGAAAAAAAGATCATTTGACGTTTCTAAAGGTAAATAAAGTGTTATAAAATGTCAACAGGAAGTAATATTTTATCTCATGGTTATTTGACTTCTGTCTTCCATTCAATGTTGTCTTTTTTCTCATCTTGGTATTATAAAAAGACAGCCTTATATTGAACAGTTCACAGGAAATGTCAATTCAGTGGTTATTCTCATTTGTATGTTTTAACACATATAGGCTGTAGAAAGTGTAAGAAAATGTTGGCTATTTAACTAATTTGAAAACAAACCTGGTCAGACTGAAACAGATAGCAAATAAATAAGCAAAGATAAAAGCATTTTTGCCTTCTGTACTTCTCACCAACCCTTCTGTCTTTGTTCTGAGTTTTCTTAGATTCTGTATTTGTCTATTTGGCATCCATTAATCACAGGGCCAAACTAATAGCCAAAGTTGTTTATATCTCCCTTGTGATCTAGTTTGTGCTAGCAAACAAAAATCATATTACAAGCTCTCAAATCAATTCTGACTCTATACCCCAAATCACCTCCTGTATTAACTCTTACACACTAAGTCAATATTTCTCCTGCCCTAAATCATCAAGGGCCAGGTACCAGACAACTGTAGACCATCCCTATAGCCTAGAGCCCACTGCAGTCATTCAAATTATCCAATCCTAAGCTGTTTCCTTTGTCCTGCCTTGCTTTTCCTGAGGAAAATATGATAAAAGCTCTGGGTCATGCTTTCCCCTCACCCCTACTTCTGCCTCCTGACCAAGTCTGGTGCTTTCCCATGGCCCTGCATCATGTGGCATGCTCCCTCCTCTCAGAAATATAAGTGATAAAAATCTTCTTTCAATGGCATTGTCACAGTTACCTCTGTAAAGTAAAATCCTGCAAGTACATTTTAACAGTCTTGAATCTACTCCAATCAGGATTTCACCCCCAAAACTTCACTGAAGCTGGTCTTGTCAAGGTCACCAATGGCTCCCATGTTGCTAAAGCCAGTGGCCAATTAACCATCTCCAGCTTCCTTGACCATCCAAACAACATCTGGCCCAGTGACTTGCCCTCTCTTCCTTGTAATGCTTTCTTCACCTGCAGAGCTGGGACTAGGGGGAGAAAAGTGAGTGCTTCACTCACCTCAGGCACAAAATTTAAGGGATGCATCAAAAACTCAGTAATCAGTATGTATACTATCTCAATGCAATACTTCAAAGGGCCAAAAGCAATTCTAAAATTATATGATGAAAAACATCAACATTTTAAATGAAGATGGGGCCTACCAGTGCCATGCCAAGACATAAAGGAGGCTGAGGACCATTATATGTGCCCCGTATATGTGCATATATATGCATACATGTGTATTTATGTATGTATTTTAATATATTTTTCCAAAATATTGAAAAATTGAAAAGTAAGTGTAATAAAACACATAATGTTATTTTAATTTTAAATATTTTATTTATACACCCAATTTTAAAACATAATTTCACTTACCTGGCTCTAATGGAACCAAATTCATAAATACTATTTTCAAATTCTCTTTTTTCTTCTACTTTAATATTAGGAAAAAACCCCAACAATTTAAAAAGTACCTCCAAAACGTGTATATGAGGATGCACATGTTTGCTTTGGCCCAGCACTGTTTGCTTGTCTTCTAGAAGCCCACACTCTCTTGGTCTTTCTTCTATGCCCGTGGCAACTGCCTCTCAGTTCTACTTTATTGCCTTTTCCACCTCTCCTTCATCTCTGAGGGTTCTAGTGCCCTAGGACTCAGTATGGTACTATCTACCCTCACTCTTAGTCATGCCTATGAGTTGAAATACAATCTGTATTTATATCCTCAGCCCTAACCTCTCTTACATGACAGATTTAGTCCTGAGAGAGAATATTCCTTTTCTCTTTTCCTGTTACTCTGAAATTTAGAGTTTCTGCCTACAGAGAACACCAGTACTAGTTTTATGAACATGGGAACCAGCTTCTGGAAGTACTTGTGGAGAAGGTTAAAAAGAAGATTTGTATGAACACATAATGATAATGATTCTTGCCATGGAGGTTTTAGAGTGAATGAAGAGAATACATTCTAGGTGTCCTCTAATCTCCAAACCTTCCAGAGTCTGTTCCCTTTAAGAGCCATCCCCAATATATCCCCATCTCTCATACATACAGGGAGCCCCACACATTTTAGAATATATAAAATATATATGTATAGGTAATATAGATAGATACATAGATATAGATTTCCAGGGAGGCTTATGGCTATCTTTAGCCCCAACTCCTGCTCCCAATCCAAATTCCTAAGGAACACTAGCCACTTCACCTCTGTTTTTTTCCTTCAGCCTTCCCAAATGTGCCAATGTCCTTTTTGAAACCTTCCTAAGGAAATATTATCAGATTTAATAAAACAATAAAAATGGATACAGTCACATCTAGATATTGCAGGCTCAATAGAGTTCAGTTGTAATAGTGCTGAACAGTATTCTCTTATTCTCAACTTGATTCTTCCTTATACCACCATGTGGGCATTGGCTTGGACATCCTCTGGTCATAGATGAAGGTCTCTGTAGCAGAAGAACCAGCCACAGCAGTCATGTACTTCATTTAAGAAAGTTTTTCTCTCCTAGTCATTCTCATCAGTCTATCAATCTGTACACCCTATCCCATGGTGCTTGATTTTTCACTGGATGGTGGTCAGGGATGCATTGTCAGTCCATCAAAAGTATTCAAAATATCTTAAGCCCTTTACTGGATTTTCTTGAAATCAATTAAAAGGAATAAAGCTATATTCTGCTGCAATATTTACATATAACACC
The DNA here is from genome assembly GCF_005190385.1 of Monodon monoceros. Classification (NCBI taxonomy): domain Eukaryota; kingdom Metazoa; phylum Chordata; class Mammalia; order Artiodactyla; family Monodontidae; genus Monodon; species Monodon monoceros. The sequence continues at coordinate 121,391,306 of NW_021703779.1, forward strand.
TTATTTTCCTATATATTTTTCTCATATCACAAATTTTTCCCTAAGTTCTCAAGACGTAAGGAAAGGACAAAAAGTTAAAAACATATGAGTGTATAAAACTCACCAGTAAGGGTAAATATGTACTCATGTTACATTCTCTAATGTTGTAATGGTGGAACATAAATCACTTCAAGTCTAGTTTAAAAGACAAAAAACAAGCTCCCTCGCCCCTGTATCCGTGCATTGAGCTGATAAAGGTGGAAAAAAAAACAGATAAAAAACAAATGTATTAAGAATAACTATTAATACTGTAATTTGTTATTGGATACATAGTATTAAAAAGATGTAAATTCTAACAACAGTAAACTAAAATGTGAGAGGAGAGAGAAGTATACAGTCTTTGTATGCTATCAAGTTAAGTTGTTATCAGCTTAAAATAGGTTGTTATAACTATAACGTATTTTATGTTAGGTTTATGGTAACCACAAAGGAAGAACCTGTAGTTGATACACAAAATATTACATTAAAGGAATCAAAACATACCACCATAAAAAGTCATCAAATCACAAAGGAAGATAGCAAGAGAGAAAAAATGAACAAAAGCACCACAACAGCCAGAAATCAATTGACAAAATGGCAATAGTAAGACCTTACTTATGAATAATTACTTTAAAAGTAAATGGAAGAGATATGCGAACATATGTATATGTATAACTGATTCACTTTGTTATAAAGCAGAAACTAACACATCATTGTAAAGCAATTATACCCCAATCAAGATGTTAAAAAAAAAATATGTGTTATGAAACATCAGGGGATGACATCAGAAAAATAAATTAGGGCTGGACTTATGTGAGTCTTGAATGCCAAATTAAGAATATGAGACAATAAAAACACAAACCATTATAATCATAAAAAAAGTAAATGGATTAAATTATTCAATCAAAAGATGTATAATGGATGATTGGATCATATGTATATATATATATATATATATATATATATATATATCCCAACGACTCCACCAAAAAACTGTTAGAACTAATAAAGTGGCATCATATAAAATCAACCTGCAAAAAAATCAATTGTTTCTATACACTAAAAATGAACTACCTAAAAAGAAATAAAGAAAACAATCCCATTATGATAGCATCAAAACAATGAAATAATTAGGATTACATTTAATCAAGGAGGTGAAATACCTGTACAGTGTTAACTATAACACACTGATGAAAGAAATCGATGAAGACACAAACAAATGGAAAGGTATTCATGTTTATGGATTGGAAGAATTAATATTGCTAAAATGTCCATACTACCTAAAGCCATTTATAGATTCAGTGTAATCCCTATTAAAATTCCAGTGGCATTTTTTACAGAAATAGAAAGAACAATCCTAATTACAAAATGGAATTACAGAAGACCTGGATAGCTGAAGGAATCCTGAGAAAGAAGAACAAATTTGGAGGCATCACACTTCCTGGCTTCAAACTATATCACAAAGCTATAGTAATCAAAGCAGTATGGTACTGGCATAAAAACGGACACATAGACCAATAGAACACAATGGAGAGCCCAGAAATTAAGCCATGCTTATTTGGTCAACTATCAATAATTTTGATAATGAAGCCAAGGATGTTTAATGGGGAAAGTATGGTATGTTCAATAAATGGTGTTGGCCAAATTGGATATTCACTTGCACAATAATGAAATAGGACCACCATCTAACACCATTCACAAAAATTAACTTGAAATGCATTAAAGACATAAGACCTAAAACTATAATACTCCTAGAAGAGAGGATAGGAAAAATATCCTTGATATTGGTCTTGGCATTGACTTTTTAGATATAACACCAAAAGCACAAACAAGAAAAGCAAAAACAAACCAAAAGCAAAAAAACCCCACCCCCCAAAAAAAAAACCCCACACGAAACTACATCAAGCTAAAAACCTTTGGTATAGCAAAAGAAAAGATCAACAAAATAAAAAAGGAAACTTATGGAATGGGAGAATATATTTATAAACATATATCTGATAAGTGGTTAATATCCAAAATATATATGGAACTGATATAATTCAATAACAAAAACACAACCCAAATAAAAATGGGTAAAGGACCTGAATACATAATTTTCAAAGAAGCTATTCAAATGACCAACAGTTACATGAAAAGGTACTCAACATCACTAATCATCAGGCAAATGCAAATCAAAACCACAATGAGATATCACCTCGTACTTGTTAGATTGGCTATTATCAAAAAGACAAGAGATAACTAGTGCTGGAGAAGATGCAGAGAAAAGGAAGCCCTGATGCACTGTTGGTGGGAATGTAAATTGGTGCAGCCATTATGGAAAATAGTATGGAGGTTCCTCAAAAAATTAAAAATACAAATAGCATATGATTCAGCATTCCTACTATTGAGCATATATGAAGGAAATAACATCACTATCTCAAAGAGACACCTGTACTCCCTTCATTGCAGCATTATTCACAATAGTCATGGAAACAATGTAAGTGCACTCAACAGATGAATGGATAAAGAAAATGTAAAAATATATATATACACACACACACACATATATATATATACACACACACACAGTAGAATATTATTCAGCCATAAAAATTAAGAAAATACTGCCAATGAGACAACATAGATGAACTTTGAGGGCATGTGTTAAGTGAATTAAGTCAGGCAAAGAAAGACAAATACTGTATGATCTCACTTATATGTGGAATCTAAAAACATTGAACTCATAGAAACAGAGAATAGATTGGTGATTTTGCTAGGGGCTGGGAGGTGAGAGAAGAGGAGGACTTACTTTATTGTATACTTAAAATTTTCTAAGAGGGTAAATCTTAGGTGTTTTCACCAGACACAAAAAGAAAATGGTGACTATGTGAAGTGACAGGTATGTTAATTAGCTTGATTTTGGTGATTATTTCACAATGTGTGTGTATATCAAAACATCAACTTGGACACCTCAAATATATTCAGTAATTGTCAGTTATACTTCAATAAATTTGGGGGGGGGGGAAGGACACCAAACCAAGACAAACAAAACCAAACAAAAAACTACAAAATTTTTCCATAGATTGTCACTTCAGTCACCCCAGTGGAAACCAAATACCCAACAGTACAATAACTGGGTGATGTTGGCCGCAGCACACTGTAGGAACACTGGAGGTACAAGTGCCACAGGAGGCGGGTGCTGGGGAACCTGCCCACGCTGCAGGAGATGGGCACTAGGGCATCTGGATGCACTGTGGGTGCTGGGATCCGGGGAAGGTGCCCACACTATGGGAGTTGGGCAGTGGGGAAGCTGCGGGTGCAGAAGCTACCAGAGCTGCAGAAACCTAGCAAGAGTACACACAGGAACCAGGTGACAAAATTCCTTTCTCCACAATGTCTCCACAGCGCCCTCTGCTGTTCGGAGAGGGGGAAAACTATTTAAAGCACTCAGACCCATTTCACAGAGCAGGCAATAATGGTCAATTCTGAAAAAGCATATTTTGTAATATGTATATAATATTGTACGTACATATTGTAATATGTATATATAGCATGTATATAACAGGTCAGATGGTAATAAGTGGTATGGATAAAAATTTTTAAAAGATAAGAGAACAATAAATGACTGAGTGGGATCTACTTTAGATTGTCTGAAGAGATGATATTTCAGCTGAAGTAATGATGACACAAAGAAGTGAGCACATGATCATGCAGAGGAAGAGTGTCCCAAGGCAGAAAAACCAGCAGGTGCAAAAGCAGGAAGGAGCCTAAACCTATTGAAGAACATGAAAGACACCTTTAGAATTGGCAACATGTTGTATCCTCAGAAATGGACAAAAAAGAAGGGACTAGATCAGATCTAGGAGATCTCAATTTCTACCAGCTATATGATGTGGACTTGTCCCTGTCCTAGTGCAGAGAATAAGGTACTTATTCTTTCTGAAACTGTCATTTCCAGATACCTCATAGATTTTGTCTGTTGCTGCTCTTTAAAAGGTTAAACATGGATTTATGTGATTCAGCAATGCCACTCACAGGTATATATCCAAGAGACATTAAAACACATTCACACAAAAACTTATATGACTGTTCATAGCCACATTATCCATAATAGCAAAAAAGTGGAAGCAACCCAAATATCCATCAACTGATGAATGATGTATTGGCATACCAGTACAATCGAATATCATTTGGCCATAAAAAATGAGTAAAATACTACAACAACATGAAGGACTTGCTACAACATGGATGAACCTTGAAAACATTCTGCTAAGTGAAAGAAGCCAGACACAGAAGACTGGGGCTGGGGGATTGGGCGTGACTGCTGGTGGATATAAGGTTTCTTTTGGAGGATGATTAAAACAATTGTGATGAAAATTGATTGCGGTGATGGTTGTACAACTCTGTGAATACACCAAAAGCCATTAAAATGTACATTTTAGATGGGAGAGTTGTCTGGTATGTGAGTTATATCTCAATAAAGCTGTAACAGGGATTTCCCTGATGGTCAGTTGTTAAGACTCCACGCTTCTAACGCAGGGGTAGAGGTCCGATCCCTGGTCGGGGAACTAAGATCCCACATGCCACACAGCCAAAAAAGAAAAAAAAAAGAATAAATAAAAAGCTGTTACAGTAAAATTATTTTGCTGACTTGGATTCAGGGTCCAAGAATCTTTTGGAGTCTTTAGTACAGATTGAAAGAGCACATCTGTTGATATGTACCTTTTCAGTGAACCAAGTAGTGTGTAATTGGACTTCAAAGTAGGCTCAGCCTATATCGCTATTGACATACACACCTGAAAATGTCTGAAAAGTCCCCCTACAAGTCCCAGGTCAGTTGTTATATAGATTTTTGCCTCATTCTGCCACTAGCTCTATTTTTCTTAAGAGACACAGTAAAATCATAGGAAAAACACTGAATTTAGACTCAGAAGGTCTTGATTTGAAACATAGTTCTACCACTTACTTAAAGATATACTGAACTGTTGTTTGATTAAACATGCGTACACACACACGCACACACATATCCCAAACAAAGTCCAAAACTATGTCATCCTTTCATTTGGCAGAGTGTTCTCTAAATTGTGCTTCTCCTGGAAGCCTGCTCTGTTCACAAAACCCCTACTTTCACAATGCAAAGCCAATCAATCAGTAATCCAGATTGATTTATTTGATCAATATGATTGGTAACTCTTATTTCCTTCATTTTGCAGAGGAGGAAATAGAAACATGGTAAGATTCGATGACTTCCATTGTGTGGCAGCCGTGGAGGGCTGCCGCTCAGATTTATCAAGAGAGAAATTCCCATAAGGAGTACAGTCATTTGACAACTTCCAGTGTTCAGCCCAGGACAGGCTTTCCTTACGCAGCGCTAGACAATGGCTGAGCACAATGGGGTACTAGGGTCTGGCTATTTCTACCCAGCATTCTGGAGTCCCGTCTTGGGCTAGACGAGCCATTCTGAAACCTACACTACAGTCTGAGGCTCTTCCTAACCAATCCTCCTTTCTTCCTCCCTCCTTTCACATGTGTCATACCTGCGTTGCTCTCTGAAAGCTTTCCCTGCCTACTCCTGCCTCCTCTTCCACCTTATCTATCACAGTGGTTAATCCCAATAATTCTTTTGCACTTCTAGCTCTGTCTTGGTTATCCTTTCTGGAGGGCCTAAACTGACACTCTTTGGTTGAGCCAAGCCTTACACACAAGACTTGTGACTCCAAGGTCATTCCATAGAGCTGCCTATAGCTATTATGCATAGCTCACTGGGACTAACTAGAAGAAACTAACTAGATTAACTAAGTATTGCCTGGGTTTACCATGCCCCAGTCCCTGTATAGTCCTGTATGGATAAAGCCACTTTTATAGAAAGAACAGGCTCTTGTGGCTGAATCCAGTATACACAAGAGCATTCATTCATTCAGCAAGAGGAGGGAAATGAACGAATAGTTAATAGCTATTGCTTCCCATGAAATGTTTCCTGTGAGCTTTCAGTAGGTATGTGCAAAGGTCTGTCCCACCACCCATACCCCTGTAGGTACTACCTGAAACTAACTCCTTTCTTCCTTAATGCCCAACTGTGATCAGCTACACTGAGAGAATGGAGGTTTGGAATGGAATTTGAGGTGGCAGCAGAGAAGAGGTTATTTTTGGAGTGCACAGGGCACATCAGGAGAAGCCAACCCACTAGCATGAGGATATTGAATCTAAGATGTGGGGAAATATGCAAAACAGAAAGGCGAGATATACTTGTGTTGGCTGTTTTGCTTCTTTGCCTAGATCCTTTGTGCCCTCCCCTCACCTGTATCCTCAATTCAAATGCAAACAAATAGCCTTTATTGAGCACGTACTGTATGCCAAGCTCCATACTAGGAATCTTGGGACTTCCCAAACCTAAGGTCAAGTGGAGAGACAAATGTGAAGATGACCTCTAAATGCAAGGCGGGATGTGACCAGGACTCTAATGGTAATGCTAAGAGTGAGAGCGAAAGAAGAGATTGGTTCTGAAAGGGACTCTCTACGGAGGTTTATAGAAGGTGGGGATTAAAGGGCTGGATACACAAAGAGGAATAAAAGTTGAGCAGAACCGGCATTCCAGGCAGCAATGCCAGCAGGAAGAATGGCACCGCCATGAGTGATGATATGGCATTTATGGGAACAAACAAGAAATGTTAGTTGTTGCAGAGTCAAGTCCAGGGTAGGAGAAGCAGGGCTCAGTGCTGGTAGAGGTAGAAGGGGCCAAGTCCTACAGGGTCTTGTGTGCCAAGTTAAAGAGCACCTATTTTATCCTACAGACAACCATGAGTTGTATGTGTGCAGGGAGGGGTGTTTATATGATTTTTTACATTAATAAGTCTAACTCTGAAATCTGCAATGTCCGGAAAACATCTGCAGAAATGCACACCGCTGTGCCATAATGCATTTACATACTAAAAAGAACACTAGACATTGGTGAAGCAGCTAAGCCTCTTTAGATTTCAGTTTTCTCATCTGTAAAATGAATATGACCTCTGAGGTTCCTCCCACTCTACACTTCTATGATTCTGTTCTTAATAGCTTGTCTTGACATAACTTAGATAATGATAGCTCGGCTTGAAAATCTACTTGAATTGGGTCTCTACCATTAATGTGAAGTAGTTAAGCAATTAGCAATTTAATTTGACAGTATAGTTGAGTTTCCAGTGTAGATTTATTTAAATTGGGTCAACTATCTGGTTAAGACACTTCTACTGCCGGAAAGACACGCTGCTCAGCTTACGTTCTTTAAAAACATAAGCTTTGGTTCCACGTTTGAAACCTGATGCCTATTTTGCATTGGTCCCCATGCCTCAAGAAGCAGTGGCCTGTCAGGCTTGCTGATATTTAAACGTGTGGGAAATGCCCCCAGCTCACCCAGTCATTAAATCTGATGGCTTGTTGGGTCCAGAGAGGCAGCCCAGGCAGGCAGCTGCATAATCAAGTGCTGTACTGGGTTTTGGGGTCTTTTTTTAAAGCTTACTTTCAACCCAGCCCTTTCCAGTTAACCATTTCCTTGGTGATGACGAGGAGTTGGTTTATTCAGCAGATCATAAACGCAAAATGATGAACCTGGGGCTGTAAAGGTAAGGATTGGTGAATCATACAGAGAGTTTGGACTTTGGAAGGCCCTTAGAAGTCATCTTGCCTTAATCTTTCACTTTACAAATAAGGAAGCCATTAGGTCGGTTTGCTATTTTTGCATTCACAGATATTTGCAACCTGTTCTTTTTGAGCCCCATTCCTCCTAAACATTGGCCAGAATCATGGAATTTTCTCTCTGTAAAAATGTGACTTCCTACCAGTTGAATACTCTTGATGATAATGACGTGGTTTAGCTACAGAAGGGAATCGTGCATGAGTATTCTGGCAAGTTATTCATTTATCTATTCCCAAAGGGGCCTCATTTCTCTTTAATACTGATCTTCTTCAACATTTATGTAAATTTGTCCAACGTTCCTTCAGCAGCTTTTATTGAGCTGGTTTTGTTCTCCTCTCAGAGATGAGTAAGAAATGTTCTCTGCTTTGAAAAGATCATTCTTTCTTGGGCGGGGGGACACTCTGAAAAGCAACTGCAATTGAATGTGACAAGTGCTATTGAAGGGAAATAGACATAGAGACAAAAATGAGGGAGCAATTAGTTCCAGCTAAGGTAGGAGAGACTGAGACAGAGTGACGCTTGAGCTGGCCCTGGGAGGGGGAGAGGAGGTGTGGCAGGTAGTTGAGGAGCAAGATGCAGGGGAGGACATTCTAGACAGGGTGATGACTCAAAGACACTGAAACATACAAGGCTATGGCATAATCAGGAAATGCAAGTGTACAGCTGGAGTTAAGGGTGTCTGGGTACAAAGGGGCCTGGGTGATGGCCCCCAATTTCAAGTTGGAGAGGGATTGTGCAGAATTTTGTAAGGCAGCTTAAGGCGTACGGGGTACGTCCTATAGCTCTTGTGCAATAGATGGTGGCCCACAACAATTTGTGAGTGTGACATGGTTTAGAAAAACACCCTTGAAACTTCCGTGTGCAGGATGGACCGAATGCCAGGAGCTCAGTGATAAGACGGCCCTAAATGCATGGCTATCCCTGACCACACGAGTATGGCTTCATTTCTCTGTGTGTGTTGGGCTTTACTCGGCGTTAATCCTTATCTAGATGACAGTGTGCAGTTGTATTAGTCTGTTCAGGCTGCCATAAAAAAAAATACCACAGACTGGGTGGCGTAAACAGCAGAAGTTTATTTTCTCACGGTTCTGGAGGCTATAAGTCCCTGACCAAGGTTCTAGAAGATTCTCTTTCTGGTGAGAGCTCTCTTGCTGGCTTACAGATGACCACTTTCCTGCTGCGCCCTCACATGGCCCCTTCTCCGTGCACATGCAGAGAGATCTCTCCTGTCCCTTCCTCTTCTTCTGAAGACACCAGTTCTGTTGGATCAGATCCCCACTCTTACATCCTCATTTAACCTTAATTACCTTCATAAAGGCCCTGTGTCCAAATACAGCTACAATGGGGTTTGGAGCTTCAACACAGGAAGTTGGGAGGGGGACATAATTCAGTCCCTAATGGCAGCTGACCTTTCTTCTTGTCCCTCATAGCAAGCAACCCAGGCAAAGTTATGGAAAGAACTTCAATGAACAGAAGCAACACCTATCATTTCTGCAGATGACAAATGAAAGCCAAATGTGCCATATGAATTTCCCAGTTTGGTCCAGCATCTCCAACATGTATTTTCTGACTTTTCTTCTGGAGGAGGGGCCAGAGACAAGTCCTTTTCTAGCACTAGCATCACTTTCCATGCTAATATTTGATCCTGCACTTGGGAAATTTATCACTCAGCCCCAGCTAACCATGACTTGGTCTTCTGAACAGGCTGCCCTGCCCCAATTCCAGCATTGCTGTCCATGGTTTTCTCTCTCACCTCTCCCGAAAATAATCCCTGATTTCTCCATTTCCCCAGCCCATAATCCTTTTTCCTCTCTAATCTCCAGACCCTCCTTGAAGTGGCAAGCCGTCTCCTTTTATGCAAATTGTAGGCACAAAGCTTGGTCCTTTAGTCTCAGCTCCCTTTTCTGCAACCTGAAAGGGCATATGAACTATGAATGCCACACTGTTTCCTAAAGTTCGCATCTGAATGACTAATTGATTAAATGCCTGCTGAATGGGTGCTACGAAATAAGGTCGATGTCAACAATGACTGGAGCTAGGAAGAGGGGCTGTTTATAAACTTAACAGGCAAGGTGCCACATAAAATAAAATTCCTATAAACATTTCAGCAGGATTTTAGAATCCTGTTTTCACTTTTCCAGATACTGGCTTACATATTTTATTTAATACAAAATTATTCATTGGTCATTATTTCTATAATAGATAGGAAGGTAACATATAGTGGAAGAATAGTGTTACTTTCTCTTGGAAAATCGGATAAAATACATAGTTGTGAGGATATATTGAGTAATAATGATACCATCATTATATGCTGTATCCAGAGCCCCTGTAACAGTGGCAGTGCTTGGATATTTGTACAATAAATTAATTAATACAAAATTGGGATAATATTTAACAGATTAATTCCACAAAAATGTATTGTGTATCAACTAAATGTTAAGCAATTTGCTAGGGCCTGAGGGATCCAGCAGGGGGTCATACCTGCTCCTATGTCCACTATCGAAGAATGCCCCTTGTCTATGCCAGGTGATCATGCTCTTTGAAACCACAGTTTTGGGACAGATCCACAGGGAAGACCAACTAGATGAGCCTAATCCAGAGACAAACTTTGTCTGTAAAGGACCAGGAAGTAAATATTTTAGGCTTTGCAGGCCATACATTCCCTATTGTTACTACTCAACCCTGCCTTTGAAGCATGATAAAGGCCATAGACGATATGTAAACAGATGCTCTTGGCTGTGTTGCAGTAAAGCTTTATTTACAAAAACAGGCCAAATTTGGCCCATGGGGTGTTTTGTTTTATTTTTTTGGCTGCTTTGGGCCTTTGTTGCTGCATGCAGGCTTCTTTTAGTTGCAGCAAGTGGGGGGCTACTCTTTGTTGTGGTGCTTGGGATTTTCATTGCGGTGGCTTCTCTTGTTGCAGAACATGGGCTCTAGGTATGCGGGCTTCAGTAGTTGCGGCACGTGGGCCCTAGAGCACATGGGCTTCAGTAGTTGTAGCATGTGGGCTCAGTCCTTGTGGCTCGTGGGCTCTAGAGCACAGGCTCAGCAGTTGTGGTGCATGGGCTTAGTTGCTCCACGGCATGTAGGATCTTCCTGGACCAGGGCTCGAACCTGTGTCCCTTGCATTGGCAGGTGGATTCTTTTTTTTTTTTTTTAACATCTTTATTGGAGTATAATTGCTTTACATTGTTGTGTTAGTTGCTGCTGTATAACAAAGTGAATCAGCTATACATATACATATATCCCCATAACTCCTCCCTCCTGTGTCTCCCTCCCACCCTCCCTATCTCACCCCTCTAGGTGGTCACAAAGCACTGAGCTGATCCCCCTGTGCTATGGCAGGTGGATTCTTAACCACTGCACCACCAGGGAAGTCCCCCCATGGGCAGTATTTTGCCAGAATCTATGTGGGAGACACTGGGGTGAAAGATCACCTTAATGCACCTAAAATTGTAGAATCTGGGAACAGAAATGGACTGTACAGACATTGCCCTCTGTTTTACTCAAATGACAAAATGCCAACCCTGGTAAATCCTACTCTCCACTTACCTACTGTAATAGGTGAGTGTAAATTGAGAAGAGCACAGGATCATGCTATCCAGAAATCCTATTGCACTTACCTAATGCACTCGTTATTCCTCAGCCCGAGAAGACTTTCTAATTCTTTTTCTTTCTCACCTGACCTCCAGTACCAGGGTGGCCGCCATGGATGTGTGTGCCCGGATTGCCATGCAAGAAAGAACTTGCTGTTCAGGTGTTCACTTCTTCAGGAACCATCTTAGCTTTCCTGGCAAGGCCACATTCTTCCCAGGTAAACCCTAGGCCATGACTGAAAATGGCAGAGGTATAAGGGCCTGGCCATTTTGGCTAAGGTAGAACTCTCTAACTCTTCCTCTTTGCCCCAGAGCTCTGCTTTAGGTTGGTCAATACTTTTACAAATCCCATCACTGTCTGAGTTTCTCCTCTCTTGATTCTGTTTCCTCTATCCTTCCTGTGCACAGGTGTCAAAACAGCCTAATTTATTTTAAACAGAAATAGAATGTGCAACATACAGAAACATTTAAAGCTAATTTTATTTTTTCTTGTCTTAGTGTTTAAAACATTTGTTATAGCAAAAGATGTTTTAAAAAATGTTTTCCTAAAGGAAAGCACTGAATCATCATGCTGCTAATGGCGGTTATGGCTTTGCTCTGTTCTCTGCAAGACTCCCTCTGCACCCTAAGCATTGAGCCTTTCTCCCAGGAGACTAAAACAGCAGTTCCAACACCAAAGAGCACCACTGACCAAAATATAACAAGGTGTGACAAGGACTGACAGTTATTTTTCCACACCATTCAGAATAGTAAGGGAGTCTGTACTCCCCTGTAAAGCTTTGTCTCCCCAATGACTGTACCTTGGAAACGCATTTATTATATTTCACACTGTGACTTGACTCTATGATACAAGAAAAAACAATTTTTGAAAGAGAAGCACAAGGTTTAGATAGTTATTTTGGCTGTTGATTGAATCAGTACAGTGTTAACTGGCTGATTCTTATCTAATATTCATACCTCCAGTGTGCAGAGTGCTTTGCCGTTGAGAAATTTCGCCCTCCAATGTTTCATGTGAATCTTCTCACAATTTTGTGAAAGGACAAGAACAAGTAACATCATCTGTGTCCTACATATAAGGAAAATGAGGTTCATAGAGGTTTTGTGCTTTTTTTCAATGTCACATAGCAGGAAAATGCAAAAGCTGTCACTAGATCCTAGGTTGTTCAAGTCTGACCAAGACCCATTCTCCAATCCTATATGGCTTGAGAGATGTTACTCTGACAAAATACAAGAAGACATCTGTTATTTCAGTCCCAGCTTTTATCAAATATGGCTTAGTGCATAATAACAAGTGAGGAACATTTGTTTCTTTATTCCATTTGCATGAGATGTAAAATAAAATATTCATTAATGAAAATTCCTTTGAAGTAGAATACTTGCACGCTCTGCTTAAGTATTAAAAGCTGCCAGTTCATATTCACTAAGACTATTGTTGTGCAAAAACTAATTTTATTGTGACTCATAATGAAGGTTTAGTGGATATAACAACTCAGGACTGCCATTGGCATTTGGTTACCAACCAACACATTGGACTACTGGATTAGACTCATCGGTAAGCCATTGAACATAATATGACTGTTGAAAACATGTCTAATGATTTTTGGCCCAAGGAAACTAATGAAATTGAGCAATTATGCAAGTTTTTTTTTCTTTGTAGCTCTCAAACTAAGCAGAATAACTTTACTAGCATTAAAAAGTTGACTTGGAATGATTTAATGAAACCAATGAAACTTTTAAATAGGTAATTACACTTGTCATACTAAAGGGAAATAAGAAAAGATATAACAAAGCTTATAGAAATGTGATTTATTCTGGAGAAGGAATTAGGAAAGAAAATAGACATGTTTTAATTTGTTTTTATGCAAGCAAAGTGTGGACACCATCTTGTAGTGAAAAATGATTTCAAACATGCAGAATATAGGATAAAAATGGGCAGTGTGCCTTTAATTCCACCTCTCTTTCCCAGAGGCAACAACTGTGAACAGTGTAGTGTCTATTTCTAGCTGTGTGCATGTACAAATAAACATTTTTATATTAATTGGACTCTGTATCGTTCTACTACTCTTATTTTCACTAAATAATATGTATTACAGTTCATTCTATGTAAGTGCATGCATCATTATGTTTAAATATATATTAATCTATAGTATAGATGATACTGCAACTTATTTAGCCACTTCTCAATTAATATCCATTTAAATTGTAGCCCATCAACAGTGTAGTGAGTGACATTGTACATGCCTATTGGTTCACAGAAGGATCAGTACCCAGAAATCAAATCATGGGTTGGAAGCGTCTGTACATTTAATATGTATGTATACCCTGCTGAATTGCCTTCCAAAAAGACTACCCATTTATTTTATCCCCAATAACATTAGATAAATGTTCACAAACGTGTATGTTATTATAATTTGAAAAAAATTATCTTTTCAAAGAAACAGCTCTTGGTTTTCTCAATCTTTTCTATTGTCTCTATTCTTTTTTTTAACATCTTTATTGGAGTATAATTGCTTTACAATGGTGTGTTAGTTTCAGCTTTATAACAAAGTGAATCAGCTATACATATACATATATCCCCATATCCCCTCCCTCTTGCATCTCCCTCCCTCCCACCCTCCCTATCCCACCGCTCTAGGTGGTCACAAAGCCCCGAGCTGATCTCCCTGTGCTATGCGGCTGCTTCCCACTAGCTATCTGTTTTAGGCTTGGACCAGGGGGAGCTGTGAGGACAATGCGGTCGCAGCCCGCTGACCTGCTGGGAATGGCTGTGACAGAGGCAGGAAGGCAGAGCTGCAAAGCAGACTGTGGAGCAAAAGCAGCAGGCTCTGGCAGCAGGTGGCAAGGGGAGTGCAAAAGAGGCACGACTTTCCAGCAGCATCCATCTGTTGTCTTGTCGCTTGTCTGCCAGTCGAATTTAGCCACGTGACTTCTGAAAGCAAACTGCCCTTCACCTTAGAGCGGCCTGTTGACAAACAATAATAGTACTTCCAAGCGAAGAAGTGAAGCACTGGCTTGGTCAGTGAGTGGTTCTTGAAGAAAATAGGGCTGAGAATTTCCTGTTCAGAAACTCTTAAAACACAGACCAGCCACCATCATCTGCACTGAAGGACCCCATGGGGCCCAAAGGCTCTTGTACTAGTGAAGAATCCTGCCCTGCTGTGGCTTCTCAATGTAAACATGAGAGGAGACAGGAGAGGGCAGGACCGGGGCCCAGCAGGCCTCCCCTTAGAGCAACTCCAGGGATGCCCCGGGCCCCCTGACAGCTCTGCAAATGAGTTGGGTGCTGAAATGAACTGTAACTGTTTGAATGGCAGTTGCTTGTATCAATTCAACCCACTGGACTCTGTTTTCAACGGTAGTGGGTTTTGTTTGTTTGTGTGCTTTTCTTTCATTTGGCTTTCTTTCATCAGACTGCCTTCTCTTCCAAGAGAAGCATCTTTGTGGATTGAGTTTTGGCCTGGTGGTTAGGACAAAGAGGAAAAGTTCCTTCTTCCCTGTAGCCTTTTCAAAGCCAGGTTGCTAGCCTTGAGCAAGTCGTGAAACTATCTCGGCCTCTCTGCTCTCCTGTTGCCCCAAAGTGTGCTGTGTTTCCTCAGCGCAAGAGCCCCTCAAGTACAAAGAGTTAAGATGTGAAGTCCTCTGAGCCTACCAGGCCCGGGGCCTTCCGCACGCCCTCAACGCTGCCCTTAAGTGATTAGTTCAGAAGGGTGTGCAGACTGACAGACAGCAGCTCTTTTAGCCTTCAGGTGAGTGACAAGCCATTCTGTCCCAGATCTGCACGCTCTCCCGTTCACAGGGCTTGACACGGAGCTGTGGAAGTGTGCCTTAGCTGTTGCTGGAGCTATGCATTTCTGGGAACGTGTTCCTTCCCTTTGTGTCACACCCAGGACACAGCTTTGTCAAATTACTCTTCTGATCTATCCCAGTGGCTTGCTATTTTATTTTAATTAAATTTATTATTTTTTCTTAAGGACTATAAGTTGCTTGACAGGAACTGCATTTGTGATTCAGATGGGAACTGGCTTTCCAGCTCAGTTATTTTACCCCATCTTTAAAAAAATTGAGATATAATTGACATATAACATTGTGTAAGTTTAATGTGTTGATCTGATGCATTTATATATTGCGATATGATGACCGCCGTAGAATTAGCTGCCACCTCCATCACATAACATAATTATCATTTTGTCTTACACCGTCTTAAACCAATGAAGAACTTGTTTTCAGATAGGAATTCATAGGAGTGTTAAAGGTGGCTATAGCATAAGCACAAGTCATGAAGTGTTGACAGGTACGTGGGGTAACTGATTTTGGTCAGTTTCAAAGGTCAACACATCTTCCTTCCTGCTTCCGGCCCCTGGGTTGAAGCGTCTGTAAACTAATGGGCAATTTTTGTTTTACCAGATTTCCTTAATCCCCAGGCCAGATGTGTTAAATCTCCCCCAGGTTTCTCTTAACGAAGTGACAGCAGGTTTTAATCTTCCTGTACACACTGCAGCAGCTGTGCAAACATTTCATTAACAAAAGAAAAGTGGGAAGCATTAAACCTGTGGGTAACTTGTGCCTAGCATTTGACATCAGTAGACTTTAAGATGCCCCAAGTAAGGGTAAATCTGTGCGCCTTAAATTCTACTTTATTTCAACAAGCTTGAGTAGTCATAACAAAGAAATTAAACCCCATTTAAGGAATTAAAAAATGTAAGAAGAAACTCTGAATTAGTATTCAGCAGCACAGTTCTCTAAAAGCATATGTGGCAGAAATAATAAAACAAAGCAACTTCCAGACAAAAATTCACATTCTGAATGGGAAAGCTATAAAATGTGAGTCAGGCAAGTCTTTTAAATGAAAAACTGTTTAATATAATATTTACATGCTGTCCTTCATACGTTTTTGGAATTATGTCGACATTTGTTCTCAAGATACAAAATTGTACAAAGATAGCTGGAAAGTCAACACTGGGACTTTGATTTGTCCTGGCTTTATTACCATTAAAGTGATTTATTATGTTTATTTCACAGTTCTCTTCCCTGAGAATTTTTAATATATTCCTGATGTTTTATTAGTTGGAGAATTTTTTTTTATATCAAAGAACCTGCCTATGGATTCTGTACTTACTGGTATAAAAAGTAAGGACAAATCTCTACTGCCTTCCTAGCTCATTTTTATTTGAACATAATTCATACTATGTACAAACAGAAATATTTATCACCTACTTTCTATCTTAAAGGGTTCAGGCTACTATACTTTTAGGTGTACGCCCCTTCCTCCATGTAGTCCCCCCTAATCCAATAGTAGAAAACGATTTCCCGCAATCTTCCCATAGGGCTTTTTTATACTCCTCTCATAGTATTCATCATATAGTTCACTGCATTATAGTTCTTTGTGTACGTGTTAATCTTCCTACTCCATAGTGAGCTCCTTGAGGTCATGTACTAGGGCTAATCCAAAGTTGTTTTTACCCACAACCAACACTTGGCCACAAATGTCTGCTGAATGAAGCCCTTGGGTAGAATGCAATGCTTATGGTGGGGATCTTACTTTCCTCCTCTTCAGCTATTTGTTTCAGTGAGCATACACTTTTATGCCCAGTGGTATGCTGGGTCTGGAGAGGGTTACAGGGCTAGGGTGAAAGAAAGGTAAAAGACATTTCAGGGAAGAAATTTGCCAGTCAACAATAAACATTATCTGGAAGTTTAATAAAAATAATCTTGTAGTTATTTTGGGTTAAATGAATTTATATTACATTTAAAATTTCCATCACAAGAGAAGTCCTTGAAATCTAAACAAAAAGGCTCAGTCTTGGCAATTCTTCATTCCTTTTCCTGTAGGTGATATTGTTTTTTATTTAGAGGTGGTTGACTAGGCCTGTGTCTGGGGAACCTGTCACCAGGGAAACTGTGTAGTTCTAATGCTTACGAAGTCTTTCAAACCTTCATCTTTAGGAATGAGCCTGGGGTGCTTGCAAATGCCAGGGACTTAGGACCAGAGACTTTGTTTCTCGATGTCTGGAATGGGGCCCAGGAAAGGGCCTTTTAACAACTCCCTTCCCTGTCCCCCTCAATACGCACACACTCAACACCAGCAATGCAAGTGGCTCTGATGCGAGTGATACAAAGACTACACAGAGACACCTTGTCTTAGGCCTTCCTAGCCTACTTCCCACTTACTAGTTCATTTTCAAAGTCCATATAAGTACTGAGTACTAATACAAGTACTGAGTACGAATATACTGAGTACTAATATAAAACACGAATTAGTACTAATTAGTCCTAATATAAAGTGCTATTAGTACTAAAGTACTATTAGTATTGAGTACCAATATAAGTCAGTATTAGTGCTGAGGACTAACTGCCGGTTCTTGGGGAGAGAAAATCTCAGAGAAAGTGACATTTGAGCTAGGTCCTGAAGAGTGAGAACAGAAATTCAGAAAGACTTTCCAAACAGAAGGAACAGAGAGCAAAAAGTTTTGGGGATCAAAAGGAGTACTAGAGAATGGACTTGAGTGTATGGGGAGGGGGAAGGGTAAACTGTGACAAAGCGAGAGAGTGGCGTGGACATATATACACTACCAAACGTAAAATAGATAGCTAGTGGGAATCAGCCGCATAGCATAGGGAGATCAGTTTGGTGCTTTGTGACCACCTAGAGGGGTGGGATAGGGAGGGTGGGAGGGAGGAAGACACAAGAGGGAAGAGATATGGGGATATATGTATATGAATAGCTGATTCACTTTGTTATAAAGCAGAAACTAACACACCATTGTAAAGCAATTATACTCCAATGAAGATGTAAAAAAAAAAAAAAAAAAAGGAGCACATGTAGCCAGGGAACAGCAAGCAGGCTGGTGTGGTCCAAGTCAAGGTCAGAGGGAGAGTAGTAAGAGTCCCAGCTCAACTAGTTGCTAGCTGAATGACCCTGGAAAGATACATAACCTCTCTGAACCTCAATTTCCTCACCTGGAAGATGATGATAATAACACCTAACAAGCTGTAAGAATTAAAGAAGATATATGTGAAGAACATCGCATTCTTCTGGCTCAAAGTAGGTCTTTAAGAAATAGTAGTTATTATTAATACTATCCGTATGGTTGGAATTTTCCATCAGTAAAATGAATACATGAACATAAGGTTAAAAAAAAGAGAGATAAACTATAAAATTCAAAACACCCTCATCCATTTATTCATGAATTATCAAGGGAATTGAGGCACAACTGAGCTAAGCTTTAATCCTCCTATTCATTGAACTGCATCTATGGACAATTTAAAATGTGTCCAACACTGGGCAATTCTCTCAGTTCTCTTTTCCCTTTTCAATGTGTAGACACAGCCAGGTGGCAACTTTGTTCTATTTCATCAAAGAATAAAACATCTTAATCCTGAAATCCGGGCCCAGTCATAACCCATACTCCCCCTGCACAAACAGGATCTGTTTCTCCAATAATGGAAATTCCCCATCGCCTGAGGAATGCAGTCAGAGTTCCTTAGTACAACTGCATACTTTCCAATCTCTGGTTGCTGCCTGCTCTCTCACCACCAGCTTGAAGTAGCATCTGATAATTCAGGAGAATTCATCTTACTAGAACATAGCTATAACTTAAATACATTCTTTCCCACCAAAACATAAAACTGTTAGCAAAAGCAGAAGTCTTGAATATTCAATGTTTATTCTAGCAAATGAGTTCATTTTTTATAAGTACTTTGAACAGTGCCTGGCTCTTGGTAAGTGCTGTCTACATGTTAAATAAAATAGATAAAATATTTTCAACCTTATCAGGAAAGGGAACATGCTAAATGCTCACTCTCTCCTCCCTTTCTTAAGATTGCCCCCGAGTGCAATCTGGTTTTTGTGGGTTTCTTTTCCTCAATTGGTCATTCCAAAATAGATCTCTTAGAGAAGCCTTTCTCAGCCCAATGGCCGGAGCTGTGTGCTGTTGGGTGAATTATTGGAACTGAGAAGGGAAAAAAGAAGAGAACAAACAGATACTAAAGAATAAACATTTGATTGCTAGTTTGTAGACAAGTGCTTGAGAGTCAGAGTTCTAGGATTCTTAGAAATAAGCTTTACATGGAGGCTGCATAATGCAAATCTAAATATATTATCTTCCTTACCTGTTATCAAAGTCTGTGAAGAGGTATAATTATACTCTTGTTCTAGACAGCACTCTTCATCCCTGCTTTGATTATTGCAAAGTATCTCAGATGCATATTTGAGCATCACAACAGCACCCATTACATAAGTAAAAGCCCAGCACGTTGGCAGTTTACACATCTTCTTCATTGAAGCAGGAAGAGGGTGTTAAGCTTTATTCATATAAGTCTGTAGTTTCAGTAAATTCAAGAGCCCCTTTGGAGCTGTCCTAATTCCCCTGTACAAGATGCTTGGGGCTTTTCCATTGGAAGGTTATTTTCCTCTGTTCTTCAGAAACTTCTCCAAGAAATTTCTACTCCACTTTTTTGTGACCATAAATTTGCGTTTCACTTTCTTTTTGTGACCATAAATTTGCCGGTGAGTGTTGTGGCCTCTCCCGTTGCGGAGCACAGGCTCCGGACGCGCAGGCTCAGTGGCCATGGCTCACGGGCCCAGCCGCTCCGCGGCATGTGGGATCTTCCTGGACCGGGGCATGAACCTGTGTCCCCTGCATCGGCAGGCGGGCTCTCAACCACTGCGCCACCAGGGAAGACCCCTGGTGAGTGTTTTAATTTATGCTTTCAATAGGTTATAAATAGCCACCTGTCCTGAGCACTTATCTCATCACTAAGGCTTGTTGAGTAGACAGAACTCAGCACCCATGAAACCCCTGATCCCTGAACTTGACACACTCGTAGCCTAGTGAGAGAGACAAGACACTGAAGAGTAACTAGACACTCAATTCAAATGCAGTACAGGCACACCTCGGAGCTATTGGGGTTTGGTTCCAGACCACCACAATAAAGCAAATGTTGCAATAAAGTGAGTCACGTGAATGTTTTGGATTTCTGGTACCTATAAAAATTATATTTATACTATACTGTAGTCTATTAAGTGTGCAGTCGCATTATGTCTAAAAAAACAATGTACATACCTTAATTTTAAAATACTTTATTGCTAAAAAGTGCGAACCATCATCTGAGCCTTCAGCAAATCATGATCTTTTGGCTGATGAAGGGTTTTGCCTCGATGTTGATGGCTCTTGACTGATCAGGGTGGTGGTTGCTAAAGGTTGGGGTGGAAGCAGCACTTTCTTAAAATTAGACAACAGTGAAATTTGCCACATTGATTGACTCTTCCTTTCACAAATGATTTCTCTGTAGCATGCAAAGCTGTTTGATAGCATTTTACCCACAGTAGAACTTTTAAATTTGGAGTCGATCCTATCAAACCCTGCTGCTGCTTTATCAACTAAGTTGATGTCATATTCTAAATCCTTTGTTGCCATTTCAGCAATCTTCTCAGCATCTTCACCAGGAGTAGATTCCATCTCAAGAAACCGCTTTCTTTTCTCATCCATAAGAAGAAACTCCTCATCCCTTAAAGTTTTATCATGAGATTGCAGCAATTCTGATTACATCTTCAGGCTCCACTTCTGATTCTAGTTCTCGTGCTGTTTCTATCACATCTGCAGTTACTTCCTCCACTGAAGTCTTGAACCCCTCAAAGTCATCCATGAGGGTTGGAATAAACTTCTTCCAAGCTCCTGTGATTGTTGATATTTTGACCTCTTCCCATGAATCACAAGTGTTCTTAATGGCATCAAGAATGGTGAATCCTTTCCAGAAGGTTTTCAATTTATAGATAACCCTTGAACAACACGGGGGTTAGGGGCGCCAACCCTCTGTGCAGTCAAAAATCCACATATAATTTATAGTCTGTCTTCCCCTTATATGCGGTTCCTCTGTATTCACAGTTCCATATTGGCGGGTTCAACCAACCACAGATTGTGCATGTAGTACTGCAGTATTTACTATTGAAAAAAAGATCTGTGTGTAAGTGGCCCAGCACAGTTCAAACCTGTGTTGCTCAAGGGTCAACTGTACTTTGCCCAGATCTATCAGAGGAATCACTATTTATGGCAGGTATAGCCTTATGAAATGTATTCCTTAAATAATAAGACTTGAAATTTGAGATGACTTCTTGATCCATGGGCTGCAAAATGGATATTGTGTTAGCAGGCAGGAAAACAACATGAATCTCCTTGTACATCTCCATCAGATCTCTTGGGTGACCAAGTGCATTGTCAATGAGCAGTAATACTTTGAATGGAATCTTTGTTTCTGAGCAGAAGATCTCAACAGTGGGGCTTAGAATATTCAGTAAGCCATATTGTAAACAGATGTGTTGTCATCCAGGCTTTGTTGTTCCATTTATAGAGCACAAGAAGAGTAGATTTAGCATAATTCTTAAGGGCCCTAGGATTTTCAGAATGGTAAGTGAGCCCTGGCTTCAACTGAAAGTCACCAGCTACATTAGCCTTGAACAAGAGAGTCAGCCATTCCTTTGAAGCTTTAAAATCAGGTATTGACTTCTCCTCTCTAGCTATGAAAGAGGCCTCTTCTTCCAATAGAAGGCTGTTTCATCTCCATTGAAAATCTGTTGTGTAGTATAGCTGCCTTCATGAATGATCTTAGCTAGATCTTCTGGATAACTTGCTGCAGCTTCTATATCAGCACTTGCTGCTTCACCTTGCACTTTTATGTTATGGGGATGGATTCTTTATACCTCATGAACCAACCTCTGTCAGCTTCAAACTTTTCTTCTGCAGCTTCCTCACCTGTCTCAGCCTTCATAGAATTGAAGAGAATTAGGGCCTTGCTCTAGATTAGGCTTTGGCCTAAGGGAATGTTGTGGCTGGTTTGATCTTCTCTCCAGACCCCTAAAATTTTCTCCACATCAGCATTAAGGCTGTTTTGCTTTCTAATCATTCATATATTCACTGGAATAGCACTTTTAATTTCCTTCAAGAAGTTTTCTTCTGTATTCACAACTTGGCTGTTTGGTGCAAGAGACCTAGCTTTCAGCCTTTCTCGGCTTTCGACATGCCTTCCTCACTAAGCTTAATTATTTCTAGCTTTTGATGTAATGTGAGAGACGTGCAACTCTTCCTTTTACCTGACCACTTAGATGACATTGTAGGGTTATTAATTGACCTGATTTCAATATAGTTGTGTCTCAGGGAATAGGGAGGCCTGTGGAGAGGGAGAGAGATGGGGGAACAGCCGGTTGGGGGAGCAGTCAGAACACACATAATATTTATTGATTAACCTCATGGTCATATATGGGAACAGTTCATGGCCCCCAAACAATGACAGTAGTAACATCAGAGATCACTGATCACAGATCACCATAACACATATAATAATAAAGAAAAAGTTTGAAATACTGTGAGAATTACCAAAATGTGACACAGAGACATGAAGTGAGCAAATGCTGTTGGAAAGATGGTGCTGATAGACTTGCTCAACACAGGGTTGCCACAAACCATCAATTTGTAAAAAAACACAGTGTCTGAGAAGTGCAGTAAAGTGAAGTACAAAAAAACTAGGTGTGCCTGTACTCATAAGTGCTCATTTTGTGCCAGGTACTGTACTTAATACTTTTCATGCAATAATCCCCATAATAACCCTGTGAGGTTGAGATCAATATTATCCTCATTTTACAGATGACAAAAGTGAGAGATGGGAGAGATGGGAGCACATCAGCATACAGGTTAATATTTGGTCCATTGGAGTCACCCTGGTTTTGCCTCAGTGGGGATAAGAAGTAGACATACTCTTGGTATCAAGACAACTCTCTGTGAATGAATCAGATTCAGTCATGGGAATGCTGCTCGGAATTCTTTTTCTTGACTAGATGCGAATAGGCTCTTCTAGGACCTGAGAGTCCCTCCACCCCTCCAGATTCAGAGGGACAGTGCCCTCGGGCTGGAAGGCTTGGTTTGCCATCATGGGAAGCTTGGGGAGAGTTATCTTTTCTAATGTCATACTCAAGGTTCTGGATGCTCCATGTTTTTTTCCAACTCACATAGGACAGTGGTTGACTTCCCAGATCTGGAGACAGAGGGCCTGAAGTCACATCCCAGTTCTTCCTTTTTCTTGCTGTATGTCCTTAGCAAAGTGACCTACCTTCTCTGCACCTCAGCTTCTTCACTTGTAAAATAGGATTGATAGTGATACCTACCTTATGTGTTTGTTGGAGAGTAAGAACAGGCCTAGCTAGGAGGAGGCACTCAATACGTGGTGCCTGTTGTTATACATATCTTACTAAGGGATCGTTCTTAGTTGCCTTGAACTTCTTTCAATCTTCGGCCCCTACTGTTTTGTAGTGATAACTAAGGTCCACGTGTAACCCTAACATTTGTCCTCTCTACAGGCCACTGAAGCAGCCCTGCTTGGTTGATGCAGTTTGCCAACTTCCTTTACATTTTGCCACCTTCATAATTGCTTTGGATTCATTTGGATTTCTGCCATTGAGTAGTCTGTTTGCCTCGAGTGTGCAAGTCAACACTCAGTTGGAAAGAATGCTGAACTCACTGAGAAAGAACACCCACTTAGGGGACTTCCCTGGTGGTCCAGTGGTTAAGACACCACGCTTCCACTGCAGGGGGCATGGGCTCGGTCCCTGGTCTGTTGGGGAACTAAGATCCTATGTGCCTCACAGCGTGGTCAAAAAATAGAGAAAACCAAAAAACAAAGGCACCCATTTGAATTCTATACATCAGTATTGTTCCATAATTGAGAATCATTGAAGAATCTTCCATAGAAAGTGCTGCAGACTGTGGGAGGAAAAAGTGTCCATTAATGAGTCACAAGGATCATGCAAAGATTCTGTTTATTCAACAAGCATTTTGGAGAACGTACTATGCACCAGACTCTCTAATTGACACTGGGGATAAAGTAATGGGAAAATGTTTTTGCCATTTAGAAGCTTGTAGTCTAGTTGGAAAAGTAGATGATTAGGACAGAGCGTGGCAAGTCCTATGGTGAAAATAAGTAAAAGTACCGTGGGGAGGACCTAGCTCAGCCTCCTGTTAGAAGCTGTTCAGCTTAGAGAATTAGAAAAGCCCTTGCATAGCACAGATCCAGCCCACCTCCCCTCACACGTAATGTTGTAGCAGCCTCCCAACTATTCTTCATGGCTCCTCCGACCCCAGTCCATTTTTGGCAGAACTGCAGGTGAATTTGTTGAAAAGATATTGGCAAAGAAAAGAAATGGATAAAAGTCAAACCAGACAAAGCAGCAAATGTGTCAAAATTGTATCATCTCCTGTGACTGTACAACTGTACACACACACACACACGAATTAAGTTTTGTATACCTTAAGGCAGTTTTGAAATGTGTTTATGTGCTTTTATGCATTTCTGGCCATTTATCTTTCTTAGAAAATATTTTTGAAAATTTCTATAAATGCTGGGAAAGTTTTGCAGTTGTTAAGCGAGTTTCTTTGTTAATAACTTTCATTCATTTTTTTGAATTAAAAAAGTTCAATTCAATTTTGAAATTATATTAACTCTGCATGTTTTTCAATATTGCTTGAATTAAAAAATTTTTGCCTCTGGCTCTAAATGAATTGTCAGGAAGTAAAGTGCTCAAAAGCAATATTACCAGCCACTAGCTCACTTATTAATGACTTTCGTTCATCTCAAGGTGACTCTAGAACATGTTAGATATTCACAAGATATTTTTTTCCATTGTCTAGATAATTTTTCTTTTCAACTTTAAATTCATTTTTTGGTTGGGAGGCTTATTTTTACCTATTTAGTATTTTTAAACCACTGTACATTGATTTTTATTTTGTATTTCAGCAGGGTTAACAGTCTTCATAGCAAAGAAAAACACAAAGAAATCTTCTAGGAGGAATAAGAGGATGAGTGCTTTGCTTTTTGAATAGTTTTGAAATAGGCATTACATTTTAAAATATTGATTTAGCATTCATATCAAAATGTGAAATGAAGAGATGAGAAATCGGTTCTGTAGCTCACTTCTTATTTGTTAAACTTTCCAATACCAGTAGGCATTTTGTATTTCTCAACGTACTTAATTAGATATTCTACTCCTTTAGATTGACCAATCACAGTGAATAAAGATAATGTAGACAAGACCTGCTAAATACTGACCCAGCTACTACCTGGAAATGTTCATTTTTCTGTCAATTCACTGTGTCAGCTTATCTGCCAATTCAACCGTTTTCAAACAAAATCTTCAATTTCCTTTCTACCGTCCCCAGAGTTTACCACTTAAAACCTGCCTGTCGCCAAGGCTATTTTTTGCTTCAAAAAAATCCTCTACCTCATTAGCAGGATAAATTGCACATTTCTTAGCTTAGCATTCAGCATTGAGAGCATAAGAGATACTCAATTACTTTTGTTGGTCATAAGAATAACAATACTTTGTAGTGTGCTTAATATGTGCTACACATTATACTGAGTGTTTTCATGGATTATGTCATACAGTTCCACAAAATGACTTTATGTGTCAGGTGCTAATGTTATCTTCCTTTTCCAGATAAGAAAATGGGAACTCAGAGAGGTTAATAGCCACCCCAAGGGTACACTGAATTTGAACTCACCTCTGTTCGACTCTCATGTTCTTTACACTGCTTTCTACTATATATCATTAGTCATATTTCTACAGCTCTAAAGCCTAGCTCTGCAAGTTAATTTTAACTTTTTAAACTTTTTATCATGCTAAACATACATAAAATATACCCTTTTATCCATTTCTAAGTGTACAATTCAGTGTCATTAAGTAATTTACAATGTTGTGCAACTGTCACTATCATCCATCACTAAAATTTTTTGTTATCCCCAAAAGAAACGTTTTACCCATCGAACAGTAACCCCCATCCTCCCTTACCCACAATCCCTGGTAACCTCTATTCTACTTTCTCTCTCTGTAAATTTGCCTATTCTAGGTACCTCATATTAGTGGAATCATATTTGTCCTTGTATATCTGACTTCTTTCACTTAGCATAATGTTTTCAAGGTTCATCCATGTTGTAGCGTGTACCAAAATTTCCTTCCTTTTAAGGCTGAATAATATTCTGTTATGTGTATATACCACATTTCACTTATTCATTCATCTATTGATGGGCATTTGGGTTGTTTCTACCTTTTGGCTATTATGAACATTGATGTACAAGTATCTGTTATACAGTAATTCCATTTTTAATTTTTTGAGGAACCACCATACTGTTTTCTTTTCTTTCTTTTTTTCTATTGAAGTATAAATGACTTACAATATTATATTAGTTTCAGGTGTACCTCATAGTGATTCAATATTTTTATACATTATGAAATGATCACCATGATAAGTCAGGTTACCATCTGTCACCATATAATGTTATTACAATATTTTTGACATATTCCCTACACTGTACAATACATCCCTGTGACTTATTTTATAGCTGGAAGTTTGTACCTCTTAATCCCCTTCACCTATCCCTCCACCCCCTCCCCTCTGGCAGCCATCAGTTTGTTCTTTGTATCTATGAGTCTGTTTCTGTTTTGTTATGTTTGTTCATTTGTTTTGTTTTTGAGATTTTACATGTAAATGAAATTGTATGGTATTTGTCTTTCTCTGTCTGACTTATTTCACTTTGCGTAATACCCTCTAGGTCCATCCATGTTGTCACAAATGGCAAGATTTCACTCTTTTTTATGGCTGAGTAATATTCCATTGCATATATATACCACATCTTCTTTATCCATTTATCTATCAATGGACACTCAGGTTGCTTCCATATCTTGGCTATTGTAAATAATGCTGCAATGAACATTGGGGTACAAATATCTTTTTGAATTCGTCTTTTCATTCTCTTCAGATAAATATCCAGGAGTGGAATTGCTAGATCGTATGGTGGTTCTATTTTTAAGTTTTCAAGAAACCTGCCATACAGTTTTGCATAGTGGCTTCACCAATTTCCATTCCCACCAACAGTGCACAAGGGTTCTCTTTTCTCCACATCCTTGTCAACACTTTTTATTTCTTGTCTTTTTGATAACAGGCATTCTGACAGGTGTGAGGTGGTATCTCACTGTGGTTTTGATTTGCATTTCCCTGATGAGCGAGGTTGAGCATCATTTTATGTGCCTGTTCCACTGTACTCTTTTCTACTGCAGCTGCACCATTTTACATTCCCACCAGCAAAGCACAATTGTTCCAATATCTCTGCATCCTCTCCAACATTTGTCATTTTTTTATAATAACCATCCTAATGGGTGTGAAGTGGCATTTCATGTTGGTTCTGATTTGTATTTCCGTAATTACTAGTGGTACTGAGCCTCTTTTCATGTGCTTATTGGCCATTTGTATTTCTTCTTTGGAGAAATGTGTCTCCATGTCCTTTGCCCATTTTTAAAAATGGTTTGTATGTTGTTTTGTTGTTGGGTTTTTAATTTTTTAATAAAAATGTTCAAGGAGCCTGAACTACATATAGGGTACTGTGAGAGATAAGAAAGAAAGACAGTTTTGACCCTTCAGGTGTAGTGGCAGTAAGGAAACTAAGACAAATATCTGAAGGATGAATAGATGTGGATGAGAAGTGCCCAGAGGCACTGATACAGGGGAGAAGGAGACAGGACATCTCCTTTCAGTGTTTTCAGAAGTAATCAGCTAAGCCTGTGTGAAATCAGTGGACTGGAAATGAGCTTTAAAGGCTGAATTGGATTTCAGTGGGCACAGATGGGGAGGGAGGACATTCAGGTATGAGATTCAGCATAGTCAAAACATGGATGTCGGAAAGCTCAGGTCAGGTTTGTGCACCAGCAACTATAGTTCAGTTTGTTCACAAAGGTTGAATAAGGTTTTACTGCAGAGGGCCTTGAAGGGCAAAATACCAGATTTCTAACTACTCTCATAAGCCATAGGGAGCTTGTGGACATTTTGAGAAGGAAAGAGATCTGAAGAGGGCTTGGTCTTGATTAATATGCCCTCCATTCTTATGCTTTTGTTTAGCAGAATGTCACGTAGCTTCTAGGAGATACTTTGCCCATATCCGGCATCCAGGAAATGATTTATTGCTAGCCCAGAGCCCTTGGCACCAGTCCATTTTCTGATATGTCATTTATCTGAATATGTAGAAAATCAATGGAATTTTTAACAGTCTGACTCTCCATATAATTACTTTGTCAAAGCTACCAATGCTTTTCCAGAATAATGAATGGGTTACCTGAGTGTGTCTTTTATTCCAATGAATTTTGTAGGAACTGCAACTGTTGTATCAGTGTGTCTTTGCTGGGCCAATTAAGAAGAAAATGGAGCTATTACAAACAGAACACATGACTCCAAACCAGCCCTCAATCATTTTCTGGCTGCAGATATGAAACCCTAATTGGTTCCAGCCTACATTCTGTGATTCAGTCCTGTGATGATAAATGTGAATAGTGGTTTATTTTTTTTTTTTCAAAATGGACACAATCCACATTGAAGTCAGCACAGAGGAGGAAAAGGTTTTCTTACAGTTACCAGATGGAATGGCATATTTTTCTTCCCCCATGGAAGAACAGTGTTTGTGGTTTCTGAGATCAGCAGAAGCTGAGGCATTGGTGAGCTCGTTCAGTGTTTACGATGGCTTCAGCTTCACATTATTCAAGAATAAACCAAAAGGCCATCTTCACGTGTCTGTAACAATTTAAAACAACTCAGACTCGCTCTAAAGGGTCAATATTTCTACCACATAAAGATGTTATTGTCAAAAAGCAAAACGGAAAAAATTCTCAGTAGTTGCAATGAATTAATGTGAATAGTTAAGGCTGAAGATCACTACATTTATGGGCCAGGCACTGTGCTAGACATTTGTCACATTTACTTCTCCCAACATCCCTATGGGTAGATATTATTCTCCTCAAATTATAGATGAGGCAACAGTTATGTAGAGTTATGCAGTAGTCAGACTTGGCTAATAGATGACTCCAGAATCTATGGCTTAACACAACAAAGGTTAATTTTTTATTCCTGTCATAATCTAATTGGGTCAACAGGGAACTCTGCTTCAGGGACTTGGGGTTCTTCCATCAAGGACTCACACCCTCTTAGAGAGCCTTGGACTTCTCCACTAGATTTTTTTTTTTTTTTGCATCCAACTGGCAGGTGATAGAAGGGAGAACCAAGGAGGATGGCTTGAGAGGTGCTAGAAACCCATCTACTGCAGTACACATTCCATTGGCCAAAACTCAGCCACATGAACCCACCTAATTGCAAGTGGGCCAGGAAATGTGATCTAATGGTGTGACAAGGGAGAGAGGGAGAAAGCAGATGCTAGCGAGTACAAGAATGCTTTGCTACAGCGCACCATCCTGATTACCAAATTTCCTTGCATTCTTCTTCTGCATATACAACACATTAACTCTCTACTCCTCCCATCGGTAGATTGTAGCCAAGATCCCCATCTGTTTATTGCATCCATCTCTGGTGAGGTAAGACATATTCCTTTCCATCAGGTTCAGATATGGCTCCATTTGGCTCTGTGCTTTATGAAGTAAAAAGGTAGGTCACTCATCCCTCACACCAATACCACTCAGGATACAATGGCACCATCTAGCAGTCCAATCCCTTTTTATTTATAAACAATTAAACAGATATTTGAAGAAGGCACATGACTTCTTTGAGGTAGAGCTTGATCAAGAATCCAGGTCACCTGACTCTCAGTATAATGTTAAAAGTTACCTTACCTTTGTTAAATTGTTAAAATGTGGGCCATTAATATGAGTCATTGAATGGGAGGAGAGTTTTAGGATATAATTCAATCCCCCATCCCATATGCAATCTCTTGCTACTTGCCTAATGTATCTTTGTCTGCTAGGAGTCCACTCTTAAAGCATCACAGGACCTCCTTGTGAAAGGCAGACAGGTATTTGAGGCCCATTAAAGTTAGAGTGTTGGCCATAAAAGGCTTTTCTGATTCTGTCAGGAGCTCACTGTGCTTGTGGTAATGAGCACACCATAAGGAATGATGGTGACAACAATAGCAGTAACTAGTAGAATTTACTGAGACTCACTGTGTAGAAGCACATTATGTGGATTATTTTAATAAAGCTTCACAAATCCCTATGAAAATGGTATTATTATTTTTCCCATTTTACAGGTATAGAAAATGAGGCTCAGTGTAAAGCCGCTTGCCTAAGTTACTCAGCTAGGAACTAGCAGAGCCAGATTTCAACACAAGGCTATCTTTCACTGAAGCCTGTGCTCCTAAGTACCAATGACAGATGAATTTTATTGGACTTTTGTTGCTTGCCATCAAGCCATCAGCCACTGCAGCCACCCCCAGATGGTGCACCCTGAGGGGAATTCAAGATGGAGAAAATCAGGAAACATTCTGTCCTCTCAATACTGGCCCTAGATAGTTAAGATGAATATTTAAGGAATAATTTCAATTAGTCCAGACTCTTGCATTTTCCCATACATAGAAACTGGCTAAAAGCATTAACTTGAGATGTCTGGTTTTTGTGATTAGCAGTAATGCTTTGATATTTGACTATATGTTTGTTTTGTTTTGTTTTCAGCAAAAACCCCTATATACCCTGGCTCTTCCCTTACCTCTTCGGAGCAGTTCCTCAGAGCTGAGAGGCTGCCCCCTGGGCTATAGTCCTCAGTAAGGTCCCCAAATAAAACTTAATTCATAATTTTAGGTTATGTGTTTTTCTTCAGTTGACACTGTCTTAGAAAAAAATGGAGCAGTGCTGGCTAGGAGTGGAACATGACACGTGCCTGACTTTTTCATAGTACAAGAGGGAAGAAATGAGGGGCAAAGCACTGCTGCTGAGCGCTGACTCCTTAAAAGTACAGAACCACTTGTGTTCCTCTTGGTGTAACAATTCCTAATGATTGATGCAAGGTCAGGCCTTTTGAAATTTTCAGTGCATGGCACTAGAGTTGAAATTAGAATTTGCCCAACATACCTTGGAGAGGAAGTCCATTCCTTCTTGAGGGGTAGCATGCTTGGGCCTTTTTCATGTTTTATGCTGTCATGGTTAAAGATGGGGTAGAGTGGAAGTGAGATGACTCAAAACAGCATCTTTCTGGCAAAGAAGTTTCAACTGTGTTTCCAAAAGTTGGACAAGAGCAGGTGATGTCAATTCATGCACATGTGTTCCTTTCAAATCATTTGCTACAGGAAAATCTAATTCCTAGGTTGTATGAAGGCTGCACATGCCCATGGAAGGGAGAGAAGGTTGAAGGCCAAACTCCAGGTGCACCAAGGCAGACAACTGCAGGCATGAAAAAACAAGCAGGCAAAGTAAATAGTTTCCAAATGATTTTTCATCTTACAAATTCTTTTTATTCAGCATTTATGTGACATGTTTTTGGAAAGGTGAGTAAATAGAGACAAAAGAGTTGATGCAATTATGAGACAAATCAAAGTATGTAATTAGTCACGTGTGGATTCTTACATGTCACTTGTGCCCATACCCACACATCCACGCATGCATACTGGTTTGTTTCCCTCAATTGCAATCATGCTATCTGGTCAGTTTTATGACTATACAATTCACTTAACAATATTACATGGAGACCTTTTCATGTCAGTGTGTATATGAATAGATCTGCTTTAGTCTTTTTAATGGCTGAATAGTATGCCCTGGTATACAGGTTTTCTAATTTACTTCAACAATTCCTTCTGGTAAACATTGTTTTCTGTTTTTCATTGTTACAGAAAGTTGTTTTTGCTGACTCTTGGTCTCCAGCTTTCTAGAAAACTTATTTTTAGTACATTCCATGCATTTCCTCAGTCTAATAATTTCTTGATCAGTGCAGGATTTATTCTGCAGCCTCTCTTGGGTAAATAACTAAAGATTCTCCTCCTCCTTCATTTCCTTCCTCCTCTGCATTTCCTCAGGAGGTGATATGCATGACGGGGGTGGGGGGTCACCTATCATCCTGGCATTGGAGGAAGACCACGAATCATCTGCTTGCTGTTATTTTTTTTTTTTTTTTGCGGTACGGGGGCCTCTCACTGTTGTGGTCTCTCCCGTTGCGGAGCACAGGCTCCGGACGCGCAGGCTCAGCGGCCATGGCTCACGGGCCCAGCCGCTCCGTGGCACGTGGGATCCTCCCAGACCAGGGCACGAACACGTGTCCCCTGCATCGGCAGGCGGACTCCCAACCACTGCGCCACCAGGGAAGCCCGCTTGCTGTTATTTTTGATATTACACATTCATCCCTATTCTATAATGTATAGTCAATTCTCATTATTGTTGTAGATATTTTCTATAAAGTCACCATAAGCACTGAATTAATGAGTACTGAAGCCCAGCCCCTAGGGGAAATATGCACACACACACACACACACACACACACACACAGTGGTAAGTAGACAGATATGTATGTATATACATATCTCACATAGATTATCATCTTAAATTATAAAATCAATTCTTCTTGGTAGTTTCCATTTTCTTTACAGTATTTTTTTTTTTTGTGCTACGCAGGGCTCTCACTGTTGTGGCCTCTCCCGTTGCGGAGCAGAGGCTCCGGACGCACAGGCTCAGTGGCCATGGCTCACGGGCCCAGCCGCTCCGCGGCATGTGGGATCTTCCCGGACCGGGGCACAAACCCGTGTCCCCTGCATCGGCAGGCGGACTCTCAACCACTGTGCCACCAGGGAAGCCCTACAGTATTTTTAAAAAGAGTAAGTGAGGTTCAAAAGTACTAAGTGACCTGCTGGAAGCTGCCCCACTAAGAAGTGCAGGAGCTGGGATTCAAACCTTGTCCAACTGGCCCCAGAGCTGGAGCTTCTTGTACTACAATGCACTGCCCCCTACTGCCTCCAGTCTCTGTTCATCTCTGTATGAGAGCTGAACTAAGGAAGCAGAGTGACTCCTTCTTCAACCTCAGTTGGGCACACGCAGGTAAGGCATCTCAAAATTTTGCCTGCTCTGCACATGTTTGGTAATGGCCAGGAAAAGCGCTGCAAGTATTGATTTTGAGGTTAAAATAAATACTAGCGAGTATACAAATTCGCAAATGTAGAAGTCACAAACAATACGGATCAATTGTATCTTCATTGCTATGGCTTCCCTGCTTATTTTGAAACCCAAAGCTGAGAATTGAATTCATTATTCTTTTTACATTATTTTGGAATCTTCCCCTAGGGCTAGAAGCTTCAGACTCTGGATCTAGTTGGTGAAAATTAACTAATATGACTTTGGCAAAGTTATCACTCAAAAGCCTTTCCTTGGGCTTCCTTGGTGGCACAGTGGTTGAGAGTCCGCCTGCCGATGCAGGGGACACAGGTTCGTGGCCCGGTTCGGGAAGATCCCACATGCCGCGGAGCGGCTGGGCCCGTGAGCCATGGCTGCTGAGCCTGCTCGTCCGGAGCCTGTGCTCTGCAACGGGAGAGGCCACAACAGTGAGACAGTGAGAGGCCCGCATACCGCAAATCATGCATATCAAAACAAACCTTTCCTTGTTCAGAAACAGGAATAACTCTTTCCTTAGTTTTCTCTATATTAAGTGTAATGGTTGAATGAGGTGACATATAAGATCATTTCTAGATATAATTAGTTTCCTGTGGTTGCTGTGACAACTTATCACAAAATTGAAGGCTTAAAATAAGAGAAATTTATTCTCTCATAGTAGAAGCTAGAAGTCCAAAATCAGTATCACTGGGCCAAAATCAAGGTGTCGGCAGGGCCATGCTACCTCCACAGGCTCTAGGGAAGAATTCATTCCTGGTCTCTTCCAGCTTCTGGTGGCTGCCAACAGTCCTGGGTTTGTGGCCACATCACTCCAGTCTTTAAAGCTAGCACCTTCAAATCTCTTTCTGCTCCATCTTCACATCTTGCTTTCTCCTACATGTGTCTATCAAGCCTCTCTCTGCTTCCTTTTTATGATATATGTGGTACCATTTAGGGCCCACCTGGATAATCCAGGATAATTTGCCCATGTCAAGATTTTAACTTAATCACATCTACAAAGAACCCTTTTCCTTATGAGGAATATTTACAGGTTCCAGGAATTGGGACCTGACGTTTTGGGGTGGACATTATTCAGTCAACAACATCCATGAATGAATCTCAAGTCTCTCCACAAGGTCAAAGATGAGGACCTAGAAGTCAACAGAAAGCATGTGGTCCGTGGTGCTTCTATACATATTTCTATTCACATGAGCTACCAGGCATGGTCTTTACCTAAAGTTATAGAGCTTTACCTGAGCAGGTTATGGTTATTCTAAATGAGATGAGAGGATGTTGTAGATAAGATCTAGTGTGAAGATGGGCCGTTGACAAGTCAGTGAGCATCCAAGGTGTCCTTATAGGAGGACCTGTTAACAGTATCTCCTCTAGGGCCATCTGGCAATGAGTTTGCACCTGCTAAGAACTTCGCAGGGCAGATATCACAGGGAAGTGGTATAACTTCTCTGGTGTGCACAGCTGCTGAAGTGAAGTTTGTTGTGGCATATTAGCATGCGAATTGAGCAGAAACCTGATGCTACACGGGTCTAACATTAATCATATAGAGATGTAGTATTCAAACAAAATTAAAATAAACTTAAATGGACAGAGCACTTTTGGATTCCCACCCCTTAAGCCATTCTATTTCCCTCTAAAAGTTTGGAATTACCACTTCAAGGCAGAGTAGCCTTAAATAGCCAGATATTTACAAAAAGGCTTTCATGGCTTCCCTAGAATTTTCTACACCCACATAGGAGATAGGCTTCCTCTTTGCCGATTAACAACCTGTTATTTCTGTGGAGGTGATATTTGCCACATGAGGGGGTGTGGCTTTGGTAATGCTAGAGACTTGTCGGCTGGTTTTGATCTCTTTGAATTCTTATGTTGAATGATTTGTGGCCCAGTTAAGAGACATGGAATTATAGGGCTAAATAAGAGTAATTTTTCCCACTGTAGAGACTTGATTTCATAGTTGCTTTTTTTCTGCAAATCTGGTTCAGCCACAAAACTGGGAATTGCGCGACTGAGTAAATAAGATGAATTCTTTGTCTTCCTAGCTCTTATGCACATACACCCATTTCACTTGCGTACCTGAACCTAGAGGAGTTGTTGTTTCTATTTCTGAAGATAGAATTATCTTTACTTGAATTTTCCCATCAGGGACACAAAGTAGCATTGATTATAGACTCTGAAAGTTACCAACAGCATGGCCTCTGGTTTTCACATATTTAGGCCACTTAAAAATACCCCACAGCTTAGTAGGTTCTCGTTCCTTCCAGCAGCTTTCTGATGACTATCCTAGTACCCCCTCCCAACTGCCCCCAACAGTTATTCCTCTAAATGGATGCAACTAGATCATAGTTCAGGCCAAAGCTTTGCAGTGAGGATTTTGGTGAAGCCTCTTCAAAATGCTGTTTTATCTCCGTTAACAATAGTGATTAGATGCTTTGTTACACTTAGTGTGCTTGCTTACAAAGATGATTTGAGGTGGCTTACAATAAAAATATGTTTATGATAAGACTGTTAAAAAAAAAAACAACCTCTGTGGAGATTGAGGAGGAAACAGTTACGTGGAGGAGTACCTCATTACTATCATAACAATGACCAAATGTTTAGGTTGATGGTGAGCTTCCCGGCCACAGGGATATAAAAGAAAACACAATGTGTTACAAAATTCCTATTATCTGCTACAAAGCAAATGGCCACTTTCTTTTTGGGAGACCAACAATCGATACATCCTGTTTAGTAAATTCTTTCCGGAGGTTGGTGATTGGGAGGGGAGTGGTTGAGGTAGATATTGGATTCTAAAAAAATTTATCGTATAGATCCAAATGCATGAGACATTGGACAACAAAATTGAAAGCATCTTCAGAAGTTGTTTATCATAAAATGCAGAGAAGCATCATTCATTGTCATTTTCTGATTTGAGCATTAATAAAAGCCAAGGGCATCATGTTAAGGTTGTCATCAGGAAAGGCACTCAGTGGGGAACTAAGGAGTTAGACCCCAGATTTGTTGATGTTGTTATTATTTATTATTTTGGTTTTTAGGTGTTATTTTTTAAAATAATCGGTTTTGGTTAAAGTCACTCATTTTGAAATTCATGGGTAGATTAGACAAAAGTGATATATGAGCTGACTTGTGAATTTGGCTTGACGTAGGCTGTGTTTTTTTGGGATTTGTAAAAGTGGAAGGGTAATTCTCCTAGAAACATCCAACAATATAGTCCTGCTTCTTAATACTGTTACCCATTGAACTGTAATTCAGCAATATTGCTTCTGAGGGCTGAGAGGCCATAGTCAGGCTTTTTTCATCCAATAGACTTTGACTGTTGGAGCAAAATGAACCAACAAATTCTTCAGATATAAGAAATTGCCTGCTACCTAATAGTTTGAGAGAATAGTGTCATCAAACTGACAGCAGACAAGCATGCTTTCAAAAGGCAATACTGCAGAATAATAAGAGTTTACCTTGTCCTATGTCTGAGGAAAATAAATGTACAAAAAGGCTAAAATGTCCGATGACTCCAGATAAAAGCTCTGTGGGGTTTGGATTGGAAGCCAGTAGGCACTGTTTCTACTCTACTCTTCACTTGCCCAAGCTTCTTGTTCTTTGGGTCACTGTCTGCCCTTACAAAAAATGATAGCATTGGATGAGATGATATCTAAATGTCTTTTAATTTAAAAAGCTGTTTTCATGAAATCCAAAAAAGATTGCAGCAAGCTATCTCAAAAGACTCATAATCAAAATGAAATGTAAAAATGGATAAATGCCTGGTCCTGCCCTTGGGTCCAAAAAGTAAACTACATACCTATAGAATGTGGGAGATGTAGCTTAATCTTGCTTAATGGGGTTGGTGGGCAGACATTTTAGGACTGTAAAAATCATAACGTGTCACTATATTGTGTAGCACTGAGAGAGTTCTTCAAATCTTTCTTGAGATATATCACTTCACAAGTATGTTACCTAGACTGAGCGAGAGGGTAGTACCAGCCCCCTTGCACTGGGACAGCCATGTTGGGTCGAGAATCGGTATCTGGGTTGGAGAATGGATATGTGTATGTATCTTCTGAAGGAGGAGCAGAGGATGGTTGGCTGGAGGAGAGAAGACTCAGAGATGACACAAGTTCTGCGTTTAAAAATGTTAAGTGTGATTTGCCCTTCAGGATCCCTTTCCCACCCTTCTCCACTCTCTAGCTCTCTGGCTTCTGATTGGATTTAGCCAATGAGAGGTACCAGAAAGAGATGGTTAGGGGCGGAGGAAAAGAGAGTCAGGATATTTATTTTCCCATGTCTTCCTTGCTGAAATTGTCTTGACCGTGTCTGTGCTCCTTTCATGAAGGTCATAGCTCCTGTTGGGCTTATTTCTCTTATAGGTACAATTTCCTCTGTAATCCTTCTTGTCCCCTCAGCAACTTTCTAGCCCCAGGGTTCTTCAGCTCCTTTTCTTGTCTATCCCCTTATAAATAGTGTCTTTACGAAACTCTTTAATCATATCTTTGAACATGCCATCTGTTTCCTGCCAGTATCCTGATGGATATGTGTTTTCATGTGGAAGACAGACTAAGCTGTGGTACCAGAAGAAAGTGCTCACGTTAAAAGATGGAAGTTGTGAGAAGAAATATTTTGATTCAACGTTTCTACCACTAGAGCTCTGTTAAAATGCAGTGCGTTGCCTCAGAAAGTAGAGAGCCCCTATCAATGGAGGTGTTCATGCAAAATATCAGGATTTTGTGGGGGGAGGAGAAGAGTGAGCACAGATGTGAGTTTGGAATAGATAACTCTTGAAATGTCATTTAACCAGATGTTGTAAGAAACAGTAAATTGTGTTGAAATATTTTCTTTCTTTTTGTTCCTACCTCCATGCTTTTATTTCCAGCTCTATTAAGGGATAACTGACAAAAAAAATTTTAATGTATTTAAAGGGTACAACGTGATAATTATATCTATATCTAAATATAGATAATAAATATAGATAATCTATGTAAATCTATATATAGGTATAGATATCTGATAGATATCTAGTGAGAGAATCCCCACAAGTGAGTTAATTAACACATCTATCAATTCACATATTTACCTTTTTTTTCTTTTCGGTGAGAATGCTTAAAATCTACTCTCTTAGCAAATTTCAGTTATACAATACGGTGTTATCAACTGTGGTCACGTTGCTATACATTCGATGGAAATATTTTCTTTCTTTTGACTTGTATCTGAGTTTGACACTGCAAGGGAAGCAAAACTAATAAATTGAGACACACAACTGGGCTCTCCTCTCCATTCCAAGCCTGGGGGAAGGGTTAACTATAGGCAAGCTCCTGTCCTTTCCATTTTAAACAGAATCAAAGCATCAAATGTTTGCCTGTACTAGGTGACTTTTATGGTTTCTTCCAGCTCTCCCCTTCCTTCCTTCCTCCCTCCTTCCCTCCCTCCCTCCTTCCTTCCTTCCTTCCTTCCTTCCTTCCTTCCTTCCTTCCTTCCTTCCTTCCTTCCTTCCTTCCTTCCATGCTTCCTTCTATTCATTCACTCATTTCCTTGTTCCACATTTCCTCAACAATATACGTGACAAGAAGCGTGCAAGCTGCTGCCTTGGAGGGTTAGGGAGGGGCACCGGCACATGATAAAAGGAAAGAATACACAGCCCATGCAGCTCATGTCTCCAAAGAGTTCACAATCTAGCAGGAGAGACAGACAGACAGGTGCTGACAAGATATTTTGTCCTTGTTTTCTTAAACTCTGTTCCGTATTCTGGAAATTCTCCCCTTACATGCCCACACATTAAACTTTCCTCAAGCCCTTCCTTATCCTTTGTTAACCCATTCTTCATCTTTCCCTATGATTTTTTTTTATATACTTGAAATGCTGCTCCTATAGCCACCTCTTTGCCGCTGACTCACCCCCCCCCACCCCATTCATCTCTTGACTCTCTTTATCATCGTTACCAGGATAACACTTACTGCTTGGGCAAAGGGAAGTGCTCATGTATTGCTAACTGCTTCCACCTAGTATAATGAAAGGTTTGTGTGCTCCAATTTCCTTTGAGAAAAAAAAAAAACAGCCATGAAAACAACCTAGAGTTATGATAAAACCGGAGAAAGGACATATGAATGCAACAGAGCAAACCCAGCTCATTACAAATTGAGGAGGAAAAGAAAACATATTGATAGTGCTGAGAAGCCTGGTAAATAAGCATGCATTAGGAATCATTGTAGCATCACTAGCTGTTATCAGAATTCCTTTTCTTTTAAGGATTCTAAAAAAATGATTTTCAAGTTTCTATACTTTTCAGCCTAACTACCAAAAATGGCTTCATCAAATTAGCTGCAGTGAGATGTTGCCATTGATGTTTTCCCCAAGGCCACAGAAGACCATCACACCCAACTTACTGCACTGCTTTTTGAAGCTTCAAATACTCCACTATCCCTTTAGAGGTCATTACCTTTAGAGATATTGGATTATGGATTTACAATATAATAGTCTTTGTCAGTCATGTTAGGTAAATGCATTGCACAGGAAGAGAGAAGGAAATAAAATGGTACCCATTGCTCAGAGATTGTGATGAGCCAGGCTAAAGAGAAAGTTTTCTGCAAAGGAAGTGGTCTTTTCTTGACCTAGGCTGGTGCTTTGAGGATAAGCATGTTCCACAATCCTCACCACCACTAGAATGAGGCTTAGAATGCATGGCACTGCCAGTACCAGCACTTCACCTGTATCATAGTCTTTTTTTAAATTTTTATTATTTTTAAAAATTTTTTTGGCTGTGCAGCATGTGGGATCTTAGTTCCCTAACCAGGGATCAAACCTACACCCCCGCCCCCGCATTGGAAGCGCGGAGTCCTAATCATTGCACTGCCAGGGAAGTCCCTCTGTATCATAGTCTCTTATTTGAATAATTAGCACTGATCAAGTGCACTCTTTAGTTATGGCAGCTGTGTGATGTATTGATGAATATACAATAAAGGTGGCCTGGGGTGGGGGCGGGGCATATAGTCTCATTTCCAAAGGCATGGCTTGAATTGAGTTAACTTTTGCCACTTTACAAAATATGAGGAACACACGTCTCCCAAATCCCAGAGCACTGAAGAGGAAATTTTTTCCCAGCTTTGTGTGCCAGGCCTTGTCTTGTTAGAAGGAGATAATTTAAGTAGATATTACATCTTACATAGTTTTTCTGGTGCTCACCTTTCACCAGGATTTGACTGGTCTTAAAGTAGATAGTGGTCTTAAACCACTGGTATAGATCTGTAGTGTTCAATACGATAGCCACTAGCCATATGTGGCTGTTTAAATTTAAATTAATTTAAATGAAATACAGTTAAAAATTCAGACCCCCATTCATGCTAATGTACTTTCAATTGCTCGACAGCCACATGTGGCCAGTACCTACCTAATGGACGGTGTAGACACAGAACATTTCCATCATAACAGAAAGTTATGGTGGAGGGACTTCTCTGGTGGTCCAGTGGTTAAGACTGTGCGCTCCCAGTGCAGGGGGCCCAGGTTAGATCCCTGGTCAGGGAACTTGGTCCCGCATGCTGCAACTAAAGATCCCGCATGCTGCAACGAAGATTCCCCGCGCAGCATTGAAGATCCCACGTGCCGCAACTAAGACCTGGCGTGGACAAATAAATAAATAATTTTTTAAAATGATAGTGGATAGCGCTAGTATAGACAGCTCCCTTATTTAGCTTTATTTATTGTGGGATTTCCTTGGAAATCCTCATGTCCCCAAGCTGTGGAGAGTAACAGAGATCTAGCGTATGTAAAAGCTATAAAGTAATGGATGTTCAGATGACTAAAGGGAAGTGGGGCAGTGGGTTAGCAAAGGTGTACTATTCTAAGCTTGGATAATTTGCAAGAATGTTTTAATTTGTGTATGCTATTTACTTTGAAGAATTAATAATACATTAAAACAATATTTTGATATTTGCTACATAGCTTTCTATGGTTGAAAAAAGCTATAGAAATAGCTTTTAGCAGTCTCTAAATTTAAGTGCTATGGCCTTTTCCCTTTGGGACTTACCAACTGGTTTCCTGCAATGGTTCTTAAATATTGACCTAGCTAGAGGGAAAGCCTGGGGGGACTGGGCTTGCCCAAGTGTAACATTACATGTCATACTCCATTAATGTCATGTAGCACTACAATATGGCAGTTTCAATTACAGATGTGAGAGCACATGAATGTCTTCTGCAACAAATGAAGTGATATGTATCTTATTTATCTTGCTTCATACAAAGGTCCATTGCAATAATTGCTCATTATAGCCTAAGCAGCTTTCCAAAACCATAGATAGAGAAGGAATAGAGAAGAAATGCTACCCAGGAAAACTGAAGTATATCCAGGTTCCATATGCATTTTCATAGCTCTTCCTAGAGGAAATGGAGTTTTGAAAGCCTGGAGGATTTTGTGCCTAGGTGCGTGCGTGAGCCCACGTGCATGCACATGTACAGGCACCCACCACCTCTGAGGGTGTATTAAATGAGATCATTAGAATATAAGATACCTATATCAATGACTGCTACATGTTGAATGGCCAGTAAATATTGTGCTTAACACCCTCCCCTCCTTTGTGATAAATAATAGCGTGGGAAAAGGCTGGGATATTTAATTTTCCTTATTGTCCATAGCTTTGAATAATGAAGAAGACTTGGGGTGGGAGGAGTCCGATTAGGTTCCCCAGCTGTCTTTCCTGCCCTCATAAAAAGGCTCTTCAGGGTTTTCACTCTAGGACACTGTTGATTGACAATGTTTGGATCGCCCAGGGCCAGGCCCTCTGCTAACTGGTAGCCTGAGTGTTAGCATTTAACACTCCCTCTGAATTCCATAGGAAAACCTATCCATGGATAGGTTCTCCACACACCACACCATGGATGACTGGCTCTTGGTAACCCAGAATCAAAGTCTCATTTTCCATTAGGGTTGTTATAAATTATTAAATGAGATGATATATGTAAAGTACCTGGTACAGTGCTTGGCATTTAAGTGCTCAGAAATTGTCAGCTGTCTATTACAGTCCTATTTCCAGGTGCTATTATCCCCCATCCCTGGCTCTTCCTCTGACTGCTATGCCATCCAAACAAGCTTCGGGCTTCCATGCCTTTAACATAGCTTCAACATACGTTCTTTAAAACTAGCTAATCAAAGGTTGAAAAGATTACCTAAATAGAGTCCATCTCTTGTGAGTGCTCTTAGTGAGGAAGATGAAAGCCATGATGCTGGAGCCTCATCAAGTGTAATTTTTTCTGTTGTTTGCTGTTCACATTGAATGATGAAGCCACTGTAAGTGACTTATTTCAAGACGCCAAATGCTCTAGTATCGAGCAAAGTACTTTATTTCTATGAGATGTTTTTCTCAAGTTGGGAGATCATGGGCACAGAGATTTTGAAAATAGCACTTATATATCAAATAAAGGAAGGGATTATGGTTTATAAAAAAGGGTTTTTTTCCTCAAAAATGTACAGTAGAAATGCAACCTGTTTTTTTGCTATTGGGTCATAGATGCCATCTCACTGTCATCGGACATCAGGGAGCATTACCTAGTGGCTATGCAGAATTAGTTTCTTTTGGCCTGAGAAAAAATAGGCCAAGTATGAGGCTGGTATGTAGACTATAACTAGAGAGTACATTTTTGAGTGGAACCCACTGTACAAAAGTCCTCTAATTAATTATTTCCGAAACTTCCCTGGTTTTATGAATCATTTTGGGAATTTGCTAAGAAAAATTTCCAGGTCCACACCAGACAATCTGAAGCACATTCTACAAGAGATAGGTTTGGCAAGCTAAAGTGTTAACAAGCTCCCCAGCTGAGTATTATTATCAGAAAATTTGGGAAATACTATGTAGCTTGCCTTCCAAACCAAAGGTAGATGTGAGGATCATTTTATGGATGCTTGATTGTGTTTGACCTAACCATTAAGGAACTACATAGAATTCTAGAAAATGGTCAAAAAGTTTGATGGTTCTAAAATTCTTTTCTATATGTGATTATTTGGGGGAGGAGCCGTGGAACTGAGAAATAATCTTGCCTATTGGAATCACTCTTATGGAAAAAGAATTCATATACAAGAGGGGAAAGCCCATAGTGATGAATTCTTATCATATGGATAATTTGCTTCCTTGGATTCTGCTTCTGTGGCTCGTGTGTGGCACCACCAGGATCATAGATATGGTCTGGGAAAAAAGATTATGATTTTCTTTAGCTCAGGAGTCATAATATTGACTGTGTTTCTTTTCCTGTCATTTGTCTCAAACCTAGTGTTCTGTATGCAGTTGGAAGTTAATTCATGGTGATTATTGAAATAATTATGCCACCTTAGTGATTCCATGAAGGAGACATTAGCGTATGATAATTTATACTTTACAGAATACCCTATGAAAAAATATATGCAAGACTTCTGCTTCCAGGCAAGATGGAATAACAGCATCCAGATTCACCGTCTCCCTGAAACACCACCTGGCCAAAACACACACACACACACACACACACACACACACACACAATTTATGAAACAATGGCTTTTAAGACAGTATACATCAAGTGACAATAAACAGGAGTTGCCTGAGAAGTGGAAAACAAGCAATGTGTTATAATTGTTACAGCTTATTTCTTTAAAAGAGTTTCAAGCTGCACCACAGGGAGAGAGAACCAAGGTGAAGCCAGGTGAATTATATGACTTGAGGAAATAAAGGTGAGTGTCTGGGAGCTGGAGTCCATAGGACAGAGTACTGGAGAGGAAAGAAATGAACAGAAATGGAAACATTGACACCTGCAGAGGGTCTCATTCATGTATTCAGCAGAATACATGCATATGAGGAAACTATCCAAGGGCAGGGAAAGAACCATCTGAGAGATTTAGAGGAAACGGCACTCAGTGTTGATACAGGCCTGGAAATAGTGCCAGTTTCCACCAGCCAAGTAGGAAAAACGCATAATCCATGTGGCATTAAATAGAGTACCCAGAAGGGACTTGCCTCAGCATTGGGGAATAATTAGCCCTAAACACTTCTGGTCCCACTTAACAAATCACAAAAGCAAAGCCAAAAAAGGATCAAACTGTTTCCAAATAAGTTAACTGCATCCCAGAACGAAGCTTGAGGATATTTATAGAAAGACAACCAATAAGATAAAATTTACAAGGTCTGGCATCTATGACAAATTCTCAGACATGCAAAAAAGCTGGAGAATAAGTTCCATAATGAGGATAAAAATCAATCAATTAAAACCAACCCAGAAATAGCATAGATGTTAGAATTAGTAGACAAAGACATTAAAAGAGTTATAACTGCATTACCATATGTTCAAAAAGTTAAATAGGGACATGGATGATATAAAAATGATCCAAATCACATGTCTATAGATGAAAACTACAATGTCTGAAATAGAAAATGTACAGGATGGGACTAAAGATAGATTAGA
The DNA here is from genome assembly GCF_005190385.1 of Monodon monoceros. NCBI lineage: Eukaryota > Metazoa > Chordata > Mammalia > Artiodactyla > Monodontidae > Monodon > Monodon monoceros. The sequence goes on from NW_021703779.1 coordinate 121,435,860, forward strand.
CATTGCAGAAGATAAGATTAGTAAGCTTGAAGACATACCACTAGAAGCTATCCAAAATGCAATACAGAGAGAAACAAGAAAACATTTGAAAAAAGGCATCTGAGAGTTGTGGGACAATTACAAGCACCCTAATATGTGTGCAATTTGAGTCTCTGAACAGGAGAGCAGAAGAATATTTGAGGAATTTATGGTCCCCAAATTTCCAAATTTGATGAAAACTATAAACCCACAGATCCATGCAACTCAACAAACCTCACATAAGAAACTTGAAGAAAACTACACTGAAACGCAACATAATCAGCTGCTCAAAATCAGTGATAAAGAAAACATCTTAAAAGCAGCAAGAGAAAAAAGACATCTTACATACACAGCAACAAAGGATATCAGTTTCCTCACAGGAAATAGTACAAAGGAGAAGAAAGTGTAGCAACATCTTTAGAGTACTAAAAGAAAAAAAACAACTGGCAACCTAGAGTTCTATACTTTGTGGGTATATTTTTCAAATATGAAAATGAATTAAAGATGTTTCAGACATACAAGAGGTGAAAGAGTCCCTCAAAGGCATTCCCATGCTACAAGAAATGATAAAGAATATCCTTTAGGCAGAACAAAAATAATACCAGATAGAACTATGGATATACACAAAGGAATGAAGATTCCTGGAAATAATAACTACATGCAAAACTATATAAGATTTTTTCTTACTATTTTAATTTCTCTAAAATAAAATATAATTGACTATTTAGACAAAGATAACAAAAAGTACTGCATGATTTATAACATATGTGTAAGTAAAATATCTGACAATATAGCATGAAGACCTGGAGGAGAGAAATGGAAGTATACTATTTCAAGAGTCTTATACTGTATATGAAGTTGTACCTTCAAGTCTACCACTTGAAGGCAGACTGTGACAAATTAAAAATGTAAAATATAAACCCTAAAGCACACTACAATAACAAAACAAAAAGTTACAGGATGTAAAAAAGATAAAATGTAATAAAGTTTATACTTTATTCAATAAAAAGAAGTTAAAAAGATAAAAGGGACTAAAGATAAAGTAGAACAAATAGAAAACAAGTAAGCAGATGATAGATTTAAGCTTAACCATATCAAAAATCATATTAAGTGTAAATTGTCTAAATAACCCAACTAAAATGCAGGGATTGTCAGCTTGGGTAAAGGTGCAAAACACTATTCTGCCTACAAGAAAAATTCTTTAATTATAAAGACAAAAATTGGTTGAAAATAAAAGCATAGAAAAAAGATCTACCATTCTGACACTAATCAAAACAAAACAAAACAATGCTGGTGTGGCTAGATTAATATCAAACAGTAGATTTCAGAGAAATAATATTACCAGAAATAAAGTAGGCCATGTCATAATGATAAAAGTGTCAATGAATCCTAAGCATTTATGCACCTAATAACAAAACTTCAAAATACATTACATAAAAATAGAAAGAACAGCAAAGAGAAAGAGAAAAATCCAAAATTATAATCAGACATTTTATTATCCCTCTCTTAATATTGATAGAACAAGTAGAAAATTAGTATATAGAAAATATAAACAACACTTTCATACAACATAACACGTTTGACATTTCTACAGTGCTCCCTTCAACCATGGCAGAATACTCATTCTTTTCAAAAGCACATGGAGGACTTCCCTGGTGGCGCAGTGGTTAAGAATCTGCCTGTCAGTGCAGGGAACACGGGTTTGAGCCCTGGTCCAGAGCAACTAAGCCACGGAGCAACTAAGCCCATGTGCCACAACTACTGAGCCTGTGCTCTACAGCCCATGTGCCACAACTACTGAAGCCCATGCGCCCTAGAACCTATGCACCACAACTATTGAGCCCATGCACCACGACTGCTGAAGCCCATGCACGCTGGGGCCTATGTTCCACAACTACTGAACCCATGTGCTGCAACTACTGAAGCCCACGTGCCTAGAGCTGGTGCTCTGCAACAAGAGAAGCCACCACATTGAGAAGTCCACACACCGCAATGAAGAGTAGCCCCCGCTCGCTGCAACTAGAGAAAGCCTGCATGCAGCAACAAAGACCCAATGCAGCCAAAAAATATATATATATATAAATTCTTTTAAAAAGCACATGTAATATTTGCCAAGATAGACTATGTTGCCAATACGGACCAAAATAAGAGAGCAAAAATGACTGACGAGATTGAATCAGTAATGAAAAACTTCCCAAAAAATGAAAGCCCAGGACCAAATGGTTTCTCTGGTGAATTCTAACAAATATTTAACTAAGAATTAATGCCAATCTTTCTAAAACTCTTCAAAAATTGAAGAGAAGGGAATACTCCCAAACTCATTTACAAGGCTAGAACTACCCTGATACAAAAGCCATATAAGGTTACTATAAGAAAACTAAAGGCCAGTATCTCTGATGAATACAGATGCAAAAATTCTCAACAAAACATTAGCAACCCAAATTTAACAGCAGGATCATACACCATTATCAAGTGGGACTTATTTCTGGGATATAAGGATGGTTCAAGAAATCAATAAATGTGATACAGCACATTAATAGAATGAAAGGTAAAAAAAAATTGTATAATCATCTCAGAGAAAAGGCATTTCACAAAATACAACATACTTTTATGATAAAAATCCTCAACAAGTTGGGTGAAGAAGAAACGTACTTCAAAATAATAAAGCCTGTATGTGACAAACCCACAGCTAACATCATACTCAATGGTAAAATGTTGAAAGCATTTCCTCTAAGATCAGGAACAAGACAAGGATGCTTATTCTTGCCACTCCTATTCAACATAGGACTGGAAGTCCTAGCTAGAGCAATTGGGCAAAGTAAAAAAATAAAAGGCATTCAAATGAGAAAAGGAGGAGTAAAGTTGTTGCTTGAAGATGATACAATTTATACATAGAAAGTCTTAAAGTTTCAACCAAAAAAAACGTTGGAACTAATTAATAAATTCAGTTAAGTTGCAGGATATAAAGTAAACATACAGAATTCAGTTGCATTTCTATACACTACAACAAAATATCTGAAAAAGAAATAAAATAGTTCCATTCACAATAGCATCAAAACCACAAAACACTTAGGAATAAATTTAATCAAGGAAGTGAAGACCTTTACAATGAAAACTGCAAGACTTTGATGAGGGAAATTGAAGAAGAGATGAACAAATGGCAAGATATCCCATGTTCATGGGTTGGAAGAATTAATATTGTTAAAATGTCCATACTACCCAAAGGCATCTACAGGCTCAATGTAATCCCTATGAAAATTCCAATGGCTTTTTTCACAAAAATAGAAAAAAATCCTAAAAGTTTTAGTGAACCACAAAAGAACCCAAATAACCCAAGCAACCCTAAGAAGGAAGAACAAAGCTAGAGGCATCACACCTGCTGATTTCAAACTATATTACAAAACTATAGTAATCAAAACACTATGGCACTGGCATAACAATGGATACATAGACCAATGTAACAGAATAGAGAACCCAGAAATAAACCCATGAATATGTGGTCAATTAATTTATGAGAAAGTAGCCAAGGATATACAATGAGGAAAGGATATTCTCTTCAATAAATGATGTTGGGAAATTTTGATTGCAACATGCAAACTAATGAAACTGGGCCTCTATCTTACACCACTCACAAAAATTAACTCTAAATGGATTAAAGACTTAAATGTAAGACTTGTAACTGTAAAATTCCTGAAAGAAAACATAGGAAAAAAGCTCCTTGACATTGGTCGTTGGCAATGACTTTTTGGATATGACACGAAAAGTACAAACAGAAAAGCAAAAATAAAGAAGTGGGACTAAATCAAACTTAAAAGCTTCTGCACAGCAAAGGAAACAATGAACAAAATGAAAAGACAACCTATGGAATGGGAGAAAATATTTGTAAACCATATAGCGAATAAGGGATATATATAAGTAACTCATACAACTCAAGCAAAAACTGAGTAACCCTATTAAAAATGGGCAAAGAAACTAAATAGACACTTTCTCAAAGGCACACAAAGGGCCAACAAGTGCATGAAATGTGATCAATATCACTAATCATCAGGAAAATGCAATTCTAAAGCACAATGAGATCTCACCTCACACCTGTTAGGATGACTATTGACAAAAAGACAAGACATAACAAGTGCTGGCAAGGATATGCAGAAAAGTGAACCCTTGTGCACTGTTGGTGAGAATGTAAATTGTTACAGCCACTATCAAAAAATATTGATGTTCCTTAAAAAATTAAAAATAGAATTATTATATGATCCAGCAGTTCTACTTCTGGATATATATCTGAAGGAAATGAAATTACTATCTATAAGAGATCTCTGAACTCCCATGTTCATTGCAGCATTATTCACAATAGCTGAGATATGGAAACAACCCAAGTATCATTGATGATGGCATATATATATATATATATATATATATATATATACACACACATATACGCACAGAATGGAATTTTATTCAGCCGTGAGAAAGAAGAAAATCCTGCCAATTGTGACAACTTGGATGAAGTTCGATGACATTATGCTAACTGAAATACAGCAGACAGAGAAAGACAAATACTGTATGATTTCACTTTTTTGTAGAATCTAAAGAAAAATAAAAGAAAAAGAAAGCTTAAGTCATAGAAATAGAGAGTAGAATGGTGGTTACCAAGGGCTGGGGGTGGGGAACATGGGGAAACGCTGGTCAAAGGGTATTAGTTTTCAGTTACAAGATAAATAAGTTCTGAGGATCTAATGAACAGCATGGTGACTATAGTTAATAATACTTTACCGTATACATGAAATTTGCTAAAAGAGTAGATCTCAAGTGTCTCACCAAAAAGAAGCTTACTATGTGGGGTGATGGATGTGTTAATTAACCTGATTGTGGTGATCATTTCACAATGTATATGTATATCAAATCATCATGTTGTACACTTTAAATATATACATATTTGTCATTATACCTTAATAAAGCCTTGAGGGGGGAAAGAAATGGGTAATTTCCCATAGGATAATCTAACACTGCAAGGTGTTTGCCTTCACATTTCTGATAGGTTTCCAGTGGGAATGCTAAACATCCCCCAAAAGATTGCAAATATTGTTTTCGATTCCCTCTCCCTCTTATGACTTTTAGAAAAATGCACAGTCACAGGTGTATTTTATTACCAAACGTGGAAGAAGAAAGAGGGTCTCTGTTCAGGGGGAGAGGAAAATATGAGTTTTCATTGACTACTCTTCCTAATTTTCTCAAAAAAGATTATAAACAAAATTCATTAAGAACATTCTCTGGATGTCTTACGGTGATATTTTATGCAGAATAAAACCGTTAAGTACACTTTGTCTTTTGAGGCATAGTGAATGGAAATGAATTTACACTTTTCATGGAGGCTGTGTCTTATAATTTCAATAGGTTTTCATGTGGCATTGCTTTCCCAAGTTCACTTTTTGTAATTCTATTTTTGAATATGTATTGTGAAATACTTTAAGCCTATATATGTCATAAAAAATAATAGCTGAAGTAGCCCTTAGGGGAAACTCCATAATATCGGTATTCCTATTTTAGTGCATTCATAATTGAATGGGAGAACAGAAGAGCCATGAGTTTGTGTTCCTTATTATACAAAATCTGCTGATATAATGGAATATGTTATGGCCACTATATTTTGTACCACCAGAATAGCATGGTGTTCTGTGGCATTAATAGCAAAACTCTGCCTTATAGGTATCCATACCTTTAGAAAATAAGCCAGAGAGATAAATGAGGCACAGCCTTTTCACCTGTTATCATTTGAAGAGGAATTTCTTCTGGGAAAGTAGCACTTTTAGGTTGCTTGTGCTTGGTGTTAAAAAAGAAGGCTGGGTTGGTAATTGTAAGACAAGGGTCTAAAATAAGTTTTGTCTATGTGCTGTCTTAGGCAAATCACTTTCTCTTGGGCAAAAAAGGAGTTGGATTAAATGTCCTTCAAGATTTCCTTCTATTATAAACTTTAAACAACTTCTTCAGGCAAAATGGACAGAACACAGTAAGAAATCAGGGGAGAATCCTTATTTTTTGATTCAAGTAAACCTTAAGACAAGATTAACTGTAGAATAAATTTCCGTGGACAGTTAGTGAATTCTATAGCTGCACAATTTAGTGTGAGTTGATAATGAAGGTGCACAATGAGATATTCAACAGTGCAGACTGAGATGTGGTATGACACATGAGTATTTCAAGTGAAAAGGTGTGGCTGGTTATTATCCCAAACTATCCTGTAGCAGCTGGTATTATTAAAATGTAATAATAATAATTCAGTACATTTAAATAGAAAATTACAGCTTACAAATTTCTTTCACACATATAGCAGCATCCATTTTCCACCAGAGTAAATGGAAAGCCAAAATTAAGGACCATGCAAATATCACTTGACAGGTCAGAGTGGTAGAAGCCAAATGAAGGATATGTGTTTGTGTATACACCCATATATATGTGTTGGTTGAAAAATAGCAGTTTTAAAACAAATCAACAGCGATATTTTTCTTAAGAAAACTGTTAATACTTTTCAAGGTCTGTGATACCTTCAAGAATTCAATTACCTACCACTTGTGGCTGAAGAGGCATGTATGAGGCACCTCCAAATGAGCAATAAAGAAAAGGAAGCTATTGCATTTCTTCTTTCATTCGTTCCCTCAATAGTGAAGGTGAGTAGCAATGTTGCTTTTTAGTAGAATATGTGGTTGATGAAAAGAATTTGAGTTTATGATCAATGTTATGGAAAAAGCGCTTGAAAATTTTTTACTAAATTCTGTTTTGAAACTTGTGGAGAAGAATATCCAAAGTGGGTTTTTGTAATTTATCAGCAATAATAGGTCTTTGATGTTTGCTTAAGTCTGAAAATGTTCCTTTCCCAGTCTCCTCAAACAAGCAGGGATGATATCTATAAGCTAGTTCACTGCAGGGACAGCAAGCTCTGGAATTTCCAGCAAGGTCATGAGTGACCTTGTTCTTTGTTCTTTTTAAGTAAAAATTCATAGACATAAATGTAATATTGTACAAAATATTCTTGGAAGGAAGTAGTTCTGATGCTCATCCCTAATCAAGACGTTCAGAAATACTGTTAAGAGTACAAAAAAGTGTACTGGATTGAAAATTAGTACAACTAGTTTCTGGCCCTAGTTCAAACACTTACACACTGAACCTCAAAATCTTTTTCTGTGAATAAAGGTGCTATTATTAACATTGCCCAACTCATAGAAAAACTATAAGGAACAAGTAATGAACACAGACATAAAAACACAAGGCAAAATTTTAACCCACTATAGAAATTATATTCACAGTACATAATAAGATTACGATTTATTAGTAGCCTTTAACTGTATGCTAACTAAAATAATAAGAACTTTAGGTTGCAACCTAAATGTCCATCAACAGAGGAATAGATAAAGAAGATGTGGTACATATGTACAATGGGATATTACTCAGCCATAAAAAGAAACGAAATTGAGTTATTTGTAGTGAGGTGGATGGACCTAGAGACTGCCATACAGAGTGAGGTAAGTCAGAAAGAGAAAAACAAATATTGTATAATATTTATTTATAATAATTTATTTATAATATTTATATGTGGAATCTAGAAAAATGGTACAGATGAACTTATTTGCAAAGCAGAAATAGAAACACAGATGTAGAGAACAAACATTTATACCAAGCGGGGCAGGGGCACGGGATGAATTGGGAGATTGGGACTGACATACATACGCTACTATGTATAAAATAGATAACTAATGAGAACCTACTGTATAGCACAGGGAACTCTACTCAATGCTCTGTGGTGACTTAAATGGGCCAGAAATCAAAAAAAGAGGGGATGTATGTATATGTATCGCTGATTCACTCTGCTGTACAGCAGAAACTAACACAACATTGTAAAGCAACTATACTCCAATAAAAATAAATAAAGAAATATATAAATTCAGATAATCAAACACTGAAAAAGAAAAAGCACTTTAGGTGTAGAATAAGACATGGTACAGAATTGTTTAAATTCCAGCTCAGCCCTAAGTAGCTATGCAGACTTGAGCAAGTCTTTTCCCTAAACTGGACTCATATTCCTTCTCTGAAAACTTAAGTGAGTTGAACCAGAACAATAATTTTCAAGTTGTTATATTTTGTGAAACAGTGTATTCAAGTGAGGCCTCATGAAGAAGTTTATGATTTACACAGATAAATCCAGAACTGTTCTGGTTAAAGTAGGGGTGAAAGGCCGAGATTATTGCCCTTGAATTCTATCTCCACCTCCCTCCACAGCCCCTGAGAGAAGCTCTTTGAAACTGCTGGACTAGGTTTCTTGGGTTCCATCCAGGTCTAAAATATTCTTTTCTGATTCACACCATTATAACATGCAACCTTGCACTTGATCTTAACTCTACGGATGTGTTGATTGAATGAAGTGTGTCAACAACACTGTCTTCAGACCATGAAAGTCTCTTTCCACTTGACTTTTTGGTGAAGAAAATCACTTTGTAGTATACGTCTTCATTTTGCAAAGATCCAGCCTTGAGGTTAGTTTTTCTTCTTGAGGACGGGTCAAACTATTCCAAGGGGTAGAGGGAAGTAAGATTTTTTCCATCTATCCTAAATGGGGTATTTTCTGGGTGAATATCTATAAAGAAAATGGGATCCTGGAATTTTTATTCTGGTTTAAAACCAATATTCTCAATTCCATTTGTTGCTACAATTGTGATTGACAGCCAAAACTATTGGCACTAGAATCCCGGATTCACAATTTAATTGCTGTGTGACCACGGGCAAATTAGTGAACTTCCCTGAGCCTCAGTTTCCCCATCTGTAAAATTAAGATTGTTGAGAGGATTAAATGATATAATGCATTCAAAGCTTTATGACCCACAGGGGATGATAAATTAGTGTTCAGCTCCTTTCTCACCTCCTTCTCTTTGAGAATAGGAGTGCATTTCACTGTTTATTCAGCTGTTGGTTAAGCACTTGGTAGTCAATCTTTTCTCCACGCTTATGGGGAAGATGGTATCAAGAATGAATTTATGTGTAGTCTCCAAATTACATTTTGGCCTGTATTAACGTCTTTCTCTTTAAGAAAATCTATCTAGAATACTATCATGTCAAACTTAGACTGAATTGAGATTTCTTCTCTTTCACCCATTCTACTCATACTTGAAGAAGACTGGCAGTACAACTGAGTGTAAAGCTGCCCCACATTGAGATCTTGGTAATCAGAAGGAACCCAAAGGCCTTTGTGTAATCCAGAACTTGGTGAAATCAGCCCTTCCCTAATTGAAAGTATTCTCCCTTGTGTATTAGATAATCTGCAGGTTTATGGATATCCTTCTTAGACATAAATCCCAGTGAGATCTATCTTTTATGACCATAAAAATGCACAAGGAAAATGGGAAAGGATTAGAATATTGAATTAAAATATATTTACCATTCTCAGTGTAACACTATACCAATTTTTTTTTTTTTTTTTTTGCGGTACGCGGGCCTCTCACTGTTGTGGCCTCTCCCATTGCGGAGCACAGGCTCTGGACGCGCAGGCTCAGCGGCCATGGCTCACGGGCCTAGCCACTCCACGGCACGTGGGATCTTCCCGGACCGGGGCACGAACCCGTGTCCCCTGCATCGGCAGGTGGACCCTCAACCACTGCGCCACCAGGGAAGCCCTATGCCAATTTTTATTACATTTATTCTGTTTCTTAGAGCATAACAGAATATTATATCTGGGGCAGAAAGCCATATGAAGATTGAAAGGAAATTTGAATTACATTTTCGTATATCTACAGTGTCATATGACAAAATGTAAATAATATAGTTAGTTTTCAGAAAGATGGCCACTTGATTCCATCTTATTTTATTAAGATGTATCAAAGTGGGGCTTCCCTGGTGGGGCGGTGGTTGAGAGTCCGCCTGCCGATGCAGGGGACACGGGTTCGTGCCCCGGTCCGGGAAGATCCCACGTGCCGCGGAGCGGCTAGGCCCGTGAGCCATGGCCGCTGAGCCTGCGCGTTCGGAGCCTGTGCTCCGCCACGGGAGACGCCACAACAGTGAGAGGCCCGCGTACCGCAAAAAAAAAAAAAAAAAAAAAAAAAAAAAAAAAAAAATATATATATATATATATATATATATATATAAGTCAGTGGGAGCTGGCTTTTCTTTTCTCAACCTGCTAAATCACTGTATGACTTTGTGTTGAAATGTCCATGGATGGTTTTAGCAATCCAGTATGTGATATGGCTACAATGTCTCTCTAATGCAACTATCTTTTCTTATTTAATTCATATCATCTGGAGGTGTTAAAGTCTCATTATTATTGGATCCTTGAGGGCTGAGATTATGCCTTCTTAGTGCTTTGTAAATCCCATAGCACCTGGGATGTTACGAGACACTTGAGGATGACATTTTATATGTCAGTAGTAGCACAGCAAAGGTATTTATTAATACACATGGTGAAAAGATCTTTGTTGCTATGTTTGTGACATTTTAAGACTTCTTTCATTCTAAGATAATAGTGTGGGTCATATAAAAGGGAAACCAATCAGGATACAACAGGATCTGAGTAAGAACCAAACAGTTCTCGTTTGGAATAATAGATTTTTTTTTTTTATGAAACAGTCAGACACATGGAACACTGCAGAATGTTTTATAACAGACACCACCCAAAATAAGCAAAAGTGCTAATATGTCACATATTTGCTTCAAATATTTTTCTCAAGAAATAAAATACTTAGATCAATTTAAATTTCCTCCTTTTGAATCCGTCTTCTTTTATGCCTTCCTGGAGGCAACTGTTAAGCTGAATTTGGTATATATAATGCCAATCCATGGTTTTATAATTTTATATGCATAATGTAGCTATGATCAAAATATCACTTTGTTCATTTTTAAATATATATACATGGCACCTCACTGTGTATATCATTTTGACTTACGTCAATCACATTATTTAGTATTGCTATTTAGCATGCTTGTTTGTTTGTTTGACTTTTATTTTTCCTCTAGTTTCCTAGGATTTAGAGTTGTCTTTACCCTCTCCAGCCCTGTTTCTTCCTCCTCATACTGATTTGGAAGTTCTGTCTTTGTATTTGTAAGGGTCCAATACACAGGGAAATACACAGATTACACACTCAAAATGGGTTATTGAAAAGATTAACGAAAGGGCTGCCCTCAAAGGTGTTAACAAAAACAAGGGATCATTGATAATCTTGAGGCTCTTTCAATAGGCTCTAAGAGACCAAAAGAAGCTACTAGCACTTCAGAGGTCTGAGAGGCAAGAGGAGAGAGGCTTTTGCAGTGTCCAGCAAGTGTGGCAGGCTACAGGAGAGGGTCATCCCGTCAGAGCTGTGGCCTTCAGCTACTTCAGCTACTGACAAACCAAGAGCGGCCAGTTGATGTAGTTGTTAGAGGTAAAGCCTCTAGATGCACAGAGTAGGACAGAGAAGGGTGGAGATTGGTCTTAATGGCAAATGGAAATTATCCAGTATAGGCTTCTATGTCTGTTCTTTTCATGGCAACCCTTAACCTTTTTAACACAAGTGTTTCAACTCTAAAGCTGCTTGCTAGCTTTGCTCCTCAAGCCTTCAGAAAGATTAAATTCAAATACTCCCATTCCATCTTCCATTCTATGTATGTCTCATATTTCACTTTGGTTTTGACCCCTCCAAATTTGCCATTGCTGTTACTTTCACTATTACTATTATTTATCGTCAATATTTATTTAGATTTCACAGTGGATCTTAACCAGTTTCTTTGCTTTTTCATCCCACTTCTTTCTTATGGGTCCAGTTTCCTTTATTAACACAGCACAGTTTTTCTGTGGAGGCCCCTCATGCCTTTAGAGTAGGGGCCTACCTCTGGTGGGTTCTGCATTAGTTGCTGCAGGATTGCCCCAGTTCTGGTCTGGTGTTAATTCTCAGTGTAGTTCTTTAAGTAGACAACGGGCAGTGCATATTTGAGTTCCATTTTATCAAGGTAGTTCCTTTTTTGTTTGTTTCTTTTTTTCTCAAAGCATTGTAGGGATTGGAGTAGGGCAGGACAGGACAGGGAAGATTCCTTGCCTTGTCTTAGACCTATGGGAACACTTATTTTCTAGTTCCACTTTTGATGGAGTTTATTTGGGGGGCTCAGTTCTAGCTCCATAGCCACACACGTCTCAGGGCTTCTCTCAAGTTCATATGCTTCCTGCTCACCTTCTGGCTTGGAGGTCTGCTTCATTTTGGTTACTAGGGGTTTCCCCTTCTTGCTTTTAGTACTTCTCTATGTTTGAAGCCAGAGGGAATGCTTTCTGTGTGCTCTTAGCTGACCGTAATGACTAGAAGTTCAATGATGGAGTATTTGCAGCTTGATCATTCTCTAAAGAGTCTTTCTGCTTTGTGTTGTTCTGTTGCTGTTTTTCATCCACATTTCCTATTTCTTTCCCTTGTTTTGCCTGGGTGTTTTGATCTCTTTAATTGGCTTATTTTCTTGCTCTTGCCTTCTTTATACTCAATTCAGATGATTATTTTTGTACATTATCGAAAAATGGAAAGCTGCCATTCTACTTATGCTTTCAATTCTATTTTAAGGAATATTTTCGAGTTGTCTCTAAGACCTTATTTGATTCTTTGTTGTCTCTGCTCATTGGATGTCTCCCCTGCACTGTGCGAGTTCTTCAGTTAGTCACATTTCACCATCTCTCCCTATGCTTATGCCCATAGCTTGTCACTTGCTGATTTCATTTGCTCTGCAGCTCACTGCATTTGGGTAGTTGCCTGGAGACAAATTCTGGGCATTTTTTATCTAGCGATCCAGGATGGCAAAACTGAAACACTAAATAAAACTGCCATAAAGTTCTTTTTAATGGAAATAATCTTTACTCCCATGTATGGTTAATTTTGCCCAATTTCTGGAATAAAATGAAGATTTTATTTTGAGATAAAAACCACAGGAATGTATAAATTGTAAATATAAACTAATCTGGCCACAGCTTGCTTTTACTCAATATCTGAACCTGGGAAAGGTGTATGACATCTTCAGTGTAAGTGGAGGAGGAAATCAGCACTTAGATTCTCACTGTTCCTATTCAGCAGTCTTTTGAAGAGATTTTAAAAAATTATTAGCTCCACACATTCAGTGTTGCAAGCAAATGGGATTATCCTTTCCCACTTTTTATACAGCTATCCTTTTCTTCCTCTTTGTTTTTATTTTTGGTTTTCTAACATTATGTGTATCTAAATTAAAGCAAGTCATGTACAGAGTTCAAACAAATATTTCAAGGCTTATAAAGAAAAATGGGGGACTTCCCTGGTGGTCCAATGGTTAAGACTCCATGCTTCCAAGGCAGGGGGCATGGGTTCGATCCCTGGTCAGGAAACTAAGATCCTGCATGCCGCGTGGCATGGCCAAAAAAAAAAAAAGAAAAGAAAAACGGCCCTCCTCTGCCTACATCTCTCAGCCCTGTCCTTCAGAGGCAACCTATTTCCAAGTCTTTGCCCTTCTTCTTCTGGATTTTACTTCCATATTTCTAAATAATATGCATATGCTGCCAGAACTTGATTTTTTTTTCAATTTTAGACATTAGTTGTTCTCCTTCTACTATGGAAATTGTAAATCTCACACTCCCACACCACTCCCACATACCCTTAATCACTCTCTCCTCAACATTCTTATACTATCAAAACGTTTGGTTCACTAAACCCTCAGTGTTTGTGTTATTTTGTTCACAAAAGAGCCATACACACATCTCTTATCTGTTAGGAAGTTTTGTTTTGCCTCAAATTAAAAATTGCCTTGATTTTTCACTTGATTACTCTTCAATATAAAGTCATTAATTTTTCCCCCAAACTCTCCTAAATAACTGTAAAATCTTTCTTCAAGCATATCTAGTATTCTATGAGGATTTTTTTCCCTCTAAGAGCCCTCTGTCACAGGTGTTCTTTGAGCCCTCTGGCTTGCTGCACAGTTGTAATCCTATTATTTCCATTGACCCGTACTTTGGAATCCCCTTCACCATTCTCCTGAATTGCATTCCCTGTAGTTATTTTCCCTTGAATTGGTCAGTTTCTTGAGAGGATTGTTCTCATCAACTGCTTAGGGGATGTGTATGAGAATTCTAAATGTCCAGGAGAGAAAGAAAAACTGATTTTCAACTTATCTTCAGAACTGACACAGCATCATTCTGCTTGCACTCCGTTGATTAAAGCAAATCACAGGGCCAACCCAGAGTCAAGGTGAAAGAACTGCACAAGCATCTGAGTACCAACAATGTGCTTCTTTGGTGGTTATCCCTGCAACAGACTCCTTCAGTAAGCTCTTAGCTTTCAGATCTGCTTAGTGAATGAAGGCCCATCCCATTTCTGTCTTCAGACGTGCTGTTAACCTCTCTGCTGTTTTCTCTTCTCTCATTTCTTTTGGTCCTTTCTCTTTTTTAAAAAAAACTTATTTTATTGAAGTATAGTTGATGTACAATGTTGTGTTAGCATCAGGTGTGCAGCAAAGTGATTCAGTTATACATATACATTTATCTATTCCTTTTTATTTTTGGCTGTGTTAGATCTTCGTTGCTGCACGCGGGCTTTCTCTAGTTGCAGTGAGCGGGCTTCTCATTGCGGTGGCTTCTCTTGTTGCGGAGCACATGCTCTAGGCATGCAGGCTTTCCATAGTTGTGGCACTTGGGCTCAGTAGTTGTGGCTTGCGGGCTCTAGAGTGCAGGCTCAGTAGTTGTGGCGCACAGGCTTAGTTGCTCCGCAGCATGTGGGATCTTCCCAGCCCAGGGATCGAACCCATGTCCCCTGCATTGGCAGGCAGATTCTTGACCACTGCGCCACCAGGGAAGTCCCTCTATTCTTTTTTATATTCTTTTCCATTATGGTTTATCATAGGATACTGAATATAGTTCCCTGTGCTCTACAGTAGGACCTTGTTGTTTATCAATTCTATATATAATAGTTTGCATCTGCTAATCCCAAACTTCCACCACATCCCTCCCCCACCCCCCACCCCCCCTTGGCAACCACAAGTCTGTTCTCTGTGTCTGTATCCTTTCACTTTTCCTATCATTTTACTGAGGATTCTGGAAGGAGTGGTAACAATCATGTATGTTTAATTCGCCATTTTTAACCAGACAACCCCATTCTTTCTCTCTTTTTTAAAAACACAAATCTCCTTCAACTACCCACCTATATCAGCAGCACTTATTTGGAACTCCTTTATTAAGAGGTCACAAATAACTACATCCACAAATAACTATGCTTGATTCTCATCAGATTGTTTTCACTGCTTTTCGCCTGGGGTGATTTTATGGCTATATTATGACACAGGAATATTTTTTATTAAATAAAATCTGCTCATTAAACTTTCAAAACCTGAAAAAAGTTGCAATGGAGCATTAGGGGGTCTGAAGTGAAATAGGCTTTCTTGCTTTTGCTTTTGTTTGAGTTTTCTGTAGAGAGCAGAATGAAGATATGTAGTTGTAGGATGAGCTCCACTGGGGTGGACCTGGATCCAAAGGGAAAAAGACCTTTAAGTCCATTCATTGCATGTAATCTGAAAATGTGCGAGCTTTGACTGAAGAAAACAGGGAATATAGGAGGCTTGACTTTGGACTTCCCTAGATTAGAATCTGATGTGTACCACATATTAGCTATCTGGTTTGGAGCACTTCACTTGACCTTCCAGATTCCAAGATAATTAAACATACCCAAGTCGTGGATTTGCTATGTTCATGAAATGAGATATTGTATGTGAAAATAACATCTCTAGGTACAAGCTTTCCGGAATACTTTATTCCAGAAAGTATAGTGATTTATCCTAAGGAAATATTTAGACAAATATGCCAACATTTTTGTACTAGGATGTTCATTGAAAAGTTTAAAATGGCAAAAAGAACCAAAATATTCATTAATAGATGATTGGTTACACAAATTATGATCCATTCATACAAAGCAGTACTGTGCCAACTTTAAAAAGAAATTTAATCATTCTGATAGGCATATAGCATAGTGGTTGTAAGTATAAACTGTGGAGCCCAACTACCTGGGTTTGAATTCTGGAGAGCCACCTACTAACTGCAAGACCTTGGACAAGCCACTTAACCTCTCTATGTTTTGGTTTCCTCTTCTATAAAATATGGTTCACTGTAGTAGCTAATTCATTGGTCAAAGCACTTAGAACATTACCTGGCATACAGTAAGTACTATACAAATGTTTTCCATCATCATTTATCAGATGTTTATAGCCAGATAAGAACAGCTATATGTTGTTGCATTTTCAGAAATGTTTTGGCCATTTCGTCTTATAGATTGAATTCTTTAAAATAGTTTTGCATATCCCAACATGCTTTATGTGTTGGTTGAAGTACCGTGTTCAATAAGGCATGGGCATTTGACAAGGGACAGACAACAGAAGACGTTCTGGGAGCATTAAGTGGCTCCCTATTCTAGAACACTATTGAATCCATAAACATTTTCTTAGAGCAGATGTTCAGCAATACATCTGACCTTTGGGAAGAGAAAAATATAGATTTATGCAGAAGGCACTTTGCCAACATAAAAATCATCCCTGAATAAATTCATGGGTAGGTTGACTGATTTTGTATTACCATAATGAAATATGGGAAAAGCGAAAATCTACTGCAGTGATTTGACTTACAGCTAGAAAAGGTAGGCAAATGTTTGTTTATTTCCACATTCTTGGAAGGGTCATTTGGTGGCCTTGCCTTTGTACTTGCTGGGCCTCTCACCTGTAAACACACTGAATATGCAATGACACCAAAATTTATATTTCCTTTAAGTCCCAAGTTGATGGTTTTCAAAAATATTACCTGATTTTATCTTTACAACAACTAACAACACTATGAATTAATTAGGATGGGTAGTTTATCCCCTTTTTACAGGTAAAGGAATAGGCACTCCTGTCTAAAATCACTTGTGTAGGAGAAAACAAGTTAATAAATAGGAAAACTGAGACTTCAATCCTGATCTGCTGAATTTAAACCCAGTGGTCTTTCCACTACACCACTCACTTATTCATCCATTCATTTAGTGCTACAAACTTTGTGAAGACCTGTACTAAGTGAGACTCAAAGTAGTAGAAGGCAGTCCTTAGCTGTTACACTCTGTTAAATTGATTGGGTAGACAAAATACAAAATGGCTCAAAAAGGAGAGTATCATATGTAACAGTGAAAATGGTCATTTCGATCTTGTGATTTTCCATGAAGACCTAATGGAGGAGAAAGTTTGTATGCTGTTCGAGAAGTAATTATGAGCTTTGGAGTAATTGGGAAGGTTGAGAAATTGTGGCAGACAGCAGTAGCAAAGGTATAAATCCCAATATACAGATGAAATTCCAATCAAAATCAGAACATATTTTATTGTGGAAATTAACAAGCTGGTTTAAGTTCATTCTAAAATTTATTTAGAAACACAGGGGGCCAAGAATACCCAAGAAAATACTGAAAAAGAAAAACTTATGAAGAGGATAAAATTTGGCAGGTTTGCACTACTATGTATCAAGATTTATGATATAGGAGTACAAAATAAATTTTCTTACTGTTGATATAGGTAGAAGGAATGGAAGCAAGATGTCATGAGAGGATTTATGGGTTAGGAAGATGGGGCTGGTGATGTATATCTTCATAAGTCATGCTCAGGCATTGGTCATGACTTTCTAAGCAGCAGGGAATCATCAGAATCTATAAGATAGAGGAATAAATGGGGGAAAATTGGGGAAGAGTAGCTTGGCAACAGTGTAAGATGAATTGGGAGAAGTTAAACCAGAGGGGGAGGATCTCTAAGGAGGAAACTAATATTCCAATTGTAACTGCACTGCACATGAGATATTTAAAGAATAAACCCACAGTCAGGCAGGAAGCATTTTGCCATACAGAGGTCATTTTGTCTTATCCACCAGTTAACTCTAACTGGAGGAAGGTTCAACAGAAAATGAGAAACAAATAAAGAGGAAAGAATTTCTGAATGCAACAGTGAATTCGCTTCCAAGTATCACTTTCTCTCCATCTAGTTTTTTCTGCATCTAAAACCACTGATGTCCAGAAACCTCCACTCACTTCACAAAAGTAATATTATATGACATATTCATGGATAATTTGTCAAAGGCAATGGTGGCTTGAATTCACACTGGAGGAGAGCCACACCTGTAAATTTCAAGAATGGGCATGCATTTGGATTAAATAGCAAATAGGCCCAGAAATAGCTAAGTCTATAGACAATTGAAATTTGTGTAGGTGAGGCCAAAGGTCTCTGTGATTGAATTACAGACAGTGGCACTAAGGGCAGTCTACGGTTCAAATATCTCTTATGGGGTACCGATATGTGTAGATTAATGTGGAGCCATGAGAGATGTAAATAAAAGGGATTCTGAGAAGAATTCCAAAGGAAGAAAAAGATCCACACCAACACAAAAGGGAGAGAATATACTTCCATTTTCTCATTGCCTTACATAACAGTGGTTGATATTTAACACATAATCCACACTATATTTATCCTCGTACGGTGGTTAAAGCGGATAATAATGATGATTTTCCATCTATGTACATATGCATTGCTTATTTTCATAGATATCTTGTATACTAAGTATAATTATCCTCAATTTATAGTACACTACCTCCTCTCCTGATTCAATTCCCAGGTTGAATATTCTAGGTAAAAATTCTTCCTAAAAGAAGATTGTCTAAAGAGGAACTGGTTTCTTGGCACGTTGTGAGGGGCACCTGGAGATGAGTTGATGACAGCAGCAATGTAGAAAAGATAAAGTCTTACCAAGTATAAGTAACTGCCTGGATATGATGGTCAAGGGGAAGGAGCCACTCATTAAAGTTCAGCAAAATGCCTTGAGGCCCTGGAGAATGGTGGTACCCCGTCAAGAAATGGCAGTGATGGGTTGGAGGACACATTTTCGAGGCTGAATATATAGGCTTCATGTTTGATATTTCAGATTTCAAATGCAGGTGTGATACTCAAGCAAAGGTAGCCTGCAGGCAGCTAGAATGCATGATTAGAACTTTTCTTAAGAGGAGAGAACTCTCAATTTAAGAGATGCCAGGATAAAGTTTAGAGGAAGCTGTGGTGAGTAGGAAAATGAGAAGTGAAGAACAGAAGGCTTAGGTCTACTACCCACAGTGGAAAGACAGAGAACAGTAAGATGGTAGAGGGGTAGCTGTAAACGTGGGCAGGAGGTAAAGTTGCCTGACTTAATGAAAATACAGGACGCCCAGTTATATTTGAATTTCAGATAAACAATGAATGATTTTTTTTAGTATATCTGAAATATTGCATAGGATAGACTTACCTGAAAAAATGATTGTTTATCTGAAATTCAAATGTAACTATTTAACTGGGCCTCTTGTATTTCATATCACTGGCAAATCATATCATTTTGACTTGGTAACATGTCAAAAACTGCAGAGATATAAAGGGGTCATGAGAAACATTTACACAGTGGTCTTTCCCTGTCCCTGAAAGATAATATGGTCTCATGTCCTGAGTTAAGGATGATTTAGGAATGGTGTAGGCATATGCAACTTTGGGCAGATAAATCTGATTTGCAAATGGTTTCCTGTTTATTGATTTGAGAACTTTGTCAGAATTCATACATACTTGTTGGCAGAGTAAAGATTGCTATTCTTTAATGTAATTCATTACATAAAAATATTGATCAAATTCTTTATATTATGCATTTCAAGGAAAAATGTGTTTCTAAAAATACAATACCATGGGACTTCCCTGGTGGTCCAGTGGTTAAGACTCCCTGCTTCTACCCGCAGGGGGCACAGGTTCCATCCCTGGTTGGGGAACTAAGATCCCACATGCCACGTGGCCAAAAAGTAAATAAATAAATAAATAATGTTAAAAAAAATGAAACAAAAATACAATACCAATTTAGCAAGACTGAACACCAGAGTCAGGAAGAGTGCTAGGATATGAAAATTATTTTTCAACTGCAACAATTATCAAATTTTGGTTTCAAGGAATTAGTTTTAACTGTGCTTTGTCATTAAAACATACATTGATGAGATTCATATTTTGTAATGTATCTTTGAGTCTTTGCACTGCTCTAATCCACCAGAGTGATCACCTTCAAAAATGTCAAGAAAACAAAATCCAGGGATGATATATTGGTTTTTGATCATTATTTAAACTGAAAGGCCAAAGATTTTTTATACTTCAATAACGTTCTAATCAAATTATATCTACTTTTTTGCCTAAATCGATTCTTGCCTCATGTACAATAGCTACAATTAGGAAAGTAATAAATATTATCTTTGATATGCCATGAAATAAAGTTCATAAGCTTGTTGTTAAGAGATTTTCTATAGGTTAGAATTTTTTTAATTTCATGGAGAATAAATGTTAAATTGTCCTTAAGTAATATCTTACATGGGAAACAGTCTGCAATCTAGAAAAAACATGCAATTGAAATTCACAAATGAAAGGTTAACTGTTAGCTAGGTTTTATCCTCCTGAAAAATGGAAATATTTTATGTTTAAAGGAAAGTCTAAACCTAACTGAAGCTCAAAAACACTCAAGACAACGTAATTTCCCAAGTGAAGGATAAACATATCTGGAATGACCTTAACATCCTTTAGAAGTGAGTAGTTTGAATGACAGGATAGGCTTACCTGTTTTTTATTATTTTAAGTCTTTCCTTAGGCAATATATTTTGCCCATTTGAGCCTTCATTTTTTGCTCTGTTAGAAGATAGTAATAACATTTGTCTCCCTCACAATTTTGTTATTAGGACTAAATGAAATAATACATATAAAATATGCAATGTTGTTCCAGTTATATAAAATGCATTTGCTTACTAGTAGCTATGATTATTATTGTAACTGTTACTGTTAGTATCATTGTCAATATTAACTAATTCAAACTCAGGGAAATGGAAAAACAGCACAGAACTGTGCTGTGAAAAAATCTACAACAAAAGAGAAGATGACAAAAGTAGGAAAGTCTTCAAAAATATATTTCTCCTAAAAGAGATTTAATATATGAAAAAATAAAACATTTACTTTTTCATAAATATATACACATATAATATATATATAAATATAATATATACTTTGTAAATATATAGGGGAGACTTAAATGAAACAAGAGTGCAACAAAAGGAACCCTCAGGAGCCAAAGTAATATTCATTAGGAGAAGTAAAAATCGAATAGGATTTTGTAGAAAGTGTATTCAACAATTGAATTTATAATAATTTATAAAAATAGGTATTACCATGAATTAATTAAAATATTAGCACAGTATCAGGATTCTATTGATGGAACTTCCTAGAAATTAATGTCATGTCATACATAGTTTCAACTCAACATGAGAATGTCTTTGCCTCTCATCAAGCAAAGATGTATCTATTTGAAGATGACATAATACGAGGATATGGAATTCGAGTCTCCTCACAACTATGGCACCTACCAGGCACTGGTGGGGGACCACAGACACCTAAGGGGATGGGAGGAACCCTCAGTGACTGGTGATCTCTCCTTCTGGCTTGCCCCCCCACACCTTTTTTTTTTCTTTTTTCTGTTGTGGTTTTATTTTACCTTGTTGCAAGTTGTTTCAATTATAGTTTTATTTTTCCTAATATATTTTTTATCTTTCTAATTTTATTTTATTTTTTCTTCTTTGATATTGTACTGCTCCTTTTTCTCTTTCTTTCTTTCTTCTTTTATTTATTTATTTTCTAACCACAACACAAAGCTTGCAGGATCTTGGTTCCCAGGCCTGAGGTCAGACCCGAGCTCCTGTGGTGAGAGCTCTGAGTCCAAACTTCTGGACTAGCAGAGAAACTCAGACCCCAGGCAATATCAGTCAGAGTGAGGCCTCCTGGAGTTCCTTATCTCAGCACCAAGGCCCAGCTCTATCCAACTGCCTTCAAACTACAGTGCTGGAGGCCTCAGGCCAAACAACCAGTAAAACAGGAATATGGTGCCACCCATCAAAGAAAAAAAAAAGGAAATGACAAAAAAATACATTACAGATGAAGCAGCAAGGTAAAAACCTACAAGACCAAATAAATGAAGGCAAAATAGGCAAACTACCTGAAAAAGAATTCAGAGTAAAGGTAGTAAAGATGATCCAAAATCTCGGAAACAGAATGGAAAAATACAAGAAATATTTAACAAGGATCTAGAAGAACTGAAGAGCAAATAAACAGTGATGAACAACACAATTACTGAAATTAAAAATACCCTAGAAGGAACCAATAACAGAATAACTGAGGCAGAAGAATGGATAAGTGAGCTGGAAGATAAAAAGGTGGAAATAACTGCCAGGGAGCAGAATAATGAAAAAAGAATGAAAAGAATTGAGGACAGTCTCAGAGACCTTTGGGACAACATTAAACACACCAACATTTGAATTATAGGGGTCCCAGACGAAGAGATAAAGAAAGGGTCTGAGAAAATATTTGAAGAGATTATAGTTGAAAAGTCCCCTAATATGGGAAAGGAAATAGTCAATCAAGTCCAGGAAGCACAGAGAGTCCCATTCAGGATAAACCCAAAGAGAAACACACCGAGACGCATGTTAATCAAACTAACAAATATTAAATAAAAAGAAAAAATATTAAAAGCAGCAAGGGAAAAGCAACAAATAACATATAAGGGAATCCCCATAAGGTTAACAGCTGATTTTTCAGCAGAAACTCTGCAAGCCAGAGGGAGTGGCAGGACATATTTAAAGTGATGAAAGAGAAAAATCCTACAACCAAGATTACTCTACCAGCAAGGATCTCATTCAGATTCAATGGAGAAATTAAAACCTTTACATATAAGCAAAAGCTAAGAGATTCAGCCCCACCAAACCAGCATTACAGCAAATGCTAAAGGAACTTCTCTAGGCAGGAAACACAAGAGAAGGAAAAGATCTACAAAAACAAACCCCCCAAAATTAAGAAAATGGTAATAGGGACATACATATTGATAATTACCTTAAATGTAAATGGATTAAATGCTCCAACCAAAAGACATAGACTGGCTGAATGGATACAATAACAAGACTCATACATATGCTGTCTACAAGAGACTCACTTCAGACCTAGGGACACATACAGACTGAAAGTGAGGGGATGGAAAAAGCTATTCCATGCAAATGGAAATCAAAAGAAAGCTGGAGTAGCAATTCTCATATCAGACAATATAGACGTTAAAACAAAGACTATTACAAGAGACAAAGAAGGACACTACATAATGATCAAGGAATCAATCCAAAAAGAAGGTATAACAATTATAAATATTTATGCACCCAACATAGGAGCACCTCAATACCTAAGGCAAATGCTAACAGCCATAAAAGGGGAAATCGACAGTAACACAAGCGTAGTAGGGGACATTAACACCTTACTTTCACCAATGGACAGATCATCCAAAATGAAAATAAATAAGGAAACACAAGCTTTAAATGACACATTAAACAAGATGGACTTAATTGATATTTAGGGGACATTTGACCCCAAAACAACAGAATACACTCTCAAGTGTTCATGGAACATTCTCCAGGATAGATCATATCCTGGGTCACAAATCAAGCCTTGATAAATTTAAGAAAATTGAAATCATGTCAAGTATCTTTTCTGACCACAGACTAGATATCAATTACAGGAAAATAACTATAAAAAATACAGACACGTGGAGGCTAAACAATACAATACTAAATAACCAAGAGATCACTTAAGAAATCAAAAAGGAAAACAAAAACTACCTAGAAACAATTAACAATGAAAAGATAATGACCCCAAACCTATGGGATGCAGCAAAAGCAGTTCTGTGAGGGAACTTTACAGCAATACAATCCTACCTCAAGAAATAGGAAACATCTCAAATAAACAACCAAACCTTACAACTAAAGCAATTAGAGAAAGAAGAACAAAAAAAGCCAAAGTTAGCAAAAGGGAAGAAATCATAAAGATCAGATCAGAAATAAATGAAAAAGAAATGAAGAAAACAATAGCAAAGATCAGTAAAACTAAAAGCTAGTTCTTTGAGAAGATAAACAAAATTGATAAACAATTAGCCAGACTCATCAAGAAAAAAAGGGAGAAGACTCAAATCAACAGAATTAGAAATGAAAAAGGAGATGTAACAACTGACACTGCAGATATACAAAGGATCATGAGAGATTACTACAAGCAATTCTATGCCAGTAAAATGGACAACCTGGAAGAAATGGGCAAGTTCTTAGAAAAGCACAACCTTCCAAGACAGAATCAGGAAGAAATAGAAAATATAAAGGGACCACTCACAAGCACTGAAATTGAAACTGTGTTTAAAAATCTTCCAATAAACAAAAGCCCAGGACCGGATGGCTTCACAGGTGACTTCTATCAAAAATTTAGAGAAGAGCTAACACCTATGCTTCTCAAACTCTTCCAAAATACAGCAGAGGGAGGAACACTCCCAAATTCCTTCTACGAGGCCACCATCACCTTGATCCCAAAACCAGAGCAAGATGTCACAAAAAAAGAAAACTACAGGCCAATATCACTGATGAACATAGATGCAAAAATCCTCAACAAAATACTAGCAAACAGAATCCCACAGCATATTAAGAGGATCATACACCATGATCAAGTGGGTTATATCCCAGGAATGCAAGGATTCTTCAATATACGCAAATCAATCAATGTGATACAGCATATTAACAAACTGAAGGATAAAAACCATATGATCATCTCAATAGATGCAGAAAAAGCTTTTGACAAAATTCAACACCAATTTATGATAAAAACTCTCCTGAAAGTATGCATAGAGGGAACCTATCTCCACATAATAAAGGCAATATATGACTAACCCACAGCCAAAATCGTTCTCAATGGTGAAAAATTGAAACCATTTCCTCTAAAATCAGGAAGAATACAAGTTTGTCCCCTCTCACCACTAGTATTCAACATAGTTTTGGAAGTTTTAGCCACAGCAATCAGAGAAGAAAAAGAAATAAAAGGAATCCAAATCAGAAAAGAAGTAAAGCTGTTACTGTTTGCAGATGACATGATATTATATACAGAGAACCCTAAAGATGCTACCAGAAAACTACTAGAGCTAATCAGTGAATTTGGTAGAGTAGCAAGGTGCAAAATTAATTCACAGAAATCTCTTGCTTTCCTGTACGCTAATGATGAAAAATCTGAAAGAGAAATTAAGGAAACACTCCCATTTACCATTGCAACAAAAGGAATAAAATACCTAGGAATAAACCTACCCAAGGAGACAAAAGACCTGTATGCAGAAAATTATAAGACACTGATGAAAGAAATTAAAGATGATACCAACAGATGGAGAGATATACCATGTTCCTGGATTGGAAGAATCAACATTGTGAAAATGACTATACAACCCAAAGCAATCTACAGATTCAATGCAATCCCTATCAAATTACCAATGGCATTTTTCACAGAACTAGAACAAAAAGTTTCACAATTTGTATGGAAACACAAAAGACCCCGAATAGACAAAGCAATCTTGAGAAAGAAAAATGGAGCTGGAGGAATCAGGCTCCCTGCCTTCGGACTATACTACAAAGCTACAGTCATCAAGACAGTATGGTACTGGCACAAAACCAGAAAGATAGATCAATGGAACAGGATTGAAAGCCCAGGGATAAACCCACGCACATATGGTCACCTTATCTTTGATAAAGGAGGCAAGAATATACAATGGAGAAAACACAGCCTCTTCAGTAAGTGGTGCTGGGAAAACTGGACAGGTACATGTAAAAGTATGAGATTAGATCACTCCCTAACACCATACACAAAAATAAGCCAAAATGGATTAAAGACCTAAATATAAGGCCAGAAACTATCAAACTCTTAGAGGAAACCATAGGCAGGACGCTCTGTGACATAAATCACAGCAAGATCCTTTTTGACCCACCTCCTAGAGAAATGGAAATAAAAACAAAAATAAACAAATGGGACCTAATGAAACTTAAAAGCTTTTGCACAGCAAAGGAAACCATAAACAAGACAAAAAGACAACCCTCAGAATGGGAGAAAATATTTGCAAATGAAGCAACTGACAAAGGGTTAATCTCCAAAATTTACAAGCAGCTCATGCAGCTCAATATCCAAAAAACAAACAACCCAATCCAAAAATTGGCAGAAGACCTACATAGACATTTCTCCAAAGAAGATATACAGAGTGCCAACAAACACATGAAAGGATGCTCAACATCCCTAATCATTAGAGAATTGCAAATCAAAACTACAATGAGGTACCACCTCACACCATTCAGAATGGCCATCATCAAAAAATCCAGAAACAATAAATGCTGCAGAGGGTGTGGAGAAAAGGGAACCCTCATACACTGTTGGTGGGAATGTAAATTGTTACAGCCACTATGGAGAACAGTATGGAGGTTCCTTAAAAAACTACAAATAGAACTACCATACGACCCAGCAATCCCACTACTGGGCATATACCCTGAGAAAACCATAATTCTAAAAGAGTCATGTACCACAATGTTTATTGAAGCTCTATTTAGAATAGCCAGGACATGGAACAACCTAAGTGTCCATCGACAGATGAATGGATAAGGAAGGTGTGGCACATATATACAATGGAATATTACTCAGCCATAAAAAGAAACGAACTTGAGTTATTTGTAGTGAGGTGGATGGACCTAGAGTCTGTCATACAGAGTGAAGTAAGTCAGAAAGAGAAAAACAAATACTGTATGCTAGCACATATATATGGAATCTAAAAAAAGAAATGGTTCTGAGGAACCTAGGGGCAGGGCAGGAAGAAAGATGTAGATGTAGAGAATGGACTTGAGGCTACAGAGAGGGGGAAGTGTAAGCTGGACCAAAGAGAGAGAGTGACATGGACTTATATATACTACCAAATGTAAAATAGAAAGCTAGTGGGAAGCAGCCGCATAGCACAGGGAGATCAGCTTGGCGCTTTGTGACCACCTAGAGGAGTGGGATAGGGAGGGTGGGAGGGAGATGCAAGAGGGAGGGGCTATGGTGATATACGTATGCAGATAGCTGATTCATTTGTTATACCTCAAAAAGTAACACAATACTGTAAAGCAATTATACTCCAATAAAGATGTTAAAAAAAATGATCCATCTATTTTTACTATATTTTTTATAGACTATTATGTTTAATAGTCAATTCACGATTTCTGAAATAGTCCATATAATCCATTCAACTCTCATTTTGTTTTTAGAGGGTGAGCCAAACACAATTTTATTTATTTATTTTAATTTATTTGGCTTGCAGGATCTTAGTTCCCTGACCAGGGATCGAACCCATGCCCTCAGTAGTGAAAGCGTTGAGTCCTAAACACTGGTCCGGCAGGGAAGTCCCTATTTTCACTGTGTTTTTATGTGTGTTATTTTAATCAAGATTTATGGTGTTTAGAGTCTTCCCCTGCCTTTATTCATTCTGATTTATTTAAGTGTTCATTCAGTAAGTATTTTTTGAGCATCTACGATATGCCTAGTACTAAGCAAAGTACTGGGGATCTACTTGTAGGCAAGATAATCATATTTTGTAGCCTCTTGGTGCCTGTAGTCCTGTGGGTGAAGGAGGTCATTAAACCATCATAAAAGGCAAATGTAAAATGGTAGCTGGGACAAATAATACAATGGTGGATCTTATAATTAGGGAGAAGATTTCTTGAAGAAGAGATTATGGACCTGAGGTATGAAGTGTAACTGGGAAAACGGAGAGGGTGATATCCCAGGCCAAGGGAGCCATATAAGTAGAGCTCTATGATGAGACGAAACATAGTGACTGAAAGAATACCAGTATGGTTGGAGCTTAGAGAGTTAAGGGTGAGTTTGATGCAAGAAGGGAGACGGGGTAGGACCATATAGACTATATTTGGAGGTTTTTTTCTCTATCCTAATAGCAAAGAGACATCATTGAGGAATTTTAAGCAAAGGAGTAATATAATGTTTTGCATCTTTTAAAAGACTACCCTGGTTACCTGAAGAGAATGGATTGGACGGGAACCAGAGTAGCTGCCATTAGCAGGTTATTTCAAAAGTCTAGGTGAGTTATCGTGGCAGCTTTTTTCTAGAGCAGTAGTGGTAGAGATGGAGAACGGTGGGTGAATCCGGTTTAGAGGTCAAATAAAGAAGAATCGGTGATTATTGGATATGAGAGTAAGGGAGATAGAAGTGACAATGACAACTCTTGAATTTCTGGCTTATATAATGGGATGGACAGTAGTGCTCTTAACTGAGACAGAGAACAGCAGAAAAAAGATGAAATTTTGAGCACAAAGCTCATGAGCTCTATTTTAGACATATTGATTCCGAGGTACCTTTGAGTCATTCAAGAAGAGATTTCAAATAAGCAATTGGAAATACAGAGCTGATACCCTGAAAAGAGGTTCACTTTGGGGATGAAAAACTGGGAGCCACCTCTATACATGTGGCGATTCAAGCCGTGAGTGTGGGTGACTTCACTTGGAAACGAGGAAAGAAGTGAGCTTAGAAGCAAGTCATGGTATACTCCATTATTCAGTAATTCAATCCATTACTCCATTATTTCCTCGCCCAGAAAGGGAGAGGAAAAAATAATGTGTTCTCCAAGAGAAGAGGATGTTTCAAAAGGAAGAGGCATGGCCAATGATATAGAATGTAAGAGCTGGAAAGTGTCCATTTGCTTTAGCAACTTGGGTGTCGTCGTCAGGGATTTCAGTTGTGATGTGGCTGAAACCCTGATTGAGTCAGGAATGAATGGGATGTGAGGAAATGCAGACAGATCAAGAGTACGGAGAACTCTTTTAAGATATTTGCTTGTGAAAGGAAAAGACATAGGAGCATAATCAGAAGGAATATGGGGTTCAGTGAGGTCTTAATTTTTTTAGTGGTGGGGGCTTGAGCATGATTAGATGGGAGGATCTATTTGAGGAGAGATTGAATATACAAAAGAGAGAAGGGATAATTGCTAGTGTAAGATGAGGGATGCCGAAAAAGATGGGATCCTAACATAGGTGGAGAAGTTGGCCATAGATAGGGGAAAGAGTGGCTCCCCTAATGTTAAAAGTGGTAGAAATGGAGTATGGATTAAGTTTGAATACATGCTTGGCAGCAGAGAGATAAGAGCATTCCCATCTGGTGACTTATATTTTTCTGGAAAGTAGCAGGTAAGATCATCTGTGAGAGGGAGGGGGTAAGTGGTAGGGGAGTGGTTGAATTGTGTTGATGTTTGTGAAGAGCTGATTAAAGGGAGGTAGTAGGCTTGCTAGGCAATGTTGAGGGCCCATTTGCAGCTAATGGTTATAAATTTACAGTGGGACCAATTTGTATGGTGTCCAATATTATAGCAACAAACATTTTTCAGCAAGGGTCCCAGCTTGAGCCTGAAATATGTTTACAATGGGAATCATTCATGTCTGCAGGGCCAGTTAGAGACTCTCAGATGTTAAGGGCTAACGCCTCCTGCAGTAGCAGCATCTAAAGTACAATAAGAATAAAATTGTTACAATGTTTGCATTAGTTCAGCCTAGTAGAGGTGACCACACAAGCGCCTGTAATACTTATATTCCATCCCTTTCAGGAGCTAGGAGAAAAGGATGAACTTAACCTGGATATTTCTGGAGTGCAACTTTAGGAAAACTTTCTTGGCAAATATGAGAAAACAGAAATATGTTGCGGAGGCAGAAGAGGCTTATTGAAATTTTAAATCAGAAAATTCTAAAAATGAAGGAGTGGTGGATTCAAATATGGCAGTTGTCATGTGTTTGCTTAATCTCCCATATAACAGGGGCTTTCCTATCTCTCTCTCCCTGATTCCCGGGAGGGATGATCTTTGCCCTTTTCTCCATACAACTCTCCATTAATGCTTTTAGAAAGCCAATCACCATGAACATGTCTGCCTCCAAGAATTCTCTGTGATGAGTAGGATTGAACATTCTTCTTTAAACTCTGCCCCATAAAGGTACATAGGGAAAAGGTGATGCTAGGTGTGACTTTCTACAGCTCACTTTCTAGGCAATGAGTGTTAGCGGGTGGAGGAGACGTGTGGAAAAAATCCTGCATAAAGCACTTATGCTCCCTGGAGCATGTGTGTCATCCATGGGATTACACTTACTAATAAAAAATAAATTCTTGGGCTTCCCTGGTGGCGCAGTGGTTGAGAGTCCGCCTGCCGATGCAGGGGACACGGGTTCGTGCCCCGGTCCGGGAAGATCCCACATGCCGCGGAGCAGCTGGGCCCGTGAGCCGTGGCCGCTGAGCCTGCGTGTCTGGAGCCTGTGCTCCGCAACGGGAGAGGCCACAACAGTGAGAGGCCCGCGTACCGCAAAATAA
>NW_021703779.1:121466235-121468178 GCF_005190385.1 Monodon monoceros
AAAAAAAAAAAAAAAAAAAAAAAAAAAAAAAAAAAAAAGATTAAAAATAAATTCTTTTGGTTTTAGCATTCCTAATAAAATGTCCATGATATTACTACTCTTCCTGTGTATATCTGTAAATTGCAGGTGAGGATTCACACCTGCCCTGATCCTCTCAGAGATATGTAAGGTGCCCTTGAGATAACGGGCAATAAAGGGCTTTGAGACTGTAAAACAGCAAGTAAATAGGAGCAAGTTCTTATTTGATAATCCAAATGTTCTTTCATCCCACAGCTATTTAATGCCCTCAGCTTTGAAAGCAGCTATGAATTGTGTTCAGCTTTTCCTTGCTCAATCTCTAATTATTCTGGAAAGAATTTCCTTTCAAATTCATTCATCACATACTGAGTACCTACCATGCACTAGGCACTATGTACTAGGGGCTGGGCATGCAGTGGTGACTGACAAATGTGGTCCTTACCCTTATGGAGCATATACTCAAGTCACGTGAGCACCTCCCTCCCCAGCTATATACTGAGATACCTTGGCAAAATTTCCATTTACTCTTCTGAATGGCCTGACCTCTAATAGTAACAGTGTTGGTAACGCTGTAATAGTGCCTTGAGGCTCTCACATTTATTTGAACAGTTGCATTCCTTAGAGAAAAGTCTGCCTTGTCTTAAAGGTATTATTGTATTAAATTCATTATCATTATTCCATTGCTGATTCCTGCATTGTGAGCATTTCTTCTGGTGGTCAAGTGTGTAATTTTAAGCTGTCAGGAGACAGGGTTAGTGGAAGGAGACACAGAGTTAACTGCATGGTGGTTTACATTTTTTGGAGAAGGGATGTGGTTTATTTGCTGTAGCTTCCTACCACTGGTGCAATGTGGGGTTTGATTTGTCCTGAAGTATACAGAATTCCTGATTTTATTTATTTGCCATAATACTTGGTTGTAGAGAATTAACACAGTAGTTGCTAAGTAACCACGTTGCCCCACTGGCCCTAAGATTTTATTGCGAGGAATATAAAAGTATGCTGCTGTAGAAAGCATTTCATTTAGATAAATACTCTTCCCGTTATGCCAACAGTATTCCCTATTTTCCTTCTAAGGCTTGTCTACACAAGTGGAGAATTGAAGTGACCATTACTTTCAAAGTAAAAGCAGAAATGTTGACATAAATTAACCACTTGGCTGAACTTATTTATCAAATTCAACAATTAATTGCTGGAGTTTCTACTTCACTGCCTGGCTATACTCAAGGCAGTGTTCAGGCTCAACAATAGCATATTGATATGGGAGTCTTAACGCAAATTGTCAGATTTCCTCTTTTGAGATACATGCCAAGTGAATGCACGTTTGCATACACATTTGTAACAGGTGTGTTTAGATGTATACCCAAGGGTGTTCTGACTTTCTTGTATTTGTTTCGTTAGAAGAATACTCTCCAAAAGTTTTCCCATGAAAGTTGGAAGAAAGCATGATAAAGGCAAAATTGGGGGATATCTGTCTTTTCAGTAGTGCATAATTCTGTGGCTCCAGTATTCAGACCCCACTATTGTAAGTGCTGGAAAGAATTCACAGCTTGTGTCTTTAAGGAATTCACAATCCAGTGAGAAAAAAGCATATACAGGGATAATTGCAGGGGTGGGATTACTCCTATGATAGAAGTTTTGCACTGCTATGAAAGCACAGGGGCGGAGGTGGGGTAAGAGAAAGCATATCTACCTGGTCGGGGAAAAGAGTCAGGCAAGGCTTCGGGCAGCATGATGGACTGGAAAGAAATGGGGCTCAAGGAGGACTAGGCAAATATGGACAGGCCCATATCCCTTGACAAGCACATACATATTTTCCATAAAATTCAGTTTAAAAGTTATCTGTGTGTATATATACACATACATAACTTTGAATTGTATTTTACTGTATATATATATATATATATATATATATATATATATATACA
>NW_021703779.1:121468578-121553122 GCF_005190385.1 Monodon monoceros
ATATGTGTGTGTGTGTGTATATATATATATATATATATATATATATATATAGAGAGAGAGAGAGAGAGAGAGAGAGAGAGAGAGAGAGAGGACCTCAAACTAAGTTACCAGAAATGAGAAAAATTAAAGCCTAAGCAGCAACTGAGTGCCTGTGACCTGCTGTGTCATGGTGTCCCACAAGGATAAGGATTCCTGTACCAGAGTGGAGGAGGCAAGAGGGCTGGAAGTGAGACCCCTGGAGAACTAACCTATCCCTTAATACGGAGCTAGCATGCTTACCAAAGGATATGCTCCAGACTAGAAATTGCCCCTAATGACTATCAACAGTGGAATGGATAAATTGTAGTGTAGTCCCACAATGTAATACAGTATGCAGCAAAGAGAAGTGATGAAATCCAACTACATGCACCAACATAGGGGAATCTCAGAAACATGTCAAGAAAAAAAAAGTCAGACACAAAGGAGTATATACCACATGACTCCATTTATATAAAGTTCAAAAACAGACAAAATTGGGGCTTCCCTGGTGGCGCAGTGGTTGAGAGTCCACCTGCCAATGCAGGGGACACGGGTTCGTGCCCCGGTCCGGGAAGATCCCACATGCCGTGGAGCAGCTAGGCCCGTGAGCCATGGCCGCTGAGCCTGCGCATCCGGAGCCTGTGCTCCGCAACGGGAGAGGCCACAACAGTGAGAGGCCTGCGTACCGCAAAAAAAAAAACCAGACAAAATTAATGTCTGACCTTAGAAGTCAAGATAATGGTTAACCTTGGTGGTAAGAAAATAATGAATGGAAAGGAACATGGGGGAGGGCTTCTGGGATATATGTAATATTTCATTCTGTTATTATTATTATACTGATTATATAAATGAAAGTTTGTAAAACTTCTTCAAGCTGCATAGTTATAAATGTTGTTTTCTATATGTATATTATGCTTTAATAAAAAGTTTTTAAAAGGGAATTGGAAAAATTTCATCAACTGGCCTTGAAAGCAGCAAGTAAACTTCTGTGTGTTTGCTCATACTGTGTAGAAAGAAATAGAAAAATCACCCTTGAGAAATCCCAGACATGTGCCAAGTATAGGCATGGATTCCAATCTTGTAATGCTTGGATATTAAATCCTACAAGCTCTCAAAGTAAAAATGGGGCAAGGGCCATTAAAATCTGTGTGAGAGTCTCCCTAAAAGGAAATACAAAACCACTTTGTAAGGGCATTTTTTCAACCCAAAGCACATAAGACTCAATGAGAAAAACAAAACCAAAGCAACTTTAAATTGGGGATTAGCCACATAAAAAAGAAATACAAAGCACATGATGAAACCAGACACCATGAACAAGAGCCAGATGATATAAAAAACTAAAGATTTACCAAACCAAGAAATGCAGATGACAGAATGATCTGGAAAAGGCTATAAAAGTATGTTTAAAATGACGAAAAGGTAAACTAAAATCCAAAAATCATAATGAATGAACTGGAGAGTAATTTTTTGAAAAAGAACAAACACAGCATCAATAAATAAAATGGGAAAAATAATATGAATAGAAAAAATTTGATCAACTCAGTAAAGAAGCTTGATTAATCGACAGTATAGAGCATCTCACCCAACAAATAGAAAATACATCTTTTTCAAGCACACATGGAATATTTACCCCCCAAATTACCTTGGACTGGGGTGCAAAAGAAGTCCAAACACTTATAAAGAATTTATATCATGCAGATCAAATTTCGTGATTACAACATTAAATAAAACAAAATAAATAGCAATATGAGAGCCAACACCACCACCTTCTCATATGTTTCATAATGAAGATTGCACTTTTCAATAACTCATGAGTCAATGAAAAAAACCTAGTGGAAATTATGATTTAGTGACAATTAAATGACAAGAAGAACACATCGTTTCAAAAATGAACAATGAAGCTAAATTGGTACATTGGAAAATTTTAGCCATGAAGTGTTATATATAAAATAAGACTGAGAATTCATGTGCTGTGTGCAACTTACAAATATAGAAGAAGAATAAAGTCAAAGTAAAGAAAACAGAAGGAAGGGAACACTACAAACAGAAATGAATTAAATAAGAAAGAATTTTCTGGTTAGATCAGTAAATCAGCAAACCCAAAGGGTATTCTTTTGAAAACATCTGACAAAGATTGCTCAAGGGACCAAATAATAGAGTTGGCAAAAATAAAAGAAAGTGTTAGGAATTTAAAAGGGGATATAACAAATAGTGTAGAGATTTAAAATATAAGAGAATATTCAAAACAGCAACCTGTCAATAAATTTGAAAACTTAGATATAGTAGAATTTTACTAGAAAAATATTTTTTACATGGAAACAATATATACATATATATGACCAGTTGATATATGATATATAGTGCTTCTCTTTCTCAAATGATATTTAACAGTGAATTCTTAATTTTTGAAAGATGACAACTTTCTCAGTTTGGACAGTTAACTATTATTTCATTTTTATAAAATCACCATGCAATTTCAAAGCAAACATGCTACATTTACATTTTTGCTTCAAATTCAGAAGAAAGATTAAAATCCATCTGAAGCGATTCTTAGCACAATCCTTTGTGCTTGCAGATATTAGTATTCTTTTTATTTTTATTTTTTGCAACCATACTAAGAATTCTGTTCTACCCAGCAGCTCCCAGAATCACATCCTTAACAAGAGCTTAAAAGAGCAAAGACCCATATTTCAAGGCTGTTAGAAAAAAATTGATTTCTTAGGGCATGATCCTAATGCACCTGATAATATTCTAGGCTGGCATAGATTTAGACTTTTCCTTTGTCTTGCTAAAGCTTACTGTATAATGCAAGAGTCATTTTATTGACCCACCTGATCCAATTAATCTATGAATTATATTTTTAACCTTATCACCTCATTGTAACTGTGGAAAAGTATTTCAGTTTGACATATTTCTTACTCATCTTAACCTCTTGATATAAAAAGGCAGGATTTCTTAGCACTAGGTATTGCCATAAAATATATGAACCAGAAAGAACTGGCATGAGTGAGACTTGATTCCAATCAATCCTGAAAGAAAAAATGTTGAAAATACGAAAGAAATGTTGGGTTTTATATGACATAGTTGACAAGGTAGGTGTAAACATGATGCCATTGTGTCCTTACATGTGTGCATGCACACCTATACACACCCATCTGCACACACATGAACACGGGGGAGCTAGGTGATTCATACACTATCATCCCATCCCATTTTACAGATGAAGAAGCAGACTCAAAGTTTGAGAGTCTCTTGTCAATGTCATACAGTTTAATATGGAAATATTTGTGGCAGAGTTTGTCAGTATTTTCTCCTTTACTCTACACTGCAGACTACTCTAAGTTGAGGGCAGTTATTCATTGGGAGCAAGGAACATCGCTCATTTACTCCCTGCTTTTGTTCCTACTTAATCACTATTTCTCAGTTGCCTACCTTATGCCAGCCACTATAATTGAGTCCTCAGTGTGTGATTGGCTTCCCTTTTGTCTTATTTCCCTCTTTTTGATAGCTACATTGCCTTCCATGCTTC
The DNA here is from genome assembly GCF_005190385.1 of Monodon monoceros. Taxonomy (NCBI): domain Eukaryota; kingdom Metazoa; phylum Chordata; class Mammalia; order Artiodactyla; family Monodontidae; genus Monodon; species Monodon monoceros. The sequence continues at coordinate 121,472,126 of NW_021703779.1, forward strand.
TTTAGTAGTCTGGTTTTAACCATTTGCTATTTTTAGCCACCCAGTAATCAAGTTCCACCAAAGCAAACCAGGGCTGGATATCACGGGCTTCTGTAACTGGAAGTGGATCCTGTAGGGTGGTTCTCACTTTTGTGCAGAGAAATAATGGCTATTTTCTGAACATAATGCTTCTCTGAATTGGGCCATAAATCAATTTCTTATGCAAAAGTAAGAAGGAATGCTGAAATTGGGGAAAAAAAGCATCATCCACAAATTTGAATCTATATTGGGAAATTTTCTCAAATGTCCTTGACACATTTTTACTAGATGTTGGGAATTTAGGGTAACTATTAATTGGACAGAGACATTACATATGCTCTTATTGTTTGGCACAATAAAGGCATATGGCTGAGATCTACAGACATCATTTGGCTACTCAGTATAAGGTGACCCTGCGTTATGGCCCCTGGCCAGTTCATTACTATTATGGATGTCCAACCTTTGTATCTGACTGCATTTCCTTGGAAGGACTTGAGTATGGTTGAATTCTGGACTACAGTCTGCCAAGAACCCTAATGAAAAGTTATAAAGTGTCCCATGATGTCACAAAACCTAGTTAGAAAGGAGCTGCCTGAATTTCACTTGTTTTCCAAATAACCAGTTGTCAAACCAATTTAAAGCCTTTTCTTAAAAAAAAAAAGTTCTGCATACGCATCCACACAGACAAAGCATTGCTCATTCCCAAGATGGCAAGCAAAGTGGTACTGGAGTCCCTATACTGTAATGTTATGTGACAGTTTTTCCCTATTAAAATGCTGGAATTCGTTGTAGCTTAGCAAAGGTGTCATAACAAAAGCATTTGTCCAAGTTCTTGAGAAAACACAATCAGAGTTCATGGGGGATATGGCTGTGCATGAATACTAAGTGTTATTTTTATGTTCTGAGTCTTTTCAAAGAAACACAGGGATGTTTGAAAAAAATGGAAGTATGCAGTATTCATTCTTTTTGAGATGGACTGGCACTAAACAATGTCTACATCCTCCTGTGAAGGTTGCAGTGCTTGGGGTTGATATATCTGTCTGGGTGATGCTACAGGCCCAGGATCCTCTGTTGCAGACTTGTTCAGTTATTTGCCAAGTCCATTGCAAACAGGAAGCCTTCTCTTCCTGCCTGCTACATGTTAATATGCAGAACAAAACTTGTGTGGAAGGGCTGCAGATACTTAGGTCATTTAACTGCGGTAGTAAAATACAAATTAACAGGAAAATTGCTGACATCATTAGTATAAAGCATTAACATCTGCAGGTTACACATGCCAGCTGCATAGTATCCGTTAATTCTAGTTTTAATAGGAGACCATTGGGAGTGTGAATCAGGGTTTATGTGAAAGTTTTGCTACTTTCAGAAATACAGAATTCTACTTGGAATATTCAGTTTGTAAAAACGAAGAAAATTCTGTATGTGGATAGGGATAGAGGCAAAGCAAATGTTTTTGAAAATGAATCCAATCAGTTATTTCTTATTTCTTTTTTTTCCCTGAAGACATTTGATTAAGCTTAATCTTGGTAATATAGAAACAAACTTGCAAGTCCTTTGTTTAGAAAACACAGGGATCATTTGGTTAAAATTATTTGCTTCTGTGTTATCTTGTGTGACTTTTCATCATTATACATGAGGTAGTGATTCTTACCCCTCCCTACTATTTTCAATTAACCTCAACATTTCACACATTATTTCATTTATACTTCAGTTGTGTTTTCATCTAAGTTCATGCTGTATTGAAATATCTCTCTGAGGGCATTGTGAAGCTAATACTATATTATATTAACTATGTCTATTGAAAATATGTGTAGCCTGAGATGAGGGACCCACCAATTTAATGAGTTTAAGGAATGTGAAAAAAATACACAGTAGAGGTTTCATAGGTGAAACTTGGGATTTGGGGGAATAGGAAAATCATACCTTTACAATTGACTAATAACTTTCCCTGGATTTGACAGAATTGACTGAGTTTTTTCCCTGAGTCCTGTCATTAAGGGAATATTAGATAACTTTTAGAAGCTTCCTTTGCACTGATCTTTCCATGCAGTTAGTGATATATAACCAGATTCTCCGAATGCTCTTTAAACTGGACTGCTACTGCTTATCAGATTTTCTCTCCTAGCAGATTTGCATTATTTTTCATGATTTTTTATATTACCCCTTCCAAGATTACACATACTTAGAACAATTGATTGAATTCAAGTAAGACTTATACCCTGGAGGAAATTTTCCTGAATGATTTAATGATACATGGAGGGAATGCATTGGAAAGAGAAAATACTAGAAGGGCTGCAAGTAGTGTGTAGATACTATGAAAAATGGCCACATAAATGCATAAGGATTAGGAAAGTAAGGAGCCAAAGGTGTCACCATAAAAATCTAAGTAATATCTGAAAACCTGCAGGGTGTACATATAGTTACAGGAGCATGACATTCTAGATGCAAATTAATTTCAGTCCACAAACAAGACCTGTAACTTTAACTGCATTTTCTAAAAAAACGAATTTTTATTTTAAAATTCCAATCTCCACAATAGCAAAAATTACTATGAGTCGATTCTGGATTCCTTCCTTTCCTTGGGGCTGTGCCTGAATTCTAAAGGAGGCTACATGTATCAAGGTATTCGAGAGACTCATTTTGTCTTCTATTTCATATGTCCACCCTGATATTTAATTCATCAGTCTATTCTATCTGCAGTTGAAGTGGGCCTGCAGGTCACCAGGGCCATACTCACCATTCCTTACCTAGTGGTTCCCTTGGGTCCCTCTGTCCTCTACATTCTTCCCATGTAGGGGCGTATAGAAAGCACTTGGTTGCCTCTGCATCACACTTAAGAGAAAGGAAATCCACGGGTCTAAGCCTCAATTTTCCAAAGTCAGCCACGCAGCCAGTTCTACTTTACAGTATGCCACTTCCCTGTTCTGTCCCCTGGCCACAGGGCCAGAATTGATCCTGTCCTCATATCTCATAAACCTGTCTAGGCCGACTTGCCTACTCCTGGTACTTGCCCCTCTCCCTGGGACCCAACAGCATCTACCCTCTCCTGCTTGCCCTCATGATTCTGTCTTTTCCCCTAGCCTGCAAACTTCTGTTCTATCCTAGGGAGTAAGGATGTCTTTCTCTTATGAGCTTTTTTTCAAAATTCATTCTCCACGAGCTTTTTTTCAAAATTCATTCTTCAAAAGCTAGGAAAATAATTCTTTGGTTTTATGCTGTCACATCTCTTCTCTGAATGATAAAGAAATTATCTAGTGGTTCAAATTGGTGGAATAGAGCACAGGAGTGGGAAAACCAAGAAATCACATTGGTTGGGACTTCCCTGGTAGTCCAGTGGTTAAGACTCCGTGCTCCCAATGCAGGGGGCCTGGGTTCGATCCCTGGTCAGGGAACTAGATCTCACATGCCACAACTAAAGATCCTGCATGCTACAACTAAGACCCAGAGTAGCCAAATAAATAAATAAATAAATATTTTTTAAGAAATGAAAAGAAATCACAGTGATTAATTTTTTTTCTTTTTTTGGCTGTGGCACACAGGATCTTAGTTCTCTACCTGGTCCACAACAGTCCACAAAGAATATGAACAGTGGCCTGATTACTCCTGCCTTAAGTCTAAGAGACGAAACTTAATTACGATTATAAACTCAGAAACTATGAAAGAAAAAGCAGACATATTTGTTATATATCTTTTGTAACTGTTATGTGGAATTATAATGAAAGTCAACTGACAAGCAATCGACTTGCAAAACAGAGGGTTTCCACACAGAGTTCAGAAAGAGAGGTTATATCTGTAATATATAAAGAGTTCTTACAAATGAAAAAGGAGATACCAGCTGAAAAATGTGCAAAGAAATGAATACGCCATTTAGAAAGGAGGAAACCCAAATTGCCGAAAATGGATTAAACATTGTTCAAACTAAGTTAGGAAAAATGCAAATAAAATAACAATGAAATATCTCTTATTGTGATCAGACTGGCAAAAATTTAAACAATACTCACATCTATTGATTGTGGGCTTCAGGGATAAGAGTACTCTCAGGCATTGCTCATAAACTGTGGATTATTATAGTCTTCTGGGAAAGAAATTTCATGTCTATCAAAATTAAAAAATTTTTTTTGTATTGAGTTAACACTGCTTTATAACATTATATAAGTTTCATGTATACAACCTTGTATTTCTACTTCTGCTCACCATCAAAAATTTAGTTTCCATCCATGACCATACAGTTGATCCCCTTTACCCATTTTGCCCTCCCCTGTGCCCCTTCCCATTTTGTAACCACTACTCGGTTCTCTGTATCTACCTGTTTGTTTTTGTTTGGTTTTCTTTGTTCATTTATTTTGCTTTGTGTGTATGTGTGTGTGCACTTGTTTGTTTTTTATATTCCCTTTGAATCATCAGTTCCACTCATGGTGATTCTACCCCACAGACAGAAAAGCCCCAGTTTATAAGGACATATATGTGTATGTGTTTAGGAAAGTAAGTCCCCAGCAATAAGAAAATGGTTAACTAAATTAGGGGTCATCCACCCTGTGGATTATCATAAAACCATCAAAAGGAACAAATTAGAGCTTTATTGAGTGGTGAATTGGGGACATTTCATGGTGTCCTTTTAACTAAGAAAGAGCCCCAAGGTATACATAATCAATTTTTATAAGATGATGATAAAAACTACCTCCCTCTGTGTGTGATTAGCAAAGATAGCTTTGTATATGATTATGTAGACTTGGAGAAAAATGTAGGATGATATGTGCTAGGTTTTCAATCTTGGCTACTAGAGGGGGTAGAGGCTGGACAAGAGAAGAGGGAGTCAAGCAAAATAATAAAAGAAAAATGATACCAAAATGAAAAACATGAAATGATACCAAAATGAAAAATGTGAAACAGCAAGCTAATAAAGAGAGCATTAATAAAAGAAGGAAGTTTCATTGAAATGAGAGAAATATTCATGACCATAGGTTTCATGGTATTTCATTTACAAAGGCATCCTAGGTATAAATTGTGTTCCATATATTAACGGTCAATGTGCTTTTTTTTTTTTTTTTTGATAACCAGAAGATGTTCTCTCTTTGAGGAGAGAATCCTCATAATGTGATTTTCTGCTTACAGGTGGCAGGACTCTTTCCCTCTCTCCAGTCAATGGTCATGTTTTTCACAAAAGTTTAGTTGAGGATCTTAAGTTCTTTAACAGGAAAAGAAAATTGTTAAACATAGAGACATTTGTGGATTGCCCCACCTAATAGCATATTTGTACACTATTTGGCATCACTGATGACATGCCATGTTTGAACTTTTCGGTCTCTGACATGAATCATATTTTTGCTCTCTTGAATTATATAGAAAAATTACAGTGTTGCAGGGATCAATCCTGGTTATTTTGCTTTCAAAGACATTAGAATGTGTTTTCCTCTCTGTGTTATTTATTTATTTATTTATTTGGCTGTGTTGGGTCTTTGTTGCTGTTTGTGGGTTTCTTTCTCTAGTTGTGGTGAGCAGGGGCTACTCTTTGCTGTGGTGCATGGGCTTCTCATTGTGGTGGCTTCTCTTGGTGTGCAGCACGGGCTCTAGGCATGTGGGCTTCAGTAGTTGCAGTACGTGGGCTCAACAGTTGTGGCGCACGGCTCTAGGGCACATGGGCTGCAGCAGTCGTGGCGTGTGGGCTCAACAGTTGTGGCACCATATGACCCAGCAATCCCACTACTGGGCATATGCCCTGAGAAAACCGTAATTCAAAAAGAGACATGTACCACAATGTTCATTGCAGCACTATTTATAATAGCCAGGACATGGAAGCCACCTAAGTGTCCATCAACAGATGAATGGATAAAGAAGATGTGGCACATATATACAATGGAATATTACACAGCCATAAAAGGAAACGAAATTGAGTTATTTGTAGTGAGGTGGATGGACCTAGAGTCTGTCATACAGAGTGAAGTAAGTCAGAAAGAGAAAAACAAATACTGTATGCTAACACATATATATGGACTCTAAGAAAAAAAAATGGTTCTGAAGAACCTAGGGGCAGGACAGGAATAAAGACGCAGACGTAGAGAATGGACTTGAGGACACAGGGAGGGGGAAGGGTAAGCTGGGATGAAGTGAGAGAGTGGCATGGACTTATATATACTACCAAATGTAAAATGGATGGCTAGTGGGAAGCTGCTGCATAGCACAGGGAGATCAGCTCGGTGCTCTGTGACCGCCTAGAGGGGTGGGAGGGAGATGCAAGAAGGAGGGGATATGGGGATATATGTATATGTATAGCTGATTCACTTTGTTATACAGCAGAAACTAACACACCATTGTAAAGCAATTATACCCCAATAAAGATGTTAAAAAAAAGTATGCACATATATATGTGCACACACATACACAATTTTAAACTTCCTTGGTATTTAAGATTTTTTTCTTCCCTAAAATCTACTGTGCCTCTATTCTATAAAATGTCTAGTTTGCCTTATTCACCAATCTGATAAAATATTTTAAATAATCCTGGACCTTTGGGCTGTTCATAAGACATCTTTTTCCCAACTCAGAATCTTGTTATAGTGATATTTTGCCTTCTATATTGTTCTTTATAGCCAAGCCAATTCACATTATATTTTTGTCAGTTTTATTGAGGTATAATTTATTTACTTGGGCAACTACCACCACAACTTAGACATAGACTACCACCAGTAAACAAAAACGTTACTTGGTGCTCCTTTGCAAGCCAGTGCCCCAGGCAACCTCTTATCTGCTTTCTCTTGCGGTAGTTTAAACTGGTCAAGAATTTCATATAAATGGAATCATATAGTAGGTAATTCTTTTCTGGCTTATTTCATTCATCCAAATTCTTTGAGATTCAGCCATATTGTTTCAGGTGTCAGTGGTTCATTTCTTTTTATTTTTGAGTAGTATTTCATTGTATGTATGCACCACAATTGATTTATTTACCTGTTGGCGGACATTTGGTTTGTTTCCATTTTTCAGCTATTTTGAATAAAACTGCTGTGAACATTCATGAATACATCTTTGTTTGTACATATACTTTCCTTTTTCTTGGGTAAATATCTGGGAGTGATATTATTGGGCTGTATAGTAAGTGCATGTTTAACTTTATATGAAACCGCCAAACTGTTTTCTGTTCCCACAATGTATGAGAGTTCAGATTATTCCACATTCTCAATAACATTTGGAATTGTCAGTATTTTCAAATTTTAGTCATTTTTTAGTAAGTGTGTAGAAGTATCTCATTGTGGGGTTAACTTGGATTTCCCTCATGATGTTGGACACTTTTTCATGTGCTTATTGATCACTGATATATCTTCTTTGAGGTTCACATTCAAATAGTTTGCCCATTTTTTAAAAAAAATTTACTTCTTTATTTATTTTTGGCTGTGTTGGGTCTTTGCTGCACGCAGTCTTTCTCTAGTTGCGGCGAGCGGGGGCTGCTCTTCGTTGCGGTGCACCGGCTTCTCATTGCAGTGGCTTCTCTTGTTGCGGAGCATGGGCTCTAGGCATATGGGCTTCAGTAGTTGTGGCACGTGGGCTCAGTAGTTGTGGCTCGCGGGCTCTAGAGCGCAGGCTCAGTAGTTGTGGCGCACGGGCTTAGTTGCTCCGCAGCATGTGAGTTCTTCCCGGACCAGGGCTTGAACCCATGTCCCCTGCATTGGCAAGGGGATTCTTAACCACTCTACCACCAGAGAAGTCCAGTTTTCCCATTTTTATTAGGTTGTCTTCTTATTATTGATGTATAGAGGTTCCCTATGTATTGTGGATACGAATTCTTTGTCAGAGATATGTGTTGTGAATATTTTCCCCCAATGTGTGATTTGCCTTTTCACTTTCTCAACAGCCTTTCCAATACCAGAAGATTTTAATGTTGATAAAGTTCAATCTGTCCATTTTTTTTCTTTGTTCTGTGCTTTTTGTGTTCTATCTAAGGAATATGCCTAGCCTTGGCTATGAAAATTTTTTTCTAAGAATTCTTCAAGAAATTTTTGTTTTGGCTTTCACTTTTAGGTCTGTCATCTGTTTCAATTTATTGTGAGGTAAGTGTCAAAGTTAATTTTTTTCTAAGTGGATATCCAATTGTTTCAGCACGGTTTGTTGGAAAGACTATTTTCCTCATTGAATTACCTTGGCTCCTTCATCAAAAATCAAGATGTCTGGGTTTATTTCTGGAACCTCTAGTCTGTTTCATTGGTTTACATGTCACTCCCTTTCACCAGTACTATACTAGTATAGTATATCATAGCTTTATGATGCCAAATTGTTTCTTTTTCAAAATTATTTTGGCCCTTTTTGGTTCCTTTTGTCTCAGTACAAATTTCAGAATTGGCTTATCGATTTATACAAAATATTTCATGCATGTTGGTTGAAGTTGTGTTGAATTGAGAGACCAATTTGGGGTTAATTTAAATCTTAACAATTGAGCTTTCTGATCCATGAACACGGCATGTCTCCAAATTTATTTGTCTTTCAAATTTCTCTCATCAATATTTTGTAGTTTTCAGGGCACCAGTATTAGGTATATTTCATTAATATTTCTTGCTTTTTGTTATAAATACCACTTCATAAATTTCATTTTCCAGTTGTCTGTTTTTTGTATACAGAAATAGAATTTATTTTTCATATTGGCCTGTATCCTGAAAACTTTTATGTTACCTTACTATTTCTGGGAGCATTTTTGTAGATTCCCTATAATATTCTACTTAGACAGTGATGTCATCTATGAATCAATCCAGTTTTACCTCTTCATTTCCAACCTCTGTGTCTTGTATTTATTTTTCTTTCCTTATTTCACTGCATAGAGCATCTAGCATAGTGTTGAAAATTTTCTGGAGGACTTTTTTAGTTTGTTTTTTAGTGATGTTGGTTAATTTGGTCCCACTGAATCATATAGGGTCTTAGCTATGAAGCCCCTCCCGATGTGGATTAGCTCTCAATTAGTAAATTTCTACTGAACCTCACTAGCAGTCAGAAGTGTAGAAATTCAAATAACAATGAGATATTGCTTTATATCTATCAGATTTGCAAAATTTAGAGATCCAGATAATATCAACTATTGGTGAGGATGTGGGAAAAAGGAAGTGCCATAAAGTGCTGGTGAGAATATAATGTGGTACAGCCATTCTGGAGAGAAATATGGCACTCATTAGTGAAATTAACAAATGTTTGTGCCTATTTACCCATATACCGTCCAGGTATTTGCCTCAGAGAAACTCTTATATGAGTCCAATTATAAACTTCTAGATGGTAGCAAGTTGGCTAGATGTCCATCACTGGGGGAATGAGCAAATGTAATGCAGTGAAGGCACAGCACAAAATGCTCTGCAGATATTAGAAGCAATGAACTATGTTTATATATAGCAACACAGTTAAATCTTTGAAATGTGTCACTGAGTGAAAGAAAAAGAAAGAAAATGAGTTCTATAGTATAAGACAAGTTACATGAATTAAAGCCACATATACACACACAACCATACTACATATTTTATAAGGACACATATATGTCCAAGAGAAAAGGCAAGTAGCTATTAGGAATGAAAATAGGAAAAATAAAAATAAAATAACACAGGGGTCTTGAACTTACTATAATGATGAAAATAAAATATTCAGTGAACTGAGGAATATGATTAACTCAAGTTTTTAGTCCTGAGTTTAAAATAATATAATGTTAGTCCTGAGTTTAAAATAATATAATGAAAAATTTTAATTCTTATGTGATATTAAATGGAGAGTAGGATATGCACCAATATATGTAGTGTAATCCCATTTTTTAAAGCCTTATACATATGGGTAGAAAAACAACTGTAAAGAAAAGCACAGATGTATTATTAACAGTGGTTGTCCCAACAGAAGCATGGCTGGTAAAGGGAAAAGTGATTTTCAGTTTTTAGTTTTGCCATTACACCTTTCTCTTCTTCACAGTAAGTGTGTATAACTTTCATAATGAAAAGAATAACTGTTATTTTGCTAAAACCATGTAAATGAGAAAATTATATCTAACAAAATTTCTGCAAGTTAGCATGATCACCATTATTCCATTGAAATGAATAAACCCCCGTTTCAGGTCACAGAACACCAATAATCCATAGAAACATGGTTTGAGAGAATACCTGTCCTCCAGATGGTCAGTACATCACTTTTGCCATTGATGCAGCAGTTTACTTGCTCCCTGAAGAAAGCATTGCTTAAATGCAGGTCTTTTGTGTTTTGAGGATAATAGTTAGCCTGATGGGTATGGGCTCTTTTGTAGAACCAAGACTATCATGGTAATATTCAGAAATAGCACAAGTTAACGTAATATGTTTCTAAAGCCAGAGTAAAACTAAATTAATAAGATCTTAAACCATTAAGAAGTAATTAGAAACCAGGAGTAGCCTTCAAACTGGGAGTATAACAAGATCTTAACATACTACAAAACATCATGAAACACTAATAGCATCTATGGCATGGGAGTGATAGGAAAATATGGTTTTAATTCAATAAAGGAAGTCACCGAGGGAAGGACTGAATTAGAACAGCTAGACATTTCAGGGTCAGAACATTCTTCACTTTCCCACCTTTACCAGGGCTTACTCGTGGAGCTGGTGCTGAATTTCCTGATGTTTACTGAGGGAGTGGGAGGTCTCTATATTTCTATAATAGCCTACACAGTGAATTATGAATAATTAAATTAATACATATCACAATTTTTAAACTCAAGCTTTAAAAATGATTGTTTTGTAACTCTAAAAATTAAAATGATTGTTTTGTCTTTATATATTGCTTTTGAACCCAGTGTGTTTTCACTTCTGTGTCTAACATGAATTGCATGTTCATCATTTCTAAACAAAACATTTCCTATGCAGTTGAAAAGCCCCCACTTGTGCAATTTTGGAACAATTGAATTCATTTGCTAACAGGCCGTTCCCTGCCCAGTTATACTGCTATTTTTTTTTCGAAGCGTGGTTTTTCCTGCACCATGACTGTTTCTATGAGAATGATTAGTGCGTATTAAAAAATGCGTATACTTAGATCCCACCCCTGTCAGGTTCTGGATCTAGGGTTTGCATAATTAACAAGTGTCCCTGTTTAAGGACCATTGCTCCAGGGATATAGAGATCCTCTACTTCCACCCTCAAGGAAGAGGAGTGTTGATCTAAATTCATCAAATTCAAAGGTACTAATTGGTTCCTGTGATGGTGGGTGGAGGCAATATGCCTTGTTCAAAGACCTAGGGAGCTTGACTTTGATATCTTTGCATATGATTACATGATGAGGGTGAGGTTAAAAGGGTGAGATCATCTCCATTCTTTTCTTTCTTCTATTCATGAGGCTGTTGAAACTGAGAGGAGCCTAGGACAAGCTCCCCCAAATTCTAGAGGCCCTGGCCTCTCTCTCTTATGCTCTACCTTCTCTATGTATTCTCCTATATCTAGAAATTTGATTGGCTCTTCTTTAGGCATTGCTGGCAAAATGCTATCTTGTTCTCTCTGGATGCTTTTTTCCTGACACTCACAGGTGTGTCTTAGACCAGCCTTTTCTATTCAACTAAGATAAGATTTGAGATTCAGGTTTGGATTTAGGGGAAAAAAATAATCTGATGACCACCTCTGGGGTGTGTGTCTGTGTTTCAGATCTTTTAAAATGTGGTTCGAATACTTAACATGAGATCTACCCTCTTAAGAGATTTTCAAGTGTACAATAGAATCCTTTTTTCTATAGGCAGGTATGTTTATAAGCAGATCTCTAGAATTTATTCATCTTTCTTAACTGAAAGTTTATGCCTATTAATTAGTAAATCCCCATTCCCCCCTCCAACCCCTGGAAACCACCTTTCTATTATTTATTTCTATGAGTTTGACTATTTTAGATAGCTCATATAAAGTGGAATCCTGCCATATTTGCCCCGCTGTGATTGGCTTATTTCACTTAGCATAATGTCCTCCATTTCATCCATGTTGTCACATATTGCAGGATTCCCTTATTTTTAGGGCTCTCAACACTTCCATTAAACATAGTACTGGAAGTCCTAGCCAGAGCAATCAGGCAAGGAAAAGAAATAAAAGACATTCAAATCAGGAAAGAAGTAAAATTTACTCTGTTTGAGAGTGACATGATCTTGTACATACAAAATCGTAAAGACTCCACAAACTCCCCCTGCTAAAACTAATAAACAAATTATTCAGTAAAGTTTCAGGGTATAAAATTAAGATAAAAATCAGTTGCATTTCTACACATTAATAATGAACTATCCAAAATGGAAATTAAGAAAATAATATCATTTACAATAACATGAAAAAGAATAAAATACTAAGGAATAAACTTAACCAAGGAGGTAAAAGACTTGTACACTGAAAAGTACAAACTATTGATGAAAGAAATTAAAGAAGACATGAAAATATGAAAGACACCCCATAATCATGGATGGGAAGACTTAATATTTTAAGTTGTTCATACTACCCAGAGTGATCTACAGATCTACTGATTCAATGCAATTCCTATCAAACTCTCAATGGCGTTTTGTATAGAAATAGAAAAAAAAATCCTAAAATTCATATCAAACCACAGAAGACCCCAATTAGCCACAGCAATCTTAAGAAAGAAGAGCAAAGCTGGAAGCATCACACTTTCTGATTTCAAATTATATTACGAAGCTACAGTTATTAAAACTTTAGTATTGCCATAAAGACAGACCAATGGAACAGAATAGAGAGCCCAGAGATAAACCCATGCATTTACGGTCAATTTATCTTTGACAAGGGAGCCAGGAACACACATAGGGAAGGGATAGTCTCTTCAACAAATGATGGGGAAACTGAATATCCACATGCAGAAGAATAAAATCTTACGCTGTACACACACACACACAAACAAAACTCAAAGTAGATTAAAGACTTAAATGTAAGATCTTAAACTGTAAAATTCCTAGAAGAAAGCATGGAAAAAAGCATCTTGACATTGGTATTGGCAATGGATTTTGGGATATGACACCAAAATAACAAGCAACAAAAGCAAAACTAGAGTGAAACTACATCAAACTAAAGCACAGCAAAGGAAGCAATCAACGGAGTGAAAAGGCATCCTATGAAATGGGAGAAAGTATTTTCAAACCAGATATCTGATAAGGGGTTAATTTCCAAAATATATAAAGAACTCCTGAAACTCAGTAGCAAAAACTCTAATAACCTGATTTTAAAAATTGGCAGAGGACTTGAATAGATGTTTCCCCAAAGAAGGCATACACAAGGCAAAAAGTATATGAAAATGTGCTCAACATCACTAATAATCAGAGAAATGCAAATCAAAACCACAAGGAGATATCACCTCACACCTGTTTGAATGTCTATCAGCAAAAGAACAAAGACAAGTATTGGTGAGGATGTGACCACCTTTATCCTGTGGATATTTAAGTCTGAGTAGTTAGGAAAAAGGAGAACTCCAAGAGTTCCAGACTTGTTAACTGGATATTATTTACATTGTGCCTGCCTATTCAAGCATTTCCCTCTCCCCACTTCTTCCTTCCTGAGAAAACCTTGATTATTTTCAGGTTAGCATCCCTCACCCATGTGATTCAGAGGATAGTGACCTTACCACCAGCTCCAAGAGTATATCTTGATTTCTTTAAGCCACTTTTTATTTTTTTAAAATAATCTGGTATTTTTAAAAATTTTATTTATTTATTTTTGGCTGCTTTGGGTCTTCGTTGCTTTGCGTGGGCTTTCTCTAGTTGTGGTGAGTGGGGACTACTCTTCCTTGCGGTGCACGGGCTTCTCATTGCGGTGGATTCTCTTGTTGTAGAGCACGGGCTCTAGGGCGCGTGGGCTTCAGTAGTTGTGGCGTGAAGGTTTGGTAGTTGTGGCGCACGAGCTTAGTTGCTCCGCGGCATGTGGGATCTTCCCAGACCAGGGATTGAACCCGTGTCCCCTGCATTGGCAGGTGGATTCTTAACCACTGCGCCACCAGGGAAGTCCCAGCCACTTTTTAATAATGGGGATTCTATTAACATTTTGCAGGAAAATTATTTGTTGTGTGGACTATCCCAAACATTGCCAGTAGTGCTTCCCAATCATTATGGCAACCAAAAACACCTGTGTACTTTTCCAAAACTCCTTAGGGTACTGTTTGACATGGCTGGTAAGACACTCGTGGTAATCCCATTCTCCTCAATATTGATTGAGTTTAGGAATGGACACGTGACCCCATTGTGGCCAATACACTATCTGAAAGAAAATCTGCTGGGGGAGGTAGAGTGTTTTTATATATATATATATATATATATATATATATTATTTTTTCTTTTTTTTCTTTTGGCCATGTCACATGTGGGATCTTAGTTCTTGGACCAGGGATTGAACCTGTGCCTCCCTCATTGGAAGCACGGAGTCTTAACCACTGGACCACCAGGGAAGTCCCTATTTATTTATGTTTTAACTCTTAAGTGACACCACAGAGGATGATCTCTTCTTTTACTTTTGGATTTGGTCATATTAGTATGTGACACTGAGAACTACTGCAGCCATCTTGCCACCAGAGTGAGAATGACACCATTACATGGAAGAGGGAAGAGTCAAAGAATCACAGGAAGTTGGGGTTTAAACCTGTGTCTGGAGCCTGCCCAACCTCTGGATATCTTTTAAAGTGAGAAAACAAATGTCTTTATTATTTGAGCTACTTTGAATCCAGGTTTTATGTTCCTTACATTTCTAAACATCCCAAATGATACAGTTGAGATGTACCTTGGGGTTTGGGGGTCTAAGCTCTAGTTAGCAGCACTAAGTGTTACTTGGCTTAGCCATATTTCCTTTATGCATACAATTCAGTGGATTTATGGGGAGATGTGATAGTGACGTCAGGCAGGATTTGGGCTTTCCTAGGTCCCCTGAACAAATAGGATTATAATATCATATGAATACAACCCCTTAATAGCTTTCCATTTAAACATTTCCATTGCCAATCACTCAGTCACCAAGCAGGCCCTCTGTTTCCAAAAAGGAAGATGTCAATTTGCCTTATAACATTTAAAGAGAGGAGGCTACATGGAATTGCTCTCTCATTTACCCATACATCCATTTATTCATGTATTCATTGAGTCATACAGCAAACATTTATTTGAGCATCTATTATGTGTCAGACACCACGCTCAGTAGCCAGGTCTACAACGATGAATGAATTAGAAACAAATTAAAATGTATAAGTTGAAAGTATGTAGCAAGCATTTGATTAGGATGATTCCATGTACAGTTCAGTGTGTATCAGGGCTGAATTTTTCTGAATAATTGTCTTCACTCTGCTCAGACAGATGTTGCCATACTCTAGCTTTGCCCTTTTGGTACTAGGATTGAGATACAAATACAACAGTTTTTGTTTGCTTTGCTGGGTTACACTGATGTATCAATTACTTGTGAAAAGTTTCATGCATCTTTAGTGCATTCAACAAATATTTATTATGTATTGGCTATGTGATAAGAACTGTGCTGAATATAGTCATTCAAATCACGCAACAAGTGTTTACTGAGTGCCTACTCTCTGCTCAGCACTGGATTACATATCCATTCATTTATTCAACACATATGTAGGAGCAACTACTATGTGCCAAGTATTGTTCATAATACTGTTGACCATACAGGCAAAAACCTGGGCCCTAATGGGATTTGTATTCTAGACAGGAAAAACAGAAAGTAATTAAGTAATCAAACAAATACATACATGATATCTACTTATGCTAGTAATAAAGGAAACAGTATACATTAGTAAATAATGGGAGAGGAGGAGATTATTGTAGGGTGAGGCTGAAGGATGTGAAGATGCCAGGTATGTGAGAGCCTAGAAAAAAAGTGTTCTGAGTGGAGGGAATAGAATGCGTGCCGTCCCTGAAGCATGAGAGAAATTGGCATGCTGGAGAGACTGAAAGGAAGCTCAATAGGCATGGGTGAGAGTGGAACTTAATAAAATGGGAGGGGTAGGATGTCAATTATACCTCAATAAAATGGGGCAGAGGGGTAGGCACTCATTAATAATGTTAGAGCATGAATGTTTGTGGACATCTCTTTTCAAGGTTAGGCTCTTACCAATGGCGCCATCACCCACTTGTTTTTGGTCTTTTTCGTAGGAGGTGAAGCAGTGAGGCAGGATGGTTTATGTGCATGTTGCAGGAGTGCATGGAGAGGATGTGACCACTGGTTGACCTGTGAGCTGGACCAGGGCAATCAGAAGCTCCTTTTCCCTCCCCTGCCCTTGGAATGTACGTTCTGCCCAGTGTTCCCACAGTGGGAGCTGTTTCAAGAGCACAGCCTTGAGAGAGCAAGGTATTGTTGAGAACATCTGGACAGAGTATATGACTGAACCCCATTAAGGCCTCTATATAAACTTTTTTGAAGTTTCTAAAAACATATTTAATATGTCCTGTAACATTGTCTGCTTGCTGATAAGCACTTTTTTTAACATCTTTATTGGAGTGTAATTGCTTTACAATGGTCTGTTAGTTTCTGCTTTACAACAAAATGAATCAGTTATACATATACATATGTGCCCGTATCTCTTCCCTCTTGCGTCTCCCTCCCTCCCACCCTCCCTATCCCACCCCTCTAGGTGGTCACAAAGCACCAAGCTGATCTCCCTGTGCTATGCGGCTGCTTCCCACTAGCTATTTTACATTTGGTAGTGTATATATGTCCATGCCACTCTCTCACTTTGTCCCAGCTTACCCTTCCCCCTCCCCATATCTTCAAGTCCATTCTCTAGTAGGTCTGTGTCTTTATTCCCGTATGCTAACACATATATATGGAATCTAAGAAAAAAAATGTCATGAAGAACCTAGGGGTAAGACGGGTATATAAACTTTTAAGATTCTGGTGGGCAGGTGGGGAGCTCTGCTCACCTTGAGGTGCCCAAGACAAGCCTCCTAAGTAAGTTCCCTTATTAACCCTGCCACCTACACATCTGGAGCGGTCTGCCTCTTTCTTCTGTCTGTTCCTGCCCTCCATGTGCGGAGGCCTGTTTGCAAACCAACAGTGCACTGAGCCTTGCAGCCCGGCTTTGAATTCTGACTCTGCCACTTTGTTAACCACTTGACCTCAGGCAAATTACTTCCACTCTCTGGGCCTCAGTTTCCTGATCTGTAGTATGAGGACGATCATAGTGCCTACCCTCTAGAGTTGTTGTGAGGATTAAATGTGCCTTCCAGGTGTTTAGAATAAGGCCTAGCACAGAGTAACTATTTAATCAGTGTTTGTTTTTTAAAGGGAGAAAGGGGTTTGTGAAGATACAGCTAGAGTCTCGGGTTCTTCAAGGGTATCTTATGCATGTGGACATCATCAGTCATGTGGATCAATCAGAAAGGAAAGCTTGAGAGCTGCTTAATTCGGCTGTGGAGTAGGCAACATGGAAGCCAAGAACTGGATCCACCAGCATACCTGAACAAACTAACTGTATTGATGCCTTGTTCATATGGGTTTGTTTGTGTCAAGAGGAAGCATGCCTCTTTCCTCTGAGGTCTGAATCCATTGACAAGTAGTTCGAGGAAACACAGGAGTCAACAGATCAACCTTATGGCTGGTCATGCAGGTTTCAAGATCACAGATAGAAACTGAGGTCTAAGTTGGGCTTCTGACTTCTTCCTCTTTTAAATTAATTTACTCACCTGGTCACAGACATTGCAGCTGCTGGAGGACAAGCACAAGCCCCATCCCCCGCAGAGGGGACAAGCCAGACCCAGAGATCTTACTATCGCCCGGAGGAGGCCAGAGTGCCGGAAACAACACATGTTGCCAGTAAGGGGCTGTCCCAGAGAAAGAGCTAGCAAGAACATGGGCCGCTGGGGCAAAAATGAATTTTTTCCTAGTGTTACAAATCATGTAAGTCACTTCTCCTCCAAGAAGCATGAGTGAATGAGAGGTTGGAGACAGGGGCAGAAGGTTTCTCCTGGATACCTCTGCAAGGTATGATCCTTCCCACAACAAGGTTTATTTGATGAGCCAAAGCCACTCAGTAAAAGCAGAACAATGTAGGGGACTTCCCTGGTGGCTCAGTGGTTAAGACTCCACTCTCCCAATGCAGAGGGCCTGGCTTCAATCCCTGGTCAGGGAACGAGATCCCACAAGCATGCTGCAACCAAGAGTTTGCATGCCACAACTAAGGAGCCTGCATGCTGCAACTAAGACCTGGCACAACCAAATGAATAAATAAATAAATAAATATTTTTTTAAAAAAGCAGAACAATGTGGGTTTTGTGTAGACACAAGCTCATTCCAAAGGCGTATCTTCTAAGAAACCATTTTAAAAAGGTTTAATGGCATATAATTTACATATAATAACATTCACTCATTTTAAGTGTATGTTCAATGAATTTTTAAAGTAAATTTACATAGTATGTAACCATCATCACAGTCTAATTCCAGAACATTTTCATCACCCCAAAAAGAAACCCACACCCATTGGCAGTCACTCCTCACTCCCTAGCCACTGGCAAAAAATTAGTTTACTTTCTGTCTCTGTGGATTCATCTTTTCTGGATAATTCATATGAAAATGGAATCATATAACATGCAGCCTTTAGTGTCTGGCTTCTTTCACTGAGCAAAATGTTTTCAAGGTTTATCCATGTTGTAACATGAATGCGTACTTCATTCATTAGTTTTTATTCCCAAAGAGCATTCTATAGTATGGATATACCATATATGTTTTATCCATTGCAATGGATATCCAGTTGACGTACATTTGGGTTGTTTTCATTTTTTGGCTATTTTAAATAATCCCGCTGTGTTATTCATGTGTAAGTCTTTGTGTAGACATGTTTTCATTTACCTTTGGTAGATACTTAAGAATGGAATTGCCTTATTGTTTGATAAGTTTATGTTTATCTTTTTAAAAACTCACAAACTGTATTCCAAAGTGACTATTATGCATTCCCACCAGCAATGTGTGAGGGTTTCAATTTCTCCATATCCTTACTAAGAGGACAGGGAAGGAGAGGAGAGGTAAGGAAAGGAGAGGATTTTTAAAAATTGTTACTATTAAGGCCATTCTAGTGGGTATGAAGTAGTATTTCATTATGGTTTTGATTTGCATTTCCCTAATGACTATGTCATGTTGAGCGTCTTTTCATGTCTCTGTGGTCATTTGTGTATCTTGTTAAAGAAATTTCTATTCAGATCCTTTGCCCATTTTTAAATTGGGCTGTCATTTTATGTTTACTTGAAAGAGTTCTTTATATATTCTGGATACCAGATCCTTATCAGATATAGGATCTGCAAATGTTTTCTCCCAGTCTGTGGTTTGTCTTTTTGTTTTCTTAATGATGGCTTTGAAGTACAAAACTATAAAGTTTGATGAAGTTTCTTCATTCTCTTGAAAATATCTTAAAGTAGAAATGTTTAATTTATCAATTTTTTATCTTATGAATTGGGCTTTTCGTGTTGTATATAAGAACATTTTGCCTAACCCAAAGTCATGAAGGTTTTCTCCTATGTTTTCTTCTAAGAATTTTATAATTTTAGCACCTACATGTAGATCTTCGATGGATTTGGGGTTAATATTTGTGTATGGTGTGAGATAGGGGTCCAAATTCATTCTCATGCACGTGGACATCCAGTTCTCCCAGCACCATTTTTTGAAGAGAAGATTCTTTACCCCATTGAATGACCTTGGCACTCGTTGAAAATCAATTGACCATGGCTGTGTTTGTTTATTTCTGGACTCTCATTTCTGTTCTGTTGATCTGTGTGTTTATCCTTTGGTCATTATCTCATGGTCCTGATTACTGTAAGTTTATAGTCAGTTTTGAGAACTGGGAGTGTATTTATTTAAGAGGCTTCATTTTAATGAAGGATTTTCACAGACTTTGCATATCACTTTGAGAGTAGTGTTGCCTTTGAGCCTGCTTTAAAGTATTTTTGGGTATTTTACTAGTAGTAAATTTTCAACCTCGGGTATGCTTCCAAGCTGAATAAATACTTGGGGATAAGTGTAGGAATCATTAAAAGAAAAGATCATGTAAAACACATGAACATAAATTCTTGAGGACAGGCTTGAAGAAATCCTATGCTGTAGCATTAGTGAAGATAAGCAATAAACCACAATTATTTTAAAAATTGATATCTGGGACTTCCCTGATGGCACAGTGGTTAAGGATCTGCCTGCCAATGCAGGGGACAGGGGTTTGACCCCTGGTCAGGAAGATCCCACATGCTGCAGAGCATCTAAGCCCATGAGCCACAACTACTGAGCCTGTGCTCTAGAACCTGCGAGCCACAACTACTGAAGCCCACGCTCCTAGAGCCTGTGCTCCACAACAAGAGAAGCCACCGCAATGAGAAGCCCACGCACTGCAAGGAAGAGTAGCCCCCGCTCGCTGCAACTAGAGAAAGCCCATGCACAGCAACAAAGACCCAATGCATCCAAAAATATAAATAAATAAATAAATCATAATTTAAAAAATTAAAAATTGATATAATTTGTGATATACATCTTGTATATATGGATCCAGACACTCAGAAAGGTCATTAGGGCTTTTTATTTAGTTTTTACCACTGTATACTCATATTTTTCTCCCTTGACATATTTTGCTCCAGCATATTTGAAATAAATGTTAAATTAAATAAATTAAAGGCAGTGAAATAGATTGTTCTTCTGTACCACAATGACATGTTTTACAGGGAAGACGTTAATGAATTCTTTATACATTTTCTTTTCCAGTAACGATCCATTTCCATATATCTCCATTATAATCAGTGACCTTCTAAGGTGAGAGATTTTATTAGATGATGATAAAAGCCTGATTTATTTTGGAGTTGGATGATTAAGAGAGGATAAGTGAGCAATTAAGACTGGGAAAATAGACAACAGTTTTAAGAAGTTATATTTAAAAGGGGAGCAGACAAATTGGACAGGAGCTGGAAAGGGATGTGGGGGCCAAGGGTGCTTTTGCTTTTTTAAGATGGAAACGATTATGTCATATCTGCACGCTGAGGCTGTTATCTACTATATGGTGAAATACTGATTTTGCAGAACACATTAATTGTTAATTAATTAACAAGGGTTAATTGCAAGAGAAAAGTCCTTGAATAGGTAAGAGGGCACCAAGATTGATCACCCATTGAAGTAGGGAAGGTAGAGTTTACAGGGAAGAATTCTATTCTTGGGCAGTATTCAGTATACATTTGAGATTTGTGACCCTAAATTTCATGTAAGAAGAGTCAGTATCATTGGTATTTTTCTCCAGCCACATTTAGCTGCATAAGTGAAAGCTCCAGAGATTTGCATTTGAACAATATTTAGGTTTTGTCAGAAGAGCGAGAAGGACGAGGGAGTTCAAGGTGAGCGTGTTAAAGACCATGACGCAAGTCTGTGGAAGCCACGATGGGTAAGAAGAGAAGAGGTGAAATCAAGTGGTGACAGTTTAAAAAGTGGTAGGGTAATTGTGTTAGAGGTCTTGATGTAGTCACAGGATTGTTGGAATGGGTGTAGTCATATAAGTAAGCTGGAAAGGTAAGAGAATGTTAGTGAATGGGGTGACTGAAAGTGAGATTTCAGAGGCAGTTCAGTTATTAGTGATGACAAAGTCTATAAATCAGACAAATTTTTCAAGAAGTGATACCATATAGACTACACATGCTATCGATACAAATGTAGGTGATTGATTAATTGTCATAGGTTTAGACATTTTAAAACACATTGTTCAGGGACTTCCCTGATGGTCCACTGAATAAGACTCTGCACTCCCAATGCAAGGGGCCCACATTCGATCCCTGGTTGGGGAACTAGATCCCGCATGCATGCCGCAACTAAGAGTTCGCATGCTACAACTAGGAAGCCTGTACGCCGCAACTAAAAACAAAGATTCTGTATGTCACAGTGAAGATCCCACGTGCCACAACTAAGACCTGGCGCAGCCTAAATAAATAAGTATTAAAAAAACACGTTGTTCATTGATCAGAGAATAAATCATAGTATTAATTAGAAAATGCCTACGGACAATGAAGAAAATATTACATATCAAAACTCACTGGGGGGCTTCCCTGGTGGCGCAGTGGTTGAGAGTCCACCTGCCGATGCAGGGGACACGGGTTCGTGCCCCGGTCCGGGAAGATCCCATGTGCCGCGGAGCGGCTGGGCCCGTGAGCCATGGCCGCTGAGCCTGCGCGTCCGGAGCCTGTGCTCCGCAACGGGAGAGGCCACAACAGTGAGAGGCCCGCGTACCACAAACAAAAACAAAACAAAACAAAACATTAAAAAAAAAAACTCACTGGACACAGTTCAATAAGTACATACAGGGAAAAGTATGGTCTTAAAACTTATATAAGAAGAACATGCTTATAAAGTTTCTTTAAATTTTTATTATTTATTTATTTATTTTTGGCTGCGTTGGGTCTTCGTTCCTATGCGCAGGCTTTCTCTAGTTGTGGCACGCAGGCTTCTCATTGCGGTGGCTTCTCTTGCTGCGGAGCATGGGCTCTAGGCACACGTGCTTCAGTAGTTGTGGCACACAGGCTCAGTAGTTGTGGCTCGCGGGCTCTAGAGTGCAGGCTCAGTAGTTGTGGCACACGGTCTTGGTTGCTCCACAGCATGTGGGATCTTCCTGGACCAGGCCTCAAACCCGTGTCCCCTGCATTGGCAGGCGGATTCTTAACCACTGTGCCACCAGGGAAGCCCAAGAAGAACATGCTTAAAATTAATGAGCTAAGAGTCCTAAACAAGAAGTAAGAAAAATAAAAAGAAAATAAATCCAAAAAAGAAAAAGGGAGGAAATAATAAGAATAAAGCAGGAACGCATTAAGTAGAAACATATATAGAAAGGATCAACAAAGACAAACATTTATTCTGTGAAAAGACAACTAAAATCAATAAACCTCTGGTGAAATTGAACCAGAAAAAAGAAAGCACAAATAAATCATGGTGGGAATAAAAAAGGGATATAATGACAGATACAGTAGAGATTAAAATGATAAGAGGATGTTATGAACAATTTTCTAACAAATTATTTGAAAATTTGTGGCATATGGACAAATTCCTAGGAAAGAAACATTATCAGATTTACTCAAGAAGAAATAGAAAACCAGATTTGTCTCATAAGCATTAAGGAAATGGAATCTGTAAGTAAAAGTCTTTCCACAAAAAAAACTCCCACATCAGGCCCAGATGGTTTTACAATTGATTTTTATCAGTCATTCAAGAAAGAGGTAAGCCTAATATTTGCAAAATTCTTCAGTAAATGTAAATAAACAAAAATAACAAACACCCCACATACACATTCTTTTCATAAGACTATTAGCACCATAATAACGAAGCAAGCCAAGAGTAATATGAAAAAATAGTAAGTAGAGGCCAATCCCACTTGTGAACATAGATACAAAAACCTTAAAATATTAAAGATAGATTGTTAAATATGTCCACTAACTGGCCACTTCTCACCACTTCTCCCACTACCATCCTGAGACAAAGCACCATCACCTTTTGCCTGAATTAGTATAACAATATCCCCGCCACTACCTTTGTCCCCATTCAATATGGCAGCCACAGGGATCCTTTAATTATGCATATGAAGCCATGTCCCTCTGCTGCCCAGTACTCTCCAATGATTCCCCATCTCAATCAGTGAAAGCCTCACAATGGTCTTCAAGATCCTAGATCAGAGTCAGCAAACTGTGGCCCTTGGGCCAATTCCAGCCTGCTATTTTTATACGGCCCATAACCTAAGATTTTTAAACATATTTTAATATTTGAAAAATAAAATAAAACAAAAACTTCATAGTATGAAAATTGCATGAAATGCACATTTCAGCATCTTTAAGTAAAGTTTAATTGGAACTTGGCTACACCCATTTGTTTATGCATTATCTATGGCTGCTTTTGTGTAACAACTAGCCACTAGGTCACCCTTATTCTTTGAAAATGCGAGGCATGCTTCTGCACTTGCAGCTACTCTGCCTGTATTGCTTTTCTTCCAACTATGAGCATTACTCCCTCCTCAGTTTTTTCAGGTCTCTATTCAAATGTCACTTTATCACTGAGCCTTCCTGGCCACCCTACACAAACTTGAAACTGTTCTTCCACCACCAACAACAACCACCCCCTGCCCCCCGGCACTCCCCCTCCCCTTTTCTTGATTTTTCTACGTTGCATTTAATCACCATCTCACATCTTCTCAATGTTTACTTATATATTTTGTCTCTTTTTTGTCTCATGATGGGGAGAGTTTTGTCTTTTGTTAACACTTGGCCTAGCACATCGAATGTGCTCAATAAATGTTGAATAAATGAGTAAAGGAGTTGATGAATAATAAAAATATTCTAAATTATTGCATACTTATGTTAGACACTGTACTTTAAAAAAATATTTTATTGAAGTATAGGTGATTTACAGTGTTGTGTTAATTTCCACTGTACAGCAAAGAGATTCAGAGAGATATATATAGTTTCATATTCTTTTCCATCATGGTTTGTCACAGGATAGCGAATATAATTCCTTGTGCTATACAGTGGGACCTTGTTGTTTATCCATTCTATATATAATAGTTTGCATCTGCTAATCCCAAACTCCCACTTCATCCCTCCCCCATCCACCCCCCCACCCTCCCCCACCCCCCCACCCCACCCTTGGCAACCTCAAATCTGTTCTCTATAGACACTGTTCTTTTGAATCATTATCCTTAATTTGCACAACAACCTTGTAATTTAGGCATCACTAGCCCCATTTTACAGTTTACGGAGCAAGTAGCTGAGGTTCAGAGATAAATGTGACTTACCCAAGATAGGAAGAGAACAGAAATTCAGGGCACTGGGTGAGCATTGTAGGCTTTAAGAGAAAGGCATTAAGAGTGGAAGAGATTGGGGCTTCCCTGGTGGCACAGTGGTTAAGAATCCGCCTGCCAATTCAGGGGACATGGGTTCGAGCTCTGGTCTAGAAAGATCCCACACACCGCGAAGCAGCTAAGCCCGTGCACCACAACTACTGAGCCTGCACTCTAGAGCCTGCAAGCCACAACTACTGAAGCCTGCACACCTAGATCCAAGAGAAGCCACCGCAATGAGAAGCCCGTGCACCGCAAATGAAGAGTAGCCCCCACTCACCGCAACAAGAGAAAGCCCGCGTGCAGCAACGAAGACCCAACGCAGCCAAAAATAAATAAATAAATTTTTAAAAAAAGTTGTGGGAGAGGTTATCAGAGGAAGATCCTGAGCTGACCAAGTACCCCTGACATCTTGGGACATTTACATATTCAAGATAAGGATTTTGCTGGTTTGAGGAGTTATTTAAACTGAGGCAGGCATCCTTATTCGATTAGCAATGAAGCAAATCTGATTCTATAGCAATTCCAAAGGAATTTAAGTTCAGGAAAGACGTCTGAATAAATCAGTCACTAGACACAGAGATGGCAAACATGCTTATCATGTTTCCATAAGTACCACCTGTCACGGTCATATCACAGATGATGGCTATAAAATAAATATCACGTGGAGTTAAAAAGAGCTATGGAGACAGAATGCATTGCTAAGACCTAATAACTAGTGCAAGTGAAATATTTTGTAGTATAAAGATGAAACTAATAACAGTCATTATAGACCAACACTGCTGCACTTTAGGGGCTAAGATTCCATTTGCTCTGAGGACTGAGGAGTCTAATTTTATAGTTGGTAATTTTGTAGCTGCACAAGGTCCTTTTATGAAACTGTAGCAATATTTAATGTTTCAGAATCAAATATTGTATTTATTTGTTTCTCTTTTCTTCTAGGGCAAATAAAGTTGCAACTCTTCTTCCCTGCGTTTATCAAGATTGCCTCGTAAAGTTTTATGAATATTATTTCTCTATCAATCTCTTGGGTTTCTGCAGTAAATCTCCATAAAGCAAGTCAAACAAATGCGTGGGGTTATCCCAGTGACTGATACTCACCTCTGTTTTCACCTTAAAATCACCTGGAAACCTTAAAAAAATACTTATGCCTATACCCGGCAACCAGAGACTTTGATATAATTAGTGTGGTGGGGTCTGGGCATCAGTATTTTTAAAAACTTCCTCAGGAAATTCTACCAGTGTTGCGAACGACTGCTCTGGAGCTAGACTTCAGCATCTAACAGCCACATAGCTAAAGGGTGTCTATATATAGGTATGACTTGTCTGTATAGCATAGCCCTAGTGTTTGTTGCACAGTGAAATTTCTAGTTAGTTACTAAGTCTCCTATTCATTGTATACTTTATTTGGGCTTCTCATGGGTTGTATTGTAGCCTATTGTTACCGAGTCCAAGCTCACTCTGCTGGCTGTTCGACAGGCCAATGAATCGGAGACGAGGTGTTGAGGCACTGAATACGACTTTATTTGGAAAGCCTGCAGACCGAGAAGATGGCAGACTAGTGTCTCTGAAAAACCATCTTATCAGGGTTTGGATTGCCAGTTTCTTTTATAGCACAGAGACGGGGAGGAGATGAGGAAGTAAAGTAAAGTAAAAAGGCCATAAGTTTTGCAAATATCCGCTGGAATGGCCAGCCTTGGGGAGCGGATGTGTTAATTTCTTCTTTCTTGCAGCCATCCACAGGTGGGCGGGGTCAGATTGTCTCCCAGGGAGCTGAACAGAGGCACTTTAACCTTCAGGCAGAGGGGCAGGGTTCCCTGAGGCAGGCCATTATGTATGATTGTAATAATAAAAACAACAAAAAGGGGCTTCCCTGGTGGCACAGTGGTTGAGAGTCTGCCTGCCAATGAGGGGACACGGGTTCGAGCCCTGGTGTGGGAAAATCCCACATGCCACGGAACAACTAGGCCCGTGAGCCACAACTACTGAGCATGTGCGTCCGGAGCCTGTGCTCCGCAACGGGAGAGGCCACAGCAGTGAGAGGCCCGCGTACAGCCAAAAAAAAAAAAAAAAAACTACCTTTGGCAGCCTAAGAAACAAAATGAAAAGAGTGCAAGCCACAGGACCAGAATGCAGCTCTGCCACTGACTTGTTGTGCTGCCTTGGTGAAGTGACTGAACCTTTGGCCCTCGGTTGATTCATCTGTAAAATGGCGATCCTAATACCTATTCCACTTGTAACACCTGGTATAATGGAGACAGAGGGCATTCAAGGAATGGGAGCCTCCTTTGGAATTTGTTGATGCAATCATCTGATCTGGCAAGCAGCATCGTTCAGCAGCCCAAAGGAGATTTTAAAATAATTTTATGCTTTACCAGAATCTCTTGACAGAGTGTTAATGTGAGGTCTAACTCGCAATCCATAGTTATGCCTTAAAAACTCTTTCTTACCCTCCTTCATTCCCTTGTACCTCTAACTGCCCCAGAGTCTTCCCCATTGTGAACATTCTGTCCAACTCCAAACCCAACTCAACAGGAGTAAAAACCAACCAACCAACCAAAAAAAAAATCTCTATTCCACTGTCACTTCATCTGCTTCTTATAATACAGGGTCTACTCATCCTCCCTCCCAGAAAGCAAGACCCCTTCAGCTTCAGGAGGGGAAAAGAGGAGAGCAAGTGGCAGTGGGGGAGGGGAGAGGGAGAAGAAACCAAGAGGGCAAATATAGGACTCTCTTTCTCTCGGAGGGAGTGGCGCCTATAAAATTTCACAAGTCAGCAATGTTTATCCAGGACTTCCCTGGTGGTCCAGTGGTTGAGGCTCCACGCTCCTAATGCAGGGGGCCTGGGTTCAGTCCCTGGTTAGGGAACTAGATCCCCACATGCCACAACTAAAAAAGATCCTGCATGCCACAAAGAAGATCTCACACACAGCAACAAAGATCCCACGTGCAGCAACTAAGACCCATCGCAGCCAAATAAGTAAACAAAATATTTTTTTAAATGTTTATCCTGTCACAAGAGTTATCATTCAAGACATGGACATCTTTCGCCTTGTCTGTTGCCACTACATCTTATCTGATTGCCATCTCCCTTCCTCCAGTCTCTCCATGCCCCCATACCCTCTCTGGCCGCCATGATCAATCCATCTTTCATATTGCTACCAGAGGAATTTTTTTTCTAGACACTAGCTCTCGTCATAGGAATCTTTCTCTGCTACCCCCAGCCCAGTCTCCCCACGGACTGTATGGTAAAAGCCAAAGCCCTTAAAACAGTGTATAAAGTGAAGCATAATCTACCTCTCCCATATGCTTTCTGCCTCCTTCTCCAATTCTCCAGTCTCTCCCCATGCCCCTGCCACTTGCTCAGGGTACTAACTAGTGAGGACACACTGTCCTATTCCAGGTCTCAGTGAATCTGCACATGTTGCTCCCTCTTCCTAGAAGATCATTCTGCCTTTTTCTTTATGCATATGTTTGTATGATCGGACTTGAGAGCTCTGAGAAGTGCTAGGCTTTTCTTTTCCCTATGATTCACAGGGACATCTATTTCTGGTATTTTGTATAATGCATTCATTAGACAACAAATAGTTATCAAGTGCCTCCATGCCCCAGGTCACACAGTTCTCCTAGAACAGATCAAGGAGGAGAAATCTTGCTTCTCTTTGCCTTTCCAGTTCTGGGAACTTTCACTACACTATGTTACATTCTAAGTGCCAGATGGTGTGTCAGGCATTAATGATGAAATTATATTGGAATGGGCATCTGTTATGAAAGCCCCTTAAAAACACAATGTCTGCTTAACTTGAGTTGTAACTAGAGTTTTCTAATGTGACTTGAGTTGTAAATAGAGTTTTCTGATATCTCTCGGTAGCATTAGGGAGTGGAGTTCTAATGCTAGGCCCCTCTTGTATTTATCTATCTATAACTGTATCTCACACTGTTAGGCCATGTAATTAACCAAGACTGAGACATAATTTTGAACTTTTTACTGGTGGTTACATACATCCCTTTCTATGACCAGCGAAAATACATCCATAATTTCACTATCCTTTCCAGACAAGGAAAAAACCCGCATGACCTTGCACGGCCTCAGGGAAGAGAGCGGATGAAACCCCAGCTGTAGCATAGAGTTCCAATTTACTGCCACTCTGCTGATTGTATGCTTGCAACTTCCTGAAATAGTGAAAAGCTGCCCAGGCTATAAACAGTGGAAGACATACAAGATGGCTGAGTGTGGGGTTTTCATAATCTGGGAGAATATGTTGAACTGAGCCTCGATATCTGTATTGATGCCCTCAGAACATATGAGGAATGTTTGTACCACTTAGGAATCATAGAGTAGGGTGTGATTTCTTTTTGAAGACTTCCTAATTCAAGGTGAAGTGGTGAATGTGGCTGATGCTACATCAGCTTCCAGAGATCAGACCCAGGAATAAGGATGCTGTCACATCAAACATCACAGTATTTGGAAAGCCTATAATTATGGCACTCATGTGTACTATGCCTTTTAGCCTAGAGGGTACTTTTGTAAGCACTATCTAATTTGATCATAGTGACAACTGTAATGTAAGGCAATCATAATTATCACTATTGTCCCCATGAGGTAACTGAGACACAGAGTAGAGATGACTTGCCCGAAGTCACTCAGCTTGTTGTTAGTGGAACCCAGATCTGTCATTTCACAGTATCACACTGCTGACTTTCTCTTAAATAAAGCATTCTTGTGTGTGTGTGTGTGTGTGTGTGTGTGTGTGTGAATTCTTGTCTTATTATGTACATTGAAATATCATGAGCCAGTGACCAAATGAGATTAAGAAACACAGATCCTTTTTGTAATAGCATAAGGAGTGGGGGGTAGGTGACAAACAAAGGGAATTAATTCTAGTGAATACCCATCGGTAAGAGGAAATGTTTAATTTTATACCAGTCTCTAGAATAAGCTGATCTCCTCAAAGGGATTCAGAAAAAACTTTTTTAGCTTTATGTCTTCGCTGATTTTAAATAATGCGTTCTTTACAGGACCAGAGGCATTAGAAGAGGCAGAGAAGGGAGCTACCAGTTTTGAACTTACACTGTGAGTCAGCTGCCATGCTAGCTGCTGGTCATTTCATCTCATGTCAACCTCACAACATCTCTACTTAGCCCTTGTCTTCCTGGGACTGAGGGGATGCAGTACTTTCAGTGCTAAAACCAAGGGATGTGGTCAACCTACATGAGGTAAAAGCAGTATGAATTCCACTGAATGCATGTGAGATCTGAGGCTTGGTGTGATGGGGAAATCGCCCCCAGAAGTGTACGGTTCTTAGTGTATGTTTGGACATGTCAACAGAAGAATTTTTCAACATTCTCGCCATGAAATTCATATTTTAAGTTCATTTTTGGTGGAAATTAATATGCTGCATTGGAAACACAAAACTCAGAATCAATTTTAGATAAAAAGCTGTGGTTTGAAAATATATTCAATAAAACATGAACATTTACAGCATGTAGAATCTTTGATTTACAGTTTTACAATTTAAATTATAAGAATAAGATAATATGTCCATCGACAGATGAATGGATAAAGAAGATGTGGTACATATATACAATGGAGTACTACTCAGCCATTAAAAAGAATGAAATAATGCCATTTGCAGCAACATAGATGGATCTGGAGATTATCATACTAAGTGAAGTAAGTCAGACAGAGAAAGACAAATATCATATGATATTGCTTATAAGTGGAATCTAAAAACATGATACAAATGAACTTATTTCCAAACCAAAACGAGACTCGCAGACATAGAAAACAAAGTATGGTTACCAAAGGGAAAAGGGGAGGAGAGACAAATTAGGAGTTTGGGATTAACAGATACACACTACTATATATAAAATAGATAACCAACAAGGACCTACTGTATAGCATAGGCAACTGTACTCAATATCTTGTAATAACCTATTAGGGAAAAGAATCTGAAACAGAGTATATATATATATATATATATATATATATATATATATATATATGTGTGTGTGTGTGTGTATATGAATCGCTGAGCTGTGCACCTGAAACTAACACAACACTGTAAATCAACTATACTTCAAAAAGATTTTTTTAAAAGATAATATAGGAAGATGTAATATGAGAATTCAACTTTAAAAAGAGAAGGGCAAAGAAGGGGTAAAACTGAAAATGTATAAGGAAATGATAAAAAGTTTTCTTTTCAAGAGTGGCTTTAAAATTGCTGGTTGAAGAAAAGAAGGTGGGAAACCTTACTAAGCAATCACCTGAAGATAGAAAACAAATCCTGGGAATATTTACTGGGAAGAGGAAGCTCTGTGATGGAAGAGTGATTTGAAAATGAGCAGTAATCTAGGATAGGACCAGGCTGCTGGGAAGTAAGAGTGATGCTCTGGGACCTGGTTGCCTGCCTATTTGAGGATGGAAACAACCTGTAAAGATGAGTTTTGTTTTCAAACTATTTTTCCACTACCAGAAGTTCCACATGCATACCTCACTTTATTGCAGTTTGCTTTATTCTGCGTCTCAAATATTGTTTTTTACAAATGAAGGGTTTTTGGCAACCTTGCGTGGAGCAAGTCCATTGGCGCCATTTTTCCAGTGGCATTTGCTCACTTTGTGTCTCTGTGTCACATTTTGGTAATTCTCACAATATTCCAAACATTTTCACTATTATTATACTTGCTATGGTGATCTGTGATCAGTGATTTGTGATGTTTAATTCAGGTCTAATTTAATTAGACTAATTTAATTTAATTCAGGTCTCATTATTTAAGAAATACATTTTTCGGAATTTCCTGGCAGTCTAGTGGTTAGGACTCTGTGCTTCCACTGCCGGGGCCTGGGTTCAATCCCTGGTCAGGGAACTAAGATCCCACAAGCCACACGGTGCAGCCAAAAAAAAAAGAAAGAAAAAGGAAATATATTTCATAAAGCTATAGGTGCCATACACATAGTGATTCCTCTGATGAATTTGGACAAAGTAAATTGAGAACCTTCTGGAAATGATTCACTCTTCTAGATGCCATTAAGAACATTTGTGATTCATGGGAAGAGGTCAAGATATAAACATTCACAGGAGTTTAGAAGAAGTTGATCCCCTCATGGATGACTCTGTGGGGTTCAAGACTTCAGTGGAGGAAGTAACTGCAGATGTGGTAAAAATAACAAGAGAACTAGAATTAGAAGTGGAGCCTAAAGGTGTGACAGTTGCTGCAATCTCATGATAAAACTTTAGTGGATAAGGAGTTGCTTCTTATGGATGAGCAAAGAAAGTGGCTTCTTGAAATGGAATCTACTCCTAGTGAAGATGCTGTGAAGATTGTTGAACTGACAACAAAGGATTTAGAATATGACATCAACTTAGTTGATAAAGTAATGGCAGAGTTCTAGAGGACTGACTCCAATTTGGCAAGAAGTTCTACTGTGGGTAAAATGCTATCAAACAGCATTGCGTGTCACAAAGAAATCATTTATAAAAGGAAGAGTCAACCAATACAGCACTGTTGTCTTGTTTTAAGAAATTACCATAGCCACCTCAGCCTCAGTAGCCTCCACTCTGATCAGTCAGCAGCCATCAACATCGAGGCAAGACCCTCCATCAGCAAAATGATTACAACTCGCTGAAGGCTCAGACGATGGTTAGCATTTTCTAGTATAAAGTATTTTAAATTAAGGTGTGTACATTTTTTTAGACATAATGCTATTGCACACTTAATAGACTACAATATAGTATAAACATAACTTTTATATGCACTGGGAAACCAAAACAAAATTGTGTGATTCACTTTATTGCAGTATTTGCTTTATTGTGGTGGTCTGCAACGGAACACACAGTATCTTCGAGGTTTGCCTGTATTTGCATGGCTGCTTAGTGACTGCTCATATCCATGGTTAAAAAACTAAGAGGGTGCAGAGCTCAAAAATGTCATGGTGCATACAGTCTGAAATCCCTGACATGGAGGTCACAGCCAAAACCCACTTTCTCTTTTAGGGGATGTTGTGCATCAATTAAAAACTGGAGGGCTTCCCTGGTGGCGCAGTGGTTGAGAGTCCGCCTGCCGATGCAGGGGACACGGGTTTGTGCCCCTGTCCGGGAAGATCCCACATGCCGCGGAGCGGCTGGGCCTGTGAGCCGTGGCCGCTGAGCCTGCGCGTCCGGAGCCCGTGCTCCGCAACGGGAGAGGCCACAACAGTGAGAGGTTCGCGTACCGCAAAAAAAAAAAAAAACAAAAAAAAAAAACTGGATTAGTAATGTTTAACTCTGAATGCTAACCCCAGGGTCTCTAGCAGAGCTGCCACCAGGAGTCTGCAAGTGTCTCGAGCCTCACTAGCTATGACAGAGGAGTCCGGGCACTTGGGAAATTCACACAAAACCTATTTTCTGAAGGAATTCACATAAGTGACAGGAGACTGTCAATTTATAGCAGAAATCGAACTATTTATAAACTCCAAAATAGATTTAAACCTAAGAATGGCTTCAATAATACATGAATTTAAAAAATCCTTATGAGTAAGAAGTACCTTGTAGACCCGTTTCAACATGAGATTATCAAATACACAAAATTATAGTAAACTATTAATATCCTGTCATTTTTTCTTTGTTTCCTTTAGAATTGTGGGTAAGGCTGTTACTCCTCACTGCTTTATGTATAAACAAAGCCCCATTTCTTTCTCCATGCTGATTCTGGCAGAAGCCTAAATATCTTTGAACCTGTAAAATGTAGACACTCCCTTAACCTAATTAAGGATGTATTACATTAATTACGTTACGTATAATATCCTTTCCTTTCCAGTCAACCTCAAGTCTAGAGATTTCCATCCCCTCAGTAATGTTTCTGTCATTTCCTTTACCTGTCATCTCTCTAGAGAGCCCGGGTCAGTTTTCTTCATCCTCTGTCAGGAAACGGAGCCAACCTCCTCTTCTCTTTCTCTAATTGTGTCCTGAACATAATCTTACACAAGACTGTAAACACCTCATGTTCTTGCTTGGAAACAATTACACTATAAATTCCCAAATGTTTTTGTTGCCACTCTTGGCATGGTGAAACCACTTAATAAATACTTGTTGACTATTTTCTTATTGGATACAAGTGTGCTTATAAAATCTACACTTAGCAGCCTGAGGAACTGAGTAGACATATAAGTGCTGACTTCTCCACCTGGCAATATGAAAATAATAAGGGATGTAGCTTTTCTGTCAAAGAGTTGAACATGGAAATACCCTAAACCTGTAGCATGTTAATATCGCACCCTTGAAACAAACACATGGCATGTAGACACAGTGGCATCAACAAATGATCACATGCTGAGTAGTCCCCTCTGTGAGTTTGCAGTTTTACACTGGCACTTAACTATCACATGTACATTTCTGCTACAGTATTCCTTCTCTTATTTTAATTCTCTCCTCCAACTTCAGAGTATGATCTAACGTCATTATAGACTGTGCCTGGCACACAGTGGGCACACATTCCTGCCAAGCGATCAACTAGGACTGGAAAAAGCAGTGTCTTTCTTAAGGTGCTTTCTTAAAACTACAGCTCATATCACTAATGAAATGGAGGTATGTCAGGCACAGGGCGATCTGGTTTTCTCAAAGCCACCAAGCCCCTTAACAAACCCCCTTGGAATGAGTGAACACTATAGTGTGTCAGTGCAGCCGCAGATGAATATCACATGGGATCCGTCTTGATGGTTTCATGTTCATAATGCTGTACAAGTAAAATTGTTCATAAAAAAGAGGGTGCACTGGAAACATCCTAGACATCTGTGGCTTCTACTGCTGGGATAAATGAAAAGATATGTAAAATAGGAAGAAAAAAGGAAAAGAAAGCACAGTTCATATCCTTCTTTTCTTCTTCTCACACATCATTAATGAGTCCCCATCTGTTCCTGGCTGAGCACCCAATGCTCGCATTTATCTGGCCCTGTACTACTTGCCTTTCCAACGTGATCTTCTATTGATTACATATGTGGCAGGGCAGTTGTTATTCTTAGTATTTGTAGAAATCTTAGACTTAGTATCTGCCCATTGTTAGGTGCTTTTTGGTGTATGTGTTCTCTGCCTCCAAATTAATTAGATCTTGATTTTACGTTAGGTTAAACCCGAGAATCAGTTGTCTCCTGCTGGTTTTTCTCTTTTTCGGGTTCATGTTGCTGGTGATGCTTAGGGCTCAAAAGTTTTGCTTGAATTAGGTCTGTTCAGTTGTTACTGTAGATTTTCTGTTCAGTAGATGCTTATTGTTTTTATGGGATCAGGATAAGCTTTTCTTGTTTTATCTCTTTCTCCTTTTCCTCACCTGACATTTTCCTTGCCTGCAGAGAAGGGACTGAGCACCAATTCTTTTTATTATTTTTTCTATTCAATTTAGACACAAAAATCCCCAAATTCCCCCAGAATGCTGTCCACTAAATCCAAACAGCCCTCTTTCTCCTTATCCCTGAGGAGAGCCGTGCCCTTCTTCCTAGTTTCCAACTTCTAGTTTTCAGTTTCTTAGAGTCTTTTCTTAAGCTGCCCAACAAGAATGGAGCAGAGATGTGGAGCATGCATTCAACATTTCATCACTGTTTAAACCTCCCACTTTTATTTTTAGTTCTGATAACTTTACCTTTATTATGCCTAATTATCACATTTAACGTGCCTTCTAAATTAGAGAGGCTAGGAAGACAGCAACATTTTAGGAAAGCCTTTTTTTTTAATGTGGCTTTGTTTCTAAGAAGCTGCAATGGCAGCTTACTTATGTTTGGTAGCTAATAACAAATGAGAAGGAACAGGAGACACTCAAAAAAGGTAGAGAAATTCTGAAACCAAAAGAACCCAGCAGGTAACTATGTTTCTTCTGAGAGGGAGAAGGAAAAGAGGTACTGCATGCAATTAAGTGGGGACAAGAAAGAAAAATCACATATGCCAAATAATCAAATTAAGAGAAAAAGGTGATGAGTGGGTATAAAAGACACGTGGGGCTCCTGTGAAGTAGAGCCTGTAGCTTTGCTAGAGGTAGGGAGACAGGGAGAGGTTTTGGAAACCTACTTGTCGTCCCATCAGGTCTTGGTTGCACTTTACCAGCTGTTTTGTCACGAACCAGACAATGTAGGACGTAAACAAATGCTTAAAGTTCAGTTGAACCAGCTCTTCATTAGTATTTAATTAGCCAAGTTGGAAGCTGACTGCCATTTCAATCAGAGAAAGTCTCTGCACCTGCTATTTGGACAGCTTTATAACACCCAAGTCTGTTTGATGCAGTTGCGTTTGTGAGGATGATTTGGTAGCCATCAATTGTGGTGGAAAATATTGTTTCTTACAGCCCAGTCAAACCTCAAATCCCAAAATGACATGACATATTTAAGGAGGGCATTTTGTAGAAAAACTTAAAATTCATGCACACTTCTTTATTAATTTTTGATGTTTTAACTTCCAGCTGCTAATAATCAAAGCTTTATTAAAACCATCATCATATTAAGGACTTAGTGAGGTCTCTCTTTCCCTGGTGAAGCATTCCTGGATTGAAACAATTGGGTTAGTGGCTAGAAAGAGCATTGTTTGATTTGAATCAAGTTAGAGTGTCATGACTGAATGCCAGGAGCTGGGGTCAAACTGCATGGCTTGGAATCCCAGCTTCACTATTTGCTGATTTCTTAGATGAAAGTGACTTGACAAGGTGGGAAAAAGAGGAATATACTTCAAATGTTCGCACATGTTAGCCATTATGGATACATCGTATTTCCCTGGGTGTGTGCTTCCAGCAACAGGCCTACCTGTCATAAATGCTGCTAGCACGTGCCCCTCAGATTTTGTTACACAAACACAGGCACAGGCCTAAATGACTTCATGAACACAGGAACATAGTGGCTTTAGAATTGTTAAAACATATTTATTGTCTTCTGATCCTCATGACCACACTGTTCATTAAGCAGGACAATTGTTTTTATCCCATACTATCTACTTTATGGATTAAAAAAAGCTAAAAGATAGTATTACTCATTTAAGTTTTTTTTAATTGAAGTATAGTTGATTTACAATGTCATGTTAGTTTCAGGTGTACAGCAAAGTGATTCAGTTATACATATCTATCTATCTATTCTTTTTCATATTCTTTTCCCTTATAAGTTATTACAGAATATTAAGTATAGTTCCCTGTGCTATACAGTAGGTCCTTGTTGTTTATCTATTTTATATACAGAAGTGTGTATATGTCAATCCCAATCTCCCAATTTATGCCTCCCCCCCTTTCCCCTTTGGTAATCATAAATTTGTTTCCTATGTCTGTGGGTCTTCATTTGTCTTCTGTAGGCTTTCTGACTTCTGGTTTGTAATGTGCTGGAGAAGCTTTTACTGTTAAGCCTGAATCCTCCTTTTATGCCTAAACAAGTTACTTTTAGACTCTTAGAATCTATAAAAGAGAAGTTAATATGACCTCACAGGTTGCTGGGGAGTGGAAGGAGATGTCATAGAAAGTGCCTAGCACCTTATCTAGCACCTTTTAGGCAGACGAAAGCAGTAGCTATTTTTATTTCCAGAACATTCCTCTGCCTTTAACTAAAAGTATTATCTTTTAATAACAACATTTATTGGTATTTTTCCTAATCACTGTAATAATCTGATTTCATTGTTGAAGAAGCATAAAACTCAGAAGAAAACAAGCAAGAAAATGAAAATCACCCATAATCTCACCATTCAGAGGTGCCTATTAACATTTTGGCAGTTTGGTGTATATCACCCTAGTCTATGTAACGTGCAAATGTGTGTACACACACACACACAAGGCTGGCCTCGTGGATGTGCAGCCTGGGTAGTTGCACAGGCCCCCACATTTGGAAGGGCTCTGTGCATGATTTAATGCTCTCCTGTCACCTTCATGAAAGTATTAATAAGTTTTGAACAAGGGGCCCCACATTTTCATTTTGTACTCGGCCCCGTAAATGATGTAGTGATGTAGCTCGTCCAGCACTCATATTAGAATGCAAACAAATTTGGAACGATGCTTGGCATCAAAATCGGAACATGTAAGATATTTGGTAACCTGCCTTTTGCACATAATAAAGTATGTTCATTTTCCCGTGTCACAAAATATTTCTCTATAACATGATTTGCATAACTGCATGGTGTTCTGTACAGGTCAACAGGACCCCAATGTTCACAGTTTGGGTACTGTTTCACACTGCTACTGACTTCAGTTTAGCAAGAATCCATTATAAGTCCTGAAGGGACATAAGGGTGCATTACTAAAGATGAAGAATTTCAAGATATATTTAAAATACACTATCTAAGCAGGCAGTTAGGTAAAGCTAATTCTCAAAAATGCTATGTCTTGCAAAATATGTCAGAACTACATTTTAGGGCTTCCCTGGTGGCGCGGTGGTTAAGAACCCGCCTGCCAATGCAGGGGACACGGGTTCGAGCCCTGGCCTGGGAAGATCCCACTTGCTGCAGAGCAACTAAGCCCATGCGCCACAACTACTGAGCCTGCGCTCTGGAGCCCACGAGCCACAACTACTGAGCCCGTGAACCACAGCTACTGAGCCCACGAGCCACAACTACTGAGCCTGCCTGCTGCAACTACTGAAGCCCGCGCACCTAGAGCCCACGCTCCGCAACAAGAGAAGCCACCGCAATGAGAAGCCTGCGCACAGCAACGAAGAGTAGCCCCCGCTCGCTGCAGCTAGAGAAAGCCCGGGTGCAGCAATGAAGACCCAATGCAGCCAAAAATAAAATAAATAAATTTAAAAAAAAAGAATGATAAAGAAAGTACATTTTACCTACTGAGTATATGAGTAGTAGGAAAGCATTACCTTTCTATGTTAGTGGAAATCTCGGACGGGCACCATTAAACGATTCATTAGGAGACAAGGACAATCTCACCTGTGTTCTTTTATGGAGCTAGGATTTTGCTTGCCTTTCCCAAGCATATACAAACTGAGGGAAGAGTGAAGAATTTATAACTGACCTAACACTAAAATCTAGCCTGAAGTACCCCACAAGGTGGATAGTATAATACTTTATTCAGGATAAAAATTCCTAGGCTTGGGAATAAATATGATAAAGTATGTCAGTCTCAAAAAAAATTAGTTAAAGAGGAGGAGAAACCTCTTTTTTCCCCATATCTGAACAGTATAAAATGACAAAGGAAGAGCCTTTGCAAAATGAGACCAATAAAAGATTCTTTAATTGCGGAGAGAAAAGTTCAAAAGTGATTTTGCAAATCAAAGGGAGAATTTGGAATTAGATCTCAAAATGAAGACTGGAGTCTTACATCTTTATCACAGCGAGAATGGTGAGCCAAGCAAACTTAAAATGTGGTCACGTGAAAGAGGGAAGAGAATAGAATCTTGATTGTAGTAAATTTAAAATTGACCTGACTAGAAATGGTAAGTTTAGCAGAGAGGCAACGGAAATTACACTGAAACATGGCTTAGCTCTCAGAATGTAGGTTCAATGAATAATAACAGTCACAATTTCATGGCTTTAAGAGCTCATAGAATCATCAAATATGCATGCATAGTTCCTTTAAAAAACTGTGCTTTCTATGCAGGCTCGGCTGGGAGAGTCTATAGATTTAGTTATCAGTTTTATTAATCTATTGCAAATGTGATTAATTTCAGTAATGTGCTCCCTTGTCCCTTCAGGAATCGTACTAAACTGAAGCCAGTAACAGCGTCAAGCATCCAAACTGTTAACATCAGGGTCCCATTGAGCATCATTCAACAGTGCTTGTCCAAGACTTCCACTAACAGAAAAGCCGTGCTCTTCCTATCACTCATACTCTCAGTGGGTAAAGTAGACCCTTGACACAGTTTACAAAATATAGCATTTTTGAGAATCTGTGGTATGAGAATTAATTTTACATGTCTACCTGCTTAGATAGTATATTTTAGATACATAAATATATCTTTCCACACATTTCTATATTATTGGTGATGACTTTTTGCTTAACTGAACTATAAAGTCTCCTGTTTTCTGTTCATACAGCTTAGCACATTATAGTAACTAATATATGTATGTGTGTGTGAGTGTGTGTTTTAAGAAGAAACTATTTTGACAGTCTTGCTAGACCAGATGTATCTGCACCACCTGAGAGTGCATTAGAAAGTCAGAACCTCAGGCCCCGCCTCACATCTACTGTAATCAAAATCTGTATTTTAACAAAATCTCCAGGTGATTTCTATGCAAATTAAAGTTCTGGGGATCTATGTATAGAGTGGTGACCATAGTTAACAAGACTGTACTGTATACTTGAAAGTTGCTCTAAAGAAGACATGCAGATGGCCAACAGGCACATGAAAAGATGCTCAACTTTGCTAATTATTAGAGAAATGCAAATCAAAACAACCATGAGGTATCACTTCACACCAGTCAGAATGACCATCATCCAAAAGTCTACAAATAACAAATGCTGGAGAGGATGTGGAGAAAAGGGAACCCTTGTACACTGTTGGTGAGAATGCATATTGGTACATCCACTATGAAAAACAGTATGGAGTTTTCCTCAAAGAATTAAAATAGAGCTACCATATGATCCAGCAATCTCACTCCTGGGCATATATATGGAGAAAACTATAACTCGAAAAGATACATGCATCTCAATGTTCATAGCAGCACTATTTACAATAGCCAAGACATGGAAGCAACCTAAGTGTCCATTGACAGATGAATGGATAAAGAAGATGTAGTACATATACACAATGGAGTACTACTCAGCCATAAAAAGAATGAAATAATGCCATTTGCAGCAACATGGATGGACCTACAGATTACCATACTGAGTGAAGTAAGTCAGACAGAGAAACACAAATATCATATGATATCACTTTTATGTGGAATCTAAAAAAATGTTACAAATGAACTTATTTACAAAACAGAAATAGACTTACAGACATAGAAAACAAACTTCTGGTTACCAAAGGGGAAAGGGAAGGAGGGATAAATTAGGAGTTTGGGATTAAAATATACACACTATTATATATAAAATAGATAACCAACAAGGACCTACTGTATAGCAAAGGGACCTATACTCAATATCTTGTAATAACCTGTAATGGAAAAGAATCTGAAAACGAATTCTGTATAACTGAATCATTTTGCTGTACACCTGAAACTAACACAACATTGTAAATCAACCATATTTCAATAAAAATTTAAAAAAAAGAAAGTTGCTAAGACAGGGACACTTTCACAAAGAATTTTTTGTTTGTTTGCTTAAAGCTGAAATACTACAATACCTTATTCAATCTCCTTTCAGCAGCTATTCACGCCCACTACAATGGCAAAAATGGCAAAGAGAGTTCTCTTTCTATCTTACCACACCAACATTGTTTAATCCTTTGAAATACCAATGTTTACACTACCACCCATAAATTGTCATTATACCTTGAAATTATCAGCTTACCTAAATTTATATATCAAAGGAGATAACACCTATCAAATATATTTTATTATTATTATTATTTTTAAAATATTGTTTTGGCTGCGTTGGGTCTTCGTTGCTGCACGCAGCCTTTCTCTAGTTGCGGCGAGCAGGGGCTACTCTTCTTTGCAGTGCGTGCGCTTCTTATTGCAGTGGCTTCTCTTTTGGTGGAGCATGGGCTCTAGGCACTTGGGCTTCAGTAGGTGCGGTGCATGGCCTCAGTAGTTGTGGCACGTGGGGTCTAAGGTGCATGGGCTCAGTAGTTGTGGCTCACGGGCTTTAGAGCACAGGCTCAGTAGTTGTGGCACACAGGCTTAGTTGCTTCGTGGCATATGGGGTCTTCCCAGACCAGGGCTCAAAACCTGTGTCCCCTACATTGGCAGGCAGATTCTTAACCACTGCGCCCCCAGGGAAGCCCAATCTTCTTGGTTAATATTCGGCCTCTGAAATCTTAATAAAGTCCTATTCTTGAACATTATGATAAGTTAAACATTCGTCTACATTTTCTTCAGAGTTTTCATGGCTTCTGTATTTTTACATTTAGCTCTTTATTTAATCCATCTGAAATTTACCTTGGCATTTGATTTGAGGTGGGAATTTACTTAAGTGGTTTCCAAGTAGTTATCTCCTTTTCTTAACATTTTAAAGGAATATGTTTCTCCATTGGTTTGTAGGAATTGATTTTTTAATGTGTTGAGTTTCTTTTTATAATAAAGTGTGTTTCAGGGCAATCTAGTGTGTTCAAGTGATCTATTTGTTGATTCTTGTGTCAGTATAAAACTTTTTTTAAAATTTTAATTTTATATTGGAGTTTAGTTGATTAACAATGTTGTGTTAGTTTCAGGTGTATACCAAAGTGATTTAGTTATATATATACATGTATCTATTCTTTTTCAAATTCTTTTCCTATTTAGGTTATTACAGAATATTGAGCAGAGTTCCCTGTGCTATACAGTAGGTCCTTGTTGGTTATCTATTTTAACAATAGTAGTGTGTACCTGTCAATCCCAAACTCCCAATCTATCCCTCCCCCAGCTTCCTCCCTGGTAACCGTAAGTTCATTCTCTAAATCCGTGAGTCTGTTTCTGTTTTGTAAATAAGTTCATTTAACTCTTTTAATGTCTGTGACTTATAGTTCATTTTAATATCTCATTGAATAAATCTTCCTGTAATACCTTTTTAAAAACAATGTTCTTAACTATTACAGATATCAACTGTTCACTTTTCCAGATGAATATTAGAATATAATTGTAATTCAGTTTTTCCTATATTTTGATTTGAACTGCTTTAAAACTATGAACTAATTTTAGAGAATGGATTTATTTATAACATTTAATATCCTTATCCAAGAGATAATTAAAAATGTCAATTGATCTGCAGTTTTAGTATTTTATAAAAAATCTTTCATATCTCTTTTTAGTTTTCTTCATTTAGGTCCAATAAATCTTCTTAGGGGCATTTCTAGATATTTCAGTTCTTTTGTTTCTATTATGAATATAATTCTCTAATTAGTCATCTTCCCATTTTATATTCTAAATGATTATTGCCTTGTGCCCTGACTAACCTAAGAAAATTCTAAAAATTCTTATTTGATTTCATTTTATTACCCTTCAGTTGTTTCTGGTATATATTCCAGGTAGACTGTTAGATCATCTGTATTTTTAGCATTTTGCTGGTTCTGTTGTTCAGAGCATAAAAGTTCATGGCTGTTACTTCTTCATGGTGGAATGTAACTTTTATCCATGAATGATACCTTGACTTGGTAAAGAAAACTTAGGTCACAACCTTTTTCCCTCAGAACTCTGTAGACATTGCTTCACTTTCTTCCAGTGCTCAAGATTGCAGAGCAAAAGTCTGAGACCCGGCCGGGTTTTGTTCCTTTGTAAGTTACCTGGTTTTTCTGTTGAGCTGTATGTAGCATACTTTTTTCTTTGTCCTCATAATTCAAAAATATCACCAGGATAAGCCTAGATGTTGTTCTATTTTCATTAACTTTAACTGAAATACAGTGGACCTTTTCAATCAGCAGAGTCTTTATAGCTCAGGAAGATTTTCTTCTATTATACATTTGATTATTATTTCAGCTCCATTTATTTTGGTTTCTTCCTCAGGATAGCCAATTACCTGCAAATTGAATATTTGCTTTCTCGTCTCCTATCCCTCATCTTTTCTCATCATTTCCATCTCTTTGTCCTTGTCTTGGGGAAAACGTGCTTAGAGGATTCAGGGTGTGGCAAAGAGTAAGGGATTAGCAAATGATAACTGTATAATTATTATATTCACAGCTCTCCTCTATTCAGCTTTCATTCAGTGAATGAAGTCATTAATAAGTTTTGTTGGTGTGGAACTTTAGGATTTATAAAGCATTTTGCAGCCATTCTTTCAGTTGACCCTTATGACAACTCTTGGAGGTGAGAATATTATACCCTTACTTTACAAATGGAAAAACTGATGTTCAGAGAGATTAGGGAATTTGCCTAAGATTACAGAGCTGGGTAGTGTTGAATCTTAGAACAGGGACCTCATCCTTGGGTGGATGCCCAGGTTACTCCTCCTCCTTTTGGGGAGCATTGCTCCCTGGTTTCTGTCCCCTTTAGAACACAAAACACTCCAAAGAAAGCATTAACTATGGAATTTCAGATTGAGGGACTTGTACTCTCAGCAAGCAACAAATCACTGTTACTTTTTGGTTTAGACAGACATCATGGCATTTTCTTTTCCTCAAACAGATACCTTAATCACTTGACCCTCTCTAAGCAATATGAAGCAATTGTAATCACAGATGTCCTTGATCCTTCCTGCCGTTCTCATTTCCAAAAATATTTCTATTGCTCAGGATTCCTCATGAAA
This sequence comes from Monodon monoceros, assembly GCF_005190385.1. Lineage (NCBI taxonomy): Eukaryota > Metazoa > Chordata > Mammalia > Artiodactyla > Monodontidae > Monodon > Monodon monoceros. The sequence goes on from NW_021703779.1 coordinate 121,516,157, forward strand.
TAGTACAGTTGAGCCTTTGTGTTTTAAAATCCTTATTATTTGAAAATAGCTTTATCTGCAAATGTTATACTCCCAAAAAACGAAAGAAAAACCTCACTGCAAATTTTTGACATATCTCACCCTTTTATAAAAACTGTCTTCACACACTAAATGACAGTTGAATATTTAACTCTGAAATTCAGTATTTCATATTTATTGGTATGAATATGATTATGCATTAGGATCTTAGAAGATCGGATCCTTCATTAAGTGTTAAGGATTGAGGTATTAAATTGCTGAAATCTGTTATATGAATATTACATGGTGAATTTATATATGAAATCTATCTGTTGATCTGGCCCTTGATCTATCTATAGCTCAGTTGCACTTGGGCTCTGTACTAGTAGTGGGCCCTGCTGCTAGTTCTAATTCTGCTTCCCGTTGTCTCCCTCTTGGGTGGGCCTTCTTTGCAAAGACACACATATACACATACATAAATAAATCATGACTCCTTAGAGTCCTGGAGTAACTGAGACAGGACAAAGGCTCATCTTGTTTGGGAGATTTTATTAACCTTTTGAACCCAGAAGACCTCCTGGAGAGAGCTCTGTAGTCTTTCTCCAGAATGAACAGTGGGAGCCCGAGAGAGAGTTTTGCTCTTTGCCCCTTTCAGGGAAATATCTTTCTCGCACCCTGTGTTTTACAGTCCCCACCCCACCCATTCCCATTTTGGACTCTCACATACTTTGAGGTGTCAAGTTCTGGTTAGAATATTTGAAGATCCTAAAGTGCCTAAATTGTCCATACCAGAGGGGCTGAGCCTTTCTCAGAGAGCCATAAAAACCCAGAGGTGAGAAACGAAGGAATCTGGGCAGAGGTATTCTGAAGCAATTTTACAGCCCACAAAAGGAACAAAGCCAACTCATCATGCAAATACCAGGCCATTCAAAGCAATTCTATCTACTGGAAGGAGATAAAGCCACCTTCCTGGTTCAGGCTCAAAGGGAGGGCCAAGAAATTTCCCAGGCCCTTCTATTCATTCCAATCCCAGCCTACTTTTCTTTAGGTTAATTTGAATTCTTTGTAGGATTTGACTCCTTCACTCTTAATACACAATAAATAACAGTGCACATGAGGTTTCCCTGGTGGCGCAGTGGTTGGGGGTCCGCCTGCCGATGCAGGCGACGCAGGTTCGTGGCCCGGTCCGGGAGGATCCCACATGCCGCGGGGCGGCTGGGCCCGTGAGCCATGGCCGCTGAGCTTGCGCGTCTGGAGCCTGTGCTCCGCAACGGGAGAGGCCACAATGGTGAGAGGCCCGCGAACCGCAAAAATTAAATAAATAAATAACAGTGCACATACACATGTGAGTATACATATTTTTTCAAATGAATATTTTGAGTGCTTGCTCTGTGTTCGACTCCTTGTTCAGGTTCCTTTTGAATCGGAGACCTGTACTTTGTAAGCATCACTGTTTTATGCTGAAGGGGAAAAGACTATACCACCCCAAAATATGCCACTTTGGCAAGTGGAGGTGAAGGCAATGGAGACCCAGCAGACTCAGGAAGATCTTTTTACCTTCCCCTTAACTGTCTAAAAGAATTTAGAAAGGGGGCCTGTACCAGTGTTGCAGGAAGGGGGACCCCTTCCAGGGCCCGAGAGTGGGCTCTTGTCTAACATTCGGAAATGAGCTGTCCGAGGAGACACACGTGCTGGCAAAGCAAGAGAGTTTGTTGGGAAGGGGCACCCGGGTGGAGAGCAGCAGGGTAAGGGACCCCAGGAGGACTGCTCTGCCACGTGGCTTGCAGGCTTGGGTTTTATGGTGATGGGGTTGGTTTCCAGGTTGTCTCTGGCCAATCACTCTGACTCAAGGTCCTTCCTGGTGGTGCGTGCATCACTCAGCCAAGATGGATTCCGGTGAGAAGGATTCTGGGAGGTTGGTAGGACATAGGGACTAGAGTCTCCTCTCTTTTTTTAACCTTTCCCAAATTCTTCTGGTTGGTGGTAGCAGGTTAGTTCCATGTTCCTTACCAGGATCTTCTGTTGTAAGATAACTCATGCAAATGGTTACTATCCTGCCTAGCCAGGGCGGGCAGTTTTGATCAGTGGTTCCCCTGACACCAGGAAGACAGCTATTATCAGAGATAACTTGTTCATCTGAGACATTTACCTGCATGGCAGGGCAAACATTTGTTTACCAAACATTTCCTCTTCCCCATCTTCCTGTGAATTGTTTTCCTTTCCTTTAAAGCCCCGGACCCCATCCCTTCCTTAGCTCAGGATGGCATATCAACCTTGAGTGACTGGTGCCTTTGAGTCCCATACCTTTGTGGATCTCCCATACATATGTAATTAAATTTGTTTTTCTCCTGTTAATCTTTATTATTATTATATGGAGGTCTCAGCCAAGAACCTAGAGGGATAGAGATAAAATTATTTTTCCTTCCCTTCAGTGCTCTGTGTTTTCCTTTATTCATTTCCCTCTAGGTATTTCCTTATTTTTAGTGAAGTTTCTTTTGAATAACCCAGCCTGTATCAGTTCTGCGGAGGCCTCTTGGCTTTATCCATACCAAGGTTAGCATCTTCAAAGGGCCACCAATACCTGAGGGGAGACAGGTGTGTTGGTAGCAGTGGACATCCATGTAAGCAGACCTTAAGAATAGGAGCTCTCATTGGAGCAAATTGATATTGCTTGACCCTCTTAAACTATTCCTCCACACCAGAGATTTCTTAGCAGACCCCGAGGACTTTGTGCTTTGCTTTAACTCAGGAGGCCATTCCACTTGGTGAGGAAATTTGTTCTCTTATATACCCGGAGTTTGTTTGACTTTGTTTTACAGAATATATATCAGGCAGTAGTTGGGTCCATACCAATAATAAGTTGCTTGGTACATGCAGTCCTTACGGATGACGCTTTGACATTTTGACACATCTTTTCTGCAGTAACATAATTAATAAGTAAGTCCCTAGACCTGAAAATGGTCTCTTCATAAAGATGAAATAGTTAGAAATAGAGACACAGATGTAGAGAACAAACGTATGGACACCAAGGTGGGAAAGTGGTGGGGCGGGAGGTGGTGGTGTGATGAATTGGGAGATTGGGATTGACATATATACACTAATATGTATAAAATGGATAGATAACTAATGAGAACCTGCTGTATAAAAAAAAAAGATGAAATAGTTAAATTCATCAAGGGTGTTCTGGACACCATAAATTATTTACCAAACCTGGCCTCCAGAAATAATGCACCCCAGATAGAGAAACCTCATTTTAAAGGACACTCAAGGCTAAATCAACAATCTTAATTTGACAGATGTTGCTTAGCAAAGTGTTTACAGCACGAATTTCCAGATATGAATTGTGTTGCCTTAACTAATCATCTCTGTACTGGGGAAAATAAATGAAAGTCAACAGAAAACTGATTTCTTAGATGTGTGGTTTTAAATAAATAATGAAGATGAGAGGGAAGCATAGGTACTGAACTGCCTGTGAATTCTTAAGCCACTAAAGTATGTAGAATAGTCCTCCCCCATCCCTAAGCTTCTGCATTTAATAAGAGAATGGTGAAAAACATTATTTCTTATCCAAATAAATCTGACAATATTTTTTAAATGGTAACAGTAAAAGAGGAAAAGAAATAGGTTGCTTGAAGCCAAAATAATCTTAGAGCTCTTTGGTAAACATATCAAATGAATGCCAGGCTAGTTTGGACCAATATTTGTTTTTTGTTTGTTGACTGTTTTGCTTTGTCTTCTATTAGACAATTCTCAGTTGTGTTGCACCTCAAGTATTTTTATTTCTCCCACTTATTCTTGAAACCTAGGAAAGCCGAGATCATATGACATAGCTGTAGTTAAAATAAGCTTTTTCATAGGCCTCCTGTGGCCCTGAAGGTCATTAACTATTTGAGTCCCTTTGTTCATCACTCTCCTCTTTCCCAAGGCTTCAAGTAAGGGCAAAAACCAGCACAGAAACCAGTGATAATAGAAAAACAAGCACAGATACCAAATCAGGTGTCTTAACTTTCCCTAGGATCGTGCCTCCCTTGCTCTCACCCATGCTTCCCTCAGCCAAAAGCTTATGTCATTGAACATGGAAGCAAGAACCATGTGTTTAAGTACTTTACAAATGCTGTCACCTTTGGCCCATGTCAGTACGGTCCTACCTCAGAGTGCTACAGAAGTATCCATCAGTAGAGATGACACTCCCAGGGTATTCAAGCCAAAGCATTTTTGTGACTATCTAATCACATGAAACCTGCTTTTATTTCCTGTATGTACTGACAGCATTTATAAAAGCTACAAAGCTGAAATGGAAAAGGAAATTGTTAGCTAAATGAAATGAACATGTCTATTGACTGAAAATCACATGGAAAATATGTCTTATCCAAGTGTCCAGGGCACCTGCTGTTATTCTAATCCTCCCAGTCAGTGGTCTCCAAAGTATGCCCCTTCCTCCAGTCTCTCAACCCCCTGCCTGGGCACGACTCTAATGACAATATTGGCATTTTACATTAACTTGTGTGATTCTTTTTTCTTTTTGTTTGGCCTTGCCATGCGGCTTGCAGGATCTTAGTTCCCTGACCAGGGATCAAACCCGTGCCCCCTGCCGTGGAAGCATGGAGTCTTAACCACTGGACCACAAGGGAAGTCCCATAATTTGTGTGATTCTTGATTGATATCTGTCTCCCCAACTAGACAGTAAATTCCATATCGGAAGAGGTCACATCTGTTTTGTTCACAACTGTATCTCCTGTGCCTAGAATAATATCTGGCCCACTGTAAGTTTTCCATTAATGGGAAGAAAGGAAGGAAGGAAAGAAGAACAGACTCCTATGAAGTGGAAAATTAGGGGAGGAATGTGGTTAGAAGTCAGTTACTGGAATAGTAGGTGTGCTGAAGTCCAGTGTAAGAGGCTCTATGCGAATTTAGTGCTTTTCTATGTATGGGAAGATGCAAGAGTCTGGGCTCACTGAAATCATTCCTTTGATATGCACCTCAGCCCTCTGGGGCCAGTATCCTGTGTTTTCTCATCCTGCGTTTCCTCAGGGCTCACCATAGGGAGTGGCTGCAGTCTGATGGCTGTTGATGGCAGGTATTCTTTGTTTCCTTCCTTCCTGAGTTCCCTCAGGGCTCACCAGCTCACCATCAGTGGTGGCTGCAATCACTTATGACTGTGACATCCTTTGTTTACTGATATGGCAGGCAGTATTTTATTTCTCACTTTTAATACAAATAATACAAAAATCTTGATTATAACAACACAATTATTAAAGTGTTAATATAATTACAGAAGGGGAGAGGGAAGGGGGAGGGACAAATTAGGGGCATGGGATTAACAGACACAAACTACTATATATAAAATAGATAAGCAACAAGGACCTACTGTATACCGTGGGGAATCATAACAGTTATCTTGTAATATCTATAACGGATTATAATCAGCAAAAATAGTGAAACACTTTGCTGTACACCTGAAACTAACACAATATTGTAAACCAACTGTATTTCAATTTAAAAAGATTATGCTGGGCTTCCCTGGTGGCGCAGTGGCTGAGAGTCCGCCTGCCGATGCAGGGGACACGGGTTCGTGCCCCGGTCCGGGAAGATCCCACGTGCCGCGGAGCGGCTGGGCCCGTGAAACATGGCCGCTGAGCCTGCGCGTCCGGAGCCTGTGCTCCGCAACGGGAGAGGCCACAGCAGTGAAAGGCTATATATATATACTTAAATAATGGTGAGAAAAAGATATCTCATTGAATATATATATAATAATTTATGAATTAGGTATATCTTTATTGTGTTTTTAATCCAAACATTGCCAGCCAATCCACAGAACATCAGGCCTGTGTAATAATATTTTAGTTGCCTTTGATATTTAGACAACTTTCTGTAGTGTAAAAAATGTAGCTTTATACATTCTTTTGATATAGTTGTTGGGGAACTATAGTTATCAAGATTAGATGATAAAACATACTTTCTTCGACCATTTAATAGGTTGCTTTATATTTTATTTATTTAAAAACACTTTCAAGTTGGTTTCATTTATTTATTTATTTTTGGCTGCACTGTGCGGCATGCGGGAATCTTAGTTCCCCGACCAGGGATCAAACCCGTGCCCCCTGCAGTGGAAGCACAGAGTCCTAACCACTGGACCGCCAGGGAATTCCCTGACTTGTGTCTTTTATATACATATATTAAAAATATATAAATAATATAATATCTATTAATAATGTATATAATATATAAATAATATTATACATATATATATGTATATATATTGGCTTCCATTTGTATCGTTGCTCAAGGTCCTACAAGTAGCAGGCCTAATTATTATTAATCCCATTTTACAGATAAGGAAGATGGGGCTTAGAAAGGCAAAAAACCATTTCACTTAGTCAGGGGTTCACTGATAAGCAAGGTCTCCAAAATGAATGAGTGAACGAATGCATGGTTTTGAAAAACCGTAATTTGTAGCATTTGATGGTTTCTGTAATGTTAAGTGTGCTCATCAAAGTTGATTTCAAGCTACACTCTTTCTTCAACCAGCTCAAAAAAATCTAAAAATTTGATAGGCTCTCATAAACTTGTGCAAGCCAGCTCCAGCACACCACCTCCAAGTCACAGGGCTAGTAGGTGATCAGAGCAGAAGTGTGTTCCTGGGCCATTGTGGACTCCAGGGCACTGCCTCCCATGAACATAGACTCCTTGGTCTCAGTTCCACGGGTTTTGATGTACTAATTGAGAGGTGACCTCACTAACCTACTGGCCCTGTGATCTCTTCACTTCCACCCCTCTACCCACTTAGAGTCAGAAGGCTAAACACAAAATATATTTAAATGTGCAGCTAATGACTATGGTAAGTTCATTTGAAATTTCACACTTGCTTCTGAAATACTTCCACTCACAGTTCACTGAGTCTGTTTTTGTTTGTTATTGGGTTTTTTTGCGGTACGCGGGCCTCTCACTGTTGTGGCCTCTCCCGTTGCGGAGCACAGGCTTCGGGCCCGCAGGCTCAGTGGCTATGGCTCACGGGCCCAGCCGCTCTGCGGCATGCGGGATCTTCCCGGACTGGGGCACGAACCCGTGTCCCCTGCATTGGCAGGCGGACTCTCAACCATAGCGCCACCAGGGAAGCCCTCACTGTCTTTAAATAGGCATCATTTCAAGTCTGTGATGGTGTACCCATTAGTGGTTAAGTGATTTGCCTAAGGCTACCATAGAAAATCGGTTTAAATCAAAACCTCCATATGACATAAATCTGTATTGGGAGAGTCACTAGAACCTAAAGCAGCAGGAAGAATACATTTTACTTTCAAATACATTCTTCTGGGGGAATAAAAAGGAATGCAGGTTATCTAGGAAAAGGAGAGTCCACATCAAAACTATTGTTAGCAGTGGGCCAACAGGAGGTTCATTGTCTGGGTTCCAGCAGCAGCCCTGTTTGGAACAAGGCCCCTCTTATCCTGCTAATCTTTCTGGAATTTGAAGAATAATCATCACAATAAAGTAGAACTTAAGTTCTTTTTTATTTTTATAATTTTTTAATAGATTTATTTATTTTTACTTATTTTATTTTTGGCTACATTGGGTCTTTGTTCCTGCTCGTGGGCTTTCTCTAGTTGTGGCGAGCGGGGGCTACTCTTCGTGTGGTGCACGGGCTTCTCATTGCGGTACCTTCTCTTTGTTGTGAAGCACGACTCTAGGCATCCGGGCTTCAGTAGTTGTGGCTCACGGGCTCTAGAGCGCAGGCTCAGTAGTTGTGGCTCACGGGCTTAGTTGCTCCGCGGCATGTGGGATCTTCCTGGACCAGGGCTCGAACCCCTGCCCCTGTATTGGCAGGCAGATTCTTAACCACTGCGCCACCGGGGAAGTCCCAGAACTTGAATTCTAAATTGGTGTTGGCGCGTAGACTAAAAGTGCCTTGTTTAGCATCTCTTTAAAGTAGTAACTTCTAGCCCTTAGAAAAGTTGTTTTGCATGAATTTTGTTTCATTTGTCTGTTTTTTCTTTCCTGCTGACCTACTGGAAGGACACAAATGAAGAGATGAGGAAGGTGGTCCTGCTCATCAACTGGAAAGAGGCAGGTGGCTTAGCCGTCAGAGAAGCAGATGCACTGAAAGTGCATTTTCTACAGTGCTTAGAAGAGGCCCTTAGAAACTGGTCACTTGCTCGACCTGTTACTGAACACAGGAGGACACTGAGGTCCCCAGCAAAGGCAGAGCCTGGGGGACTGGTCCTGCTGGGCTCTGGGGGCCCGATGTGGGTTATGGAAATAAGGCTCCTCTGAGGCAATTTTCAGGGGCAGAACCAAGCTGATTGCCAGGCGGATTGTTCTCCTGTGGAGTGAGTCTGAAGTGCAAGGCTGAGAGGTAAGGAGAAAACAGGATTCCAATTGGAAATATCCTTTTGGTATTTGGAATTCAGGGTAGTAGCTGAGTTACTGGAGCTTTTCGGTGTGGCGGATATACCCACATTCGTGCAGTCAATTATTCCATCTGTGAAGTTGCCTCCTCTTAGGGCTGGAAGTTGGGGAAGAGTAGCTCAGGAAGAAATGCCCCTGGTTCAAATCCTACTTCTTGCATGACCCAAATGTGTAATTTAGTGCCTCTGCCTATCCCTCATGAAACCGAGCAGGACCCTGTGCGGCCCTCCGGTGTACAAATTCTTTCCGTGTCCCATGTTTCTTGTTTGTAGGGAAAAGGTTTCATTCAGCCTCCTAGACCTTCCCTGAGTTTGAAAGGTCAGATTCCAACAGCTGCTAATCAGGGAAGGGAGAGGATACAGAAACAAATGGGGAGAAGTCAAGAAACAATAGTGCAGCAATTAAAACAGGGGCCTGGTGTCTGCTCAAGAATATACATAACAATAGCTTTGAGCTCTTCTGCAGGAACTAAGGCCCCCTCTCAGGTGGAGGATGGTAACTTCAGGCTGAGCACAAGATTCCTAGAGCACTGCCCTGTTACCTCACCACCAACCAATCAGAAGAAAGTCGCACACAGTGGAAGATAATGAAGACTTTGACCCTCAGGACTTCAATCCACATTGGACTCTGTCTACCGCCCAAGCCCCTTCATGAATATGTATGGACCCTTAGTTTAAAACTTCCGCAATTTTGCTGTTTGGGGAGACACTGCTTTGGAAAGATCCCCGGTGTTCTCCTTACTTGCGCCAAGTAATAAATCCTTCCTTCTTCCCTGCTTTGGCTTGGTTGTGCCTTTTGGCTTGACACCCACCTAGAGGCAAACCCGCTTTTCAGGTAACACTGGGATTGGGAGTCATTTCTGCCCGGAGGATGGAATTACGCATTTTAACAATTTCTCCAGGTGACTGTTATCAAAAGGCCAATTTGGGAAACACACCTGTGGTATCTTGCTACTTGAAGTTTAGTCCTGGCTATCTGCAGTTTAACAAGATACCCAGGTGATTTCTATGCACTTTAACGTTTGAGAAGCCCTGTTCTAAGCCCCCAATCACGGCCAAGTAGTCATGTGACCTGTTCTGGAACACCTAGGAGCAATTACGTTTGGTAGTTTTAGTCTTGGGAAGGCAGAAGAGAGGAAGGGTATTGCTTTGCTAAATGTGGATAACTTTAGATGTTTTGCCTTATCTTTTCAATCTACCTACTATGGTTGAGGCCAGTAAGGAAATGTAAAAGCTCAAGATGAAACTTTAAACAGTGATTCCAATGGAGTAAAAACGACTTTGTTGCATAGTCATGACTCAGCTTGCCATTTCCTTGGAGGGAGGACTACTGGCTGTTCTATCTCTGAAGAGGAGAGAGTGGAAGGTACACAGCAGAGTCCAGAAGAAATTCCATCCTGGCGAACACGGTAAGTAAGGTAATGTTCCCTTCAAGCATTTCATTTGGAAGATTGGTAGGGTGATGCTTTGTGGTAATCTTTTCAATTCTTCGAAAATATGCATCTGGGATGCTCCCTTCTGCTGTGATGGTATGAAAAGTGGTCAAGTAGTATGTTTGAAAACCAGAGTTTTCTTTATGAATTCAGTGAACTACAAACCATAAAAATACATTTTCAAGGGCTTCCCTGGTGGTGCAGTGGTTAGGAATCCGCCTGCCAATGCAGGGGACATGGATTCGAGCCCTGGTTCAGGAAGATCCCACATGCCATGGAGCAACTAAGCCTGTGTGCCACAACTACCGAGCCTGCGCTCTAGAGCCCGTGAGCCACAACTGCTGAGCCCACACGCCTAGAGCCCGTGCTCCGCAACAAGAGAAGCCACCACAATGAGAAGCCAGCGCACTGTAACAGAGTACTCCCCGCAACTAGAGAAAGCCCGTGTGCAGCAACAAGACCCAACGCAGCCAAAAATAAATAAATTAATTAAAAAATACATTTTCAAGAATCTTTATTCACAGTTTGGGATTTAACAATTTCATGGAGCTGTAGGTTTTACCATCTTCTCAGTAGGCCTAAGCATTTACTGATCTACAAATTGCTTTTCAGCCAGTTCCTAGTCCACACTCAGCCTTTTGGTACCGGTGTTTGCCACAGTGACCAACCTACATTTAATGGAGAGAAGGTTATTTACCATAAGTACAGCTTCTTGTAACAGTAGCTTTGAAATGTTGTTTGTTAAATAAATTGCATTATTGTTATTATGTCAGATTATTCTTTTGATGGCTCCTATCAGAGGATGAGAGACATTGTTGAATTTCAGTTAATAAGCATAGCTACCATATAATGCTTTACCACTAATAAAACTTTGCAAATACCAAACCTTACTTGACATTGGGAAGATATTATCATTTTCATCTTGGTACACATAAGAAAACTAAAATAGAACCCAGAAAACTGCCCAAGGTCACAGAGCAAGTAAACTGTGAAGTTAGGACCCCAATCTGGCTCTTCATATACTCAGTCTGATTTTCTTTCCTCCCATCCACAATGCCTTCAACAAGATGCTTACATTAGAGTTGTATCCTATTGGGTGTTGGGCTGAATTGTGTGTTGTCATCAAACTGTACTGCCACTCATTTGCATTTCTAGCCAGAAGCCAACAACAACTCCAGCTCCAGAATTCTCTTCCCCATTGGGTTTGCTAGTGAAGGAAAATTTGTGTACCCGACACACAGTGGGGCCAAACAATACCGAAACGTCTGAGTTTGGAGCAAAGAAATATTTATTGCAGGACCATGCAAGGAGACGGGTGTCTCATGCCCCCAAAACCCCGTGAACTTGCTGACGGGTTTCAGCAAAGCTTTTTTTTTTTTTTTTTTTGCGGTACGCGGGCCTCTCACTGTCGCGGCCCCTCCCGCCGCGGAGTGCAGGCTCAGCGGCCACGGCTCACGGGTCCAGCCGCTCCGCGGCACGTGGGATCTTCCCGGACCGGGGCACGAACCCGTGTCCCCTGCATCGGCAGGCGGACTGCCAACCGCTGCGCCACCAGGGAAGCCCCAGCAAAGCATTTTTAAAGCCCAGGTGAGGGGGGCGGGGTCGCAGGGTATGTGATCAGCTGGTGCACAATTCTCAGGTGAGGTAACAGTGCGGTTATCAATCCTTAGGCGCCAGAAGGTTGGGAGCGAAGTACTCCTGATCATCACATAGTTAATTTCTTCCATTTGGTGGTGGTTTTTAGCATCTGAAAAGCTCAGGAAATATGCATGAATACTGGGTATTCACCTACCCAGTATTCCTGCTCCTCTCTGGGTACTTCAGAGAGGAGCTGCAGCAGAGGATATGGGGGAGGGGCCTGCCCCAGGAAGGCCCCGTAGGGTCCTGCTCGGTTACAGGTTCAGGGTTAAAGTCCTTCAACAAGAGGGTGTCTCGTGCACAATTTGGAATGCGGAAGAGAAATAGCGTTGCTTCCAGGAGGCAGTTGCAGGTGGACATGGTAGATAGACCTGAGGTTTGAAGCCACTTAGTGGGGGATTTCTTGAGAATCACTTGTATCTCGAGGGGCTTCCCGGAAAGCGCTTAAGAACAACTGCTTTGCTGTTATCAGTTAGATTACCTGTGGTGATTTCCTTGGTCTTTGTATCCCAGCACCTTTCATTCTTGTATATGTTCCTGTGTCTGGGGTGGGGATGTGTGAGGGAGTGGCTTCACGCTAAAGTGGCTTCTATTTCCCTGATGAAACCTCGACTGAGAGGATTCTAGGTGAAAGTGCATTCTCTCCTCCTCCTCCTGTGGTTTCTAAAACAATAACATCTCCAGGGCTATTTTTTTCATAAGTAATTTTGGTGCAAGTGAAACTGATATTTAATTGCAGAATATTTAGAAAATCAACCATCTTTTCAGTGCATACCTAAGATCATTTTACATAGGTACACCATAATTTATCCACTCGTATTCCTATTGGTGAGCATTTGGATTTTTTATTCCTATTTTAAATTACGCTACACACCGCTGTGATGAACATGTTTATATCTCTATCTGAATTTTGTATTTTTCCTTAGCACAAGCGCCTGTCCTAGGTCATTTCTTTTGTCCCTTCATTGCTCAAAATACTTAGCAGTTGCTTTCTGTGGGCCAGACGTTGTGTTAGGTACTGAGGATGCTGTACGGAACCAGACGAACATGGACTCTAGTCTAATGGAGTTAACAGTTTAGCCAGGAGTACTGTACAGTCACTAGGCAAATGATAACAATTGTTAGGACCTTTATGCAGAGGAATATATATTAATAGAAGAGAACCTAGGAAGACCTCCCAGAGGAAGTGAAATTACAAAATGGATGGGAATGAATCAGAAAAACATGGTGCCAGAAGCAATAGCATGTTACAGGCCAGGAGGAGGGAGAACAGGGTACTTGGAAGGAACTGAAAGGAGTCCATTACGCTGAGAGCAGAAACCATGAAAGGGAGAGAATGGCATAGATGAGAGTGGCCGTGTGCTGAGGGGCTAGATCATTCTGGGCCAGCTAGGCCATCTTAAAGGTTTTAGATTTTAACTTGAGTATGATGGAAGTCATTGTAGAATATTCAATACTTGTTCAAGGTCACTCTTGACCTTGAACAATGTGGGACACTGGCAAGTAGTAGGTTGGCTGAGGAGAGGTAATAATTTCACTGTTGGACGTGTGGAATTTGAGGTGCCTGTGGGGCATCCAAGAGAAACTCTCTAGTAGAAGGTTGACTACATGAGTCTTGACCTCTAGAAAGGAGACATGACTGGAAATCTAGATTTGGAAATCATCATTGTATATTTAGGCTGGATATGTTGAAGTGGATGAGGGTCACCTGCAGCATACTTGGGCTGCCACCCACATCAGAGTGATCTGCTACATGTTAGGAATGTATATTCCACAGCTCGACCCCAGGCCTGTTGAAGCCGACTACCTGTGGGAGGTATTTATGCAATTTACATTTTTAACAAGCTACCCAGGTGATTTCTTTGCACACTAAGCATGAAAATCATGGCCTAGGGAGGGCCCATACCAGGAATCCTCAGCCCTGCCTACACCTTCGAATCACTTGGAGGAATTAAAAATATACTTATGCCCAGGATCATTCTGGGACATTTGTTTCAGCTCCTTCCCAGCTCCTCAGCTGCGTTTACCCCAACTGTGCGGTGTGTAGCAATGTACTCCCCCCTATATTGACATAGCAATACTTAACTGTAATTCCTCATACTGCCACCTTGCTTTCCAGCAGTAGCTGTCTCCCTCATGTAGTCCTGTAAGCTTCCCATTTTCACTTGGCTAGCTTCTACTCACTTTCTAAGACTCAGTTTGGGTATCATCTCCTCCAGGAAGCTTTCCCTGATACCCTTCACCGTGTGGATTGGCTGCCCCCTCTTTGTGCTTCCAGAGGGTTTTCATATGTCTGAGCACTTAGGACACTGCCTTAGCATTGGCAGTTTGTCTGTCTGCTTCCCTATCAGTAGCTGAGGTCCTCAGGACCCTGTTGTATTTTATTCTTCTTTCTAATTCCCCACCTCTTACCACTGTGCCTATCACACAGTAAGCCCATAGGACAGGCTGTATTTGTTGAAGGGAACTGAATTCTGGCTCCACTGTTTGTTACTCTTCATACGTTTGAGCAAATCAATCAACCTCTTAGAGTGCCAATTCCTTAATCTGTAACTCATATTTTCTGTCCAGTCTACATTATGTCATGGGGTTGTTATACAGATTACATGAGATTAAAGATGAATGCATGCCTTGTTTAATAGAAAGCATTATCAAACCATGAGTTACCATTACAGAATGGTGGTTTTCATAAAAATGTGGTTTTTTATGAGGCTTTTGACTTTGGGAGGCTCAGTGATGGGGTCACCATTGCTCAAAATACTTGTGGCTCTCATCTCGTGGCACTAGCCATATTGATTTATGACGACAGTAATCCGAGTGTTTGAAGGCTGCACCAACCTTGAAGACAATCACAATGGCATTTGACTCTAGGCACCCAAGCAGCTTTGTGACTGCCCTTCCCTTCCCATGGCCTGGGTGGCATACACTGCTCCTAGGTGGCCCGCACAGTTTTCAGGTCCTTCTAAATCAGTGTCTTTTTGTGTAATTCTTGCAGCTGTGCCCTATATTCCCAAAGGGAAAGATGGCCTTCTGCCAGGGTATATTAGCTATTTCAGCTGACCTTGAACCTTTAAATAACCATAGGTCTCACTGTCTCTGAGAGATTCCCTGGCTCATTCAACTTTTTAATCCCTTCTGTGAATGAATGTAAATAAGTTCGCTTGGAAAACACCTTGGTGATCTATCTGGTTTAGGTCCACTGTGAACCACTATTCCAAAATGGAGTCCAGATACCCCAACTCTCTCTTCCCTTGGGGTAAGTCCCCAGCATTATTGGGGTACTCTCCTTATTCTCCCTCTTTTGACAATGTCAAAGAAATTTTGATCCCCAAGTTACATAGGTGTTTGTTCCATGTCCCTTCAGGTCAGAGAATAAGGCTGATTAACTCTGCAGCCTCTTTTTTGACTGGCTGAAAATCTTTCATCCAGTAGATGCTTGATAAGTATTTGCTGAATTGAATCACTAAAGTTCCAGTCTCATTATTATACAGTCACACTTCGTATACTAGACCCCAAACCTTCTTACCTGTTACAGAAACAATGTCAGCTTCACATTTTTCAAAAACTGATTGAAGTTGAATATTGACTTCTCCCCCAAAGCAGGGAACCCTCAGAAAATATGTGGTGCCCATTTGCTATTGAAATGTGCTCACCTTACATGCTATTCTGTGCTTGTTCCAGTACAAGAAGGCCAAGTACAGTGAGCTTTTTCCAGTAAAGAGTTTAAATATACACCAACCCAGCCTCCCTTGCTTGTCTGCCTACCGCTGTGGTGAGTGGTTTGAGAGCCAATGTGTAGATATGAAGAGCATTGAAAAGCTAATTAATCCAAATGAGGATCACAAGTAGGTCAGGCTCAATATCACATCCCAACCCCCTGGATGGAGTAATATACCTGATGTCTGTCTGCATTTCTGCTGGCAGGCTTAAAGTCTCATATGCCAAGAGAGGTCACTCTTCCCACCTAATAAAAATATATCACCTACAAGTAATCTGAGCCATGAAGAAGCAAGCTAGAAAAGAATGGCAGAACAGCCATTCTCGTAGACTTTGTCTTTTGACCAGAATCATGACACTTTAGAGGTGGATGGGACCCTATAATATGTCTAGTCTCATTGCCTCATTTTACCCACAGATGACTTGGGGCTTTGGTGAGCACAGCAGATCCAAACTCCCAGACTCATAAGAGGTGTGACCCCACTAAGGGCTGCATTCCAGAGTTCCTGATGTGGTTCCTTCTTCTTCCTCGAACCTCCAGGAACCAAGAACACCTCCACAGCCTCCTTCCCAGGGCCAGGTTGAGGTCCTCCTGCCTGTGTCATAGCCAGTCAGGTGACCAAGGAGCAGTACTGGCTAATTCTGCACAGGAGGATAATTTTATCCATACATTGGAACAAAGGACTTGAACTACGCACAGTCCTGGGACATGAGTGTGGCTGGGGAGGTAGGTGACCTCGGGGGAGCTGAGGTAGATACTGCCTGAGGAAGGGGGAGCTAGTTGTCTGAGTCCTGTGTGTGGGGAGTGACAGATGATAGCTCGGCCACGCTTTTAAGTGTGAGGAGGAGAGAGGGAGGGCAGCAGTGTGTTGGGATGCAGGGCGAATTGGGCGCATGGAGAAGGGGGAGCAGGGTTTAGTTATTCTGCTCTGCTTCATCCGCGCTGGTTTCCTTGCTGTCCCCTACTCATGTCAGGTTCATTCCCTAACTAGGGCCTTTGCACCAGCTGTTCCTTCGTCCTGGAATGCTTTCCCCCTATACATATATATCCACATCACTGCCTGCCTTGTGCCTTTCAGGTCAATTACCACCTTTTCACTGAAGCCTACACTAACAAGCCACTCTTTTTAAAATTGCAACCTGACCCTCAGTCCAAGGTACATCCAATTCCCTACTCCACGTTTTCTCTATTCCATAGCACTTATCACCATCTAACTTACTGTGTAATTATTTATTATCTCTATAGTTGGTTGTCTATCTCATGCCGCTAGAAGATAAGTCAGATGAGGGCAAGGATTTTTGTCTATTTTGTTCACTGATGTATTCCACATGTCTGGATTAGCACCTAGTTCAAAGTAGGTGCTTGATAAATACTTGTTGAATGAGTGAATGAATGCCTATCAGAATATAACCCAGGGCTATATTTTTTGGTATAACCTAGAATCAATATATATGTATAGGTGTATACCCATGTATATATGTATATCAAAGTAAAATAAACCATCTCAAACTTTGATATTCTACTATTAAGCAATGTTAGTGGTGACTGACTTCACAAGTATGACAAGCCCCAGCACTTTAAGAACAACTCCCTTGCTCTAGTGCATGGAGAAATGAATAAAGCATGTGGCTCTATCCTCCAGGAGCTCATAATCCACTGAACAAAGCAAACAGAGATATTGATCTTAAGGCTTATACAAGCTAGAACACGTTCAGTGCTACACTAAACCTACACACACAGTCTTGGGGGAGGAGAGATGGATCCTGACCTTAAGCATCTATCTGGGAAGATCTTAGAGGAGGTAAGACTTTAATTTGGGCTTGGTAAATGAGCAGGACTTTGCAAGGGTGGTACAGGATGTGGTCTGCCTTCCTACATGCCTGTCTTGCTCTCCATGTTGGGCTAAAGACACCTCTGAATTTGAGGGTCGTGGAATCATCTTTAATGGTCCAGGGACTCAAGCAGGATTGGTTCAGAGGGATTGGAATCAGTATCATTTGGTTTAACTTTTCCTTGGGATTAGACAGGAGCTGTGGATTCTGGGTGGGAAGATTTTCTAGGAATAGATTGCACAGGTAGTTGGCCTTTCACTTGTCATGAACTTCCTGGAGTTTGAGCCTAACAGATAAGGTGCAGGAGCACAAGGAATCTCTGAGAAATGTACGTGCATGTCCTCTTGAAGGACATTACACCTTAGGTTCCCTGTAATGAGTCAAATGAATGTACTGGAATTAAACAGTAAAAGTATGTTGCTCAGTTATTTGTAGTTATTTGACTTGGAATATAATCAATTCACAGAGGTGACTTCAGGTGTTCCATCAAAGCTTTAGAAAACCTGAAGTTACCTCTGTGAATAGATTATATTCTAGGTCAAATAACTACAAATAACTCAAACTTTAACACTTTATAACAACTATAATTATATCTACAAGTACTTACCACTAATCCTATAACTCTGTATAAATATAACCAACTAAAACTAACCATAAGTACAACAAAGTACCACCATAATCATAATTAACTATAGGTCCAATTAACCATAACTGTCAACCACAACTAGTTAGTAGTCACATCAATAAGTACAGTTAATTAAAATAACACCTAGTAAACACAATTAGAAGCAGCACCTAGCAACTTCAACTCGTTAGAGGCTACAAATCAGAAATTACAAGTTAGAAGCTACAATTGGTTAACACCCACAAACCAGCAACCATAACTAATTAGTAGTCACAAACTGGTAATTTCTATTTGGTAGTGCAACTTAGTAACCATAACTAGTTAGTGGCAACAGCCAGAAACCAGGCCTAGTTAGCAGTCACAAACTGGTAATTGAAACTAGTCAATGATGATACCTAGTAACCACAGCTAGTTAGCAGCTACAAACAACTGACTACTTAGAAGCCCAACCTAGTGATCATAACTAGTTTGCCATCACAAAGTGGTAACTGAGACTAGTTAGTAGCCCAACCTAGAAAGCACAACTAGTTAGCATCCACAAAACTTGTAACTGCAACTAACCTGGTAACCATAACTAGCTAGCAAGCCATAATTGGTTAACTGAGACTACACAGTAGTCCAAACTTTGTAACCAAAACTAACTTGTAGCTCTACCTGGTAATTGCAACTAGTTATCACCCAAAATTGGTAACCATGACTAGTTAGTAACAATACCTAGTAACCATAATGAGTTACCAGTCAGAAACCAGTAACCACTACTAGTTAGTAGCTGCAACTTGTAACAACAATTAGTTAATAGCTATAATGATACTGACTATAATAACACATAATAGATCATAATCATAAGTAGTAACAATAAAAAGGTAACTATAACCATAACTATCTATATCTGTTAGTTATAAGTATGATTAACTAAAAACTAACTATAACTTTATATTTAAAGAATAAAACTAATGATACAAAAATCAACTATCAAAGCTTTCTGGAATTACCTTTAAATGCGTTTGTTTTTGCGTTATGGGAATGCAGGAATGTGAGGTAGAATGGGATGTTGGGAGCTTTGGGAAGGCCAGAAGGTCAGTAGTGTGGGTAGGTCCAGCTCTGAGGTGTACATTCCTCTCTGTGAGGGGCTGCGGTTGTGAGGACTCTGCCTGAGTAAACCCCAAAACAGTAATCAATCATTATTTCAGAGTTTGGAATTCCAACTGGTGGGGCTGGGGCAGGATGAGTGACTGCTGGTTCTAAGAACGGGACTGGTGAGAGGGTATAACATGAATGCTCAGTGGTCAAGTGCATGAGTCTCATCACTGTAAGGGGTGGGGTTGGCAAAGTAATAATACCCACTAAAAAGTATCTTGTAGCCCAGAAATGTAGAAAAGGCATTTATTTGAAAGTGTGTTGTTGAAAAAGATTTCTGTTCATTGGTTCTGTTGTCGTTGCTAGTAGCTAACATGGGGGGAGAGCGTAGGTAAGAGCAGAGAGTTGATTCCATGTGGACATGTCTTAGTTCTTCATGGAGCCACTTCAGATTGCATTGGCTGTTCCTCTATCCTGGGACTAGTTAAGCGCACAACAAAAAAGGCTCATGGCATTTTAATCAGGCCAGAGCAGAGGTGATCAAAGGAATGGTGGCCTACTGTTCAACGGGATCAAAGCGAAATTGGTTCCCACTCACGGCTGAGTGGTGGAGGGTTGGCCTTGATAACTCCTCTGGAGAAGTTTTTCTGGATGTTTGTTAAGTCAGAGAGCCATTGACTTTTACCCACTTATGTGTCAACTCTCCCTCTGTACCTATTTTTTTCTGCAGCCTTCTCTCACACAAGGGTGACAGGTAGCCTTAGTAAATGGGATGAAGTCATCTTCTTGCCCCCTAGAGTGAGCTTGTAGCAGAATTATCTTATAGTGGGATGGCTACTTTTTCCGACTTCACATCCTGACACCATGTTCGGGGGAGTTGGTATTTGGATATGGAGTGGGATTTGGGGTGGCCTTGGATTTAGAGGCCACTGCTGGGAGTACCTGGAAAGTGCCTGGGTTGTCCTAATTGTGTGCTTGGGGTGGGTTGCTGACCAGATAAACCAATGGCGAGGTTGTAAACATCAGTCTTCTGATCAGTTCAGAGAAGGGACCTGCAATGAATAAGTGTTTTAAAAGGTGTGTGTGTGTGCGTAAGAGGGATTGCAATCTGTGGTTTAAAATATCTACACCGAGTCAGAAACATAGCATTGTATTAAACCAGAGTGCAACAAATTGGTCCAGCACAGCTGAAATTTCAGAGAGAAATTACAATAATTTCACAAAGCATATGATGGCAGCCGCACTAGTTTACTGCTGCTACCACAAATCCCAAGTGAAATGGTTTTCACATGTGAATATTTTACATATTCATTATTTCTTATAATTCCATGTAATTTTCATTTTGGTGGGGAAGAGGGGCATATGTGGTGATGAATATAGAATGCACAAAATAAAAGTCATACACAGTGATCAGCAATGTCCTGGCAGCTACGTTATGAACCAGAATGTCAGGTTACCCTGGTAGATGTACTTTCCCTTATGCCCCCAAATGCACGACTCAAAGAGCAACTCTGCAAAACTTCCTAACGTGCTCAGCCATCAATTCTTGCCAAACCCTGTCAATTGTACCTGGTTTCATAAACCAGTAAAGCCCCTTTAAAGGGTTAATAGAGTTTAGCTGATCTGTCTTTTGCAACCAAAAGGATCTCTTGACTGCTGAATCAGTGTCAACTGCAGTCAAAAACAACCCAAGGAAAAGGACTGATCTGATGTGTCAGTAATAAAGAGGGCAAATGAAAATCTCCAACCTCTGGCAGTATGTGAGTACAGATACATTTTAATGTTTTGTTATGCATGATATGGATGGCCTTAAATATGAATTCATAATGGAGAAATATATTTGAAAAAGTAAATATTTTAATAATCTTTAAAAAATAGTAAAGCCCTCTTCTCATCTTGCTCCCTGGGGTGCTGACTGGGTACTGTCCATCCTCCTGCCACTGCTACTGCCACGGATCTCTTTCATATATCTGCTGCTACTCTGGCCTTGTTCTGCCTAGCTGCTAGGTTATGTGTGCGTGCACATGTGTGCACACGTGCAAGAAGGAAGGAATCTGCTGATCCACAGGGCATGTCTCAGAGTTACCTGCTTTACCCCATGTGAGTCCTAGCTCCATTCCATGTTCTAACATATGGTCCTGCCTTGGAGGGAGGAAGGGAACTCGTGTGTGTGTGTGTGTGTGTGTGTGTGAGAGAGAGAGAGAGAGAGAGAGAGAGACACTAAAGTAACTTAATCCCTTTGTGCATGAGGGAGGTCACATATTTTTGAGTTTTCCCATAATAGAGGTTGCCTGAAATTTAATGAGTCTATCATTTTCCGGAGATGCAGCCTATATCCAAATTCACAGTGGACAGTTACCATGCCACCATGCACTTCTTTCAGCCACCCTGCTCCCCTCACCTAAGGCCATTGTGAGAAATAGGAGCAAGAGGTACCAAGAGAAAGGGAAAATAATATAGCAAAGGAAAATGAAGGTGGGCAGGGCAGCCGCACATGCTCATCAGACTGTGCTCCTTCCAGAGTCCAAAATGGAGCTTTTGGTTTTGTTGCAGAAATTTCTGTTTCTCATCTAGATTTGAAGAGGAACTTGCTCTTTGACTATATCCTCAAATTCTTTTATTCTGGCTCAGGCTTTCCCTGTGAAAATTGGAAAATAGCATTTTGTGACTTGAAGATGGTTATGACATATGATGTGGGGCTCATAATCTAGGATGAGGCCACTGTGTGCACAGTTTCTTTATTCAGAAGTAGCATAGATGGACAGAAATGTATCTCTGCAGAGGCTTTAGAGAAACTGGAATGAAGTGATGAAAGAGCAGAGCATTTATTCCATGTATTCATTATCTGCCTGTAGTTTTTGACTTATATTTTACACATCCTACATTTATGTGATAAATATTTTGACCATGTGGATTCTTTGAGAGAAATTTTTACATCAGTATAAATATACTTTTTGATTTTTTGAAATTGTTAAATATCACTGTTTGCAATTCTCCTTTCCTTTGATATGCACAGAAAGTTTCTCTGAAATATGATAGAGTTGAGTTTATACACATTAAGATTTGACACCTTCTGAACCAGCTTAATACGTCTCTGATACCTCATCTGTTACTCCTCAACAATTTAAAAATTGTGTATTCATCGAGCAGTAAGGCGAGCACAAAGCTTTTATAGAACAATGAGGTCCGTGTGCAGCTGACATATCTTTTCTCGTGTCAGTTTAAGAATTAATTTGCTAAATTACAAGTGTAATTGTACCTACTGAGGTAAAGAAAATGGATACTTGATTTCTTTTTCATGGCATCTGAAAAGAATTCTTGATTTCCAGGAATAAATAGATGCTGTGCTCTGTGCTTTGATGTTTATCTCCGTTGGTCAATTCGGCCAATAGTTACTATGAGGTTTGATGTACTGTGCAGGCCTCACGGAAAAGTTTCCAATAATTTGGTGAGGGTCAGAGCTTGGAGAGTGGGCATAAAGTGACATCAAATTAGAAAGCTTGGCCTTTGGGAACCCGGAGAAGCACTGAGATTAAAATTCCTGAAGACTCACCTGGCAAATAAATACAGTTTGAGCGCCCACTCTAGGTTAAATGATGTGAAAAGGCATGAGATGCTTTCCCAACAAAATAGACAGGAAATCAGCCCAAATGGAAGTAGGGAGGCATCTGACTCAAGTGTAGTCAACCTAGTGAGAGAGCGTTCAGCTTCTAGCAGGTTGCTCTGTCAGCCATCACAAGTTAGTGGGGGTGGAGGATGGTGCCCTCAGTGTTTACTGCTGGGTCTGTCTCTCTCTCAGAGGCCTCTGAGGATCACGCCTTTCTTGGGAGCCCTTTGTGCTTTTCTGTTACTCTAAATTAAAAATTAAAGAGTAATCCTCCACAGCTTTAACACTGCTACAGTTCAATAAATTTATACCACTTCCTGCACCGTCTTTCCATATTAAATTTCATATTACTTAACATACGCATGACAGTGAGTCTGGAGGTGGAAAACTTGGACAGGGACAGGGCAGACCAGTAAGCACAGGAAGTGGCCACAGGAGGAAGAGCCACCGATGACCAGTACTCATACAGGCAGTTAAATGTCCCTCATCCTGGGTTGTGCGTGACTCTGGTGGAAAATCATCTAGATAAAGAGCTGCTATGAGGGATAGCAGCCTTGAGCAAGCAGGGAGGTGGAGAATATCTTGTTGGGAAAGGTGAGATTTTTACTGCAGTGATCAAGGGGACATGGCTGGCAAGTGCCAAGGCCGAGAACAAGCAGGGGCACCCTGAGAAAGCTGGGGTCCTTATTACAGGAACAGGAGAACCCAGGATCAAGTTGCTTGACTCTGGTTAAGGTACAACCTCTTTTTTTTTTTTGCGGTACGCGGGCCTCTCACTATTGTGGTCTCTCCCGTTGTGGAGCACAGGCTCCGGACGCACAGGCTCAGCGGCCATGGCTCACGGGCCCAGCTGCTCCGCGGCATGTGGGATCTTTCCGGACCGGGGCACGAACCCGTGTCCCCTGCATCAGCAGGCAGACTCTCAACCACTGCGCCACCAGGGAAGCTTGGTACAACCTCTTTGAGTCTACATTTCCTTCTATAAAATAGGAGTAATCATACCCATTTTGCAGAATTGTTGTGAGAATTAGAAATGATGTAGGTAAAGCTGCTGGCATAGTCTCTAGTCCCTAGATTGTTCTAAGGAAAGGGTAGTTATTACTTTGTTGCATGCCAGAGAGACTCCACAGCAAGCACTAGAAAAAACATGAGAGGCATTCAAAGCCCATTCCAGGAGGTTAGGCAAGTGGGGGATGGTATGAAAAATAAAACAGAAGACATACTAGCTCAAAAAAGTTCACCACTACTAGACAACATAAAATCTGTATCTGGGAGTGCTCTATTTTCTCCTTTGGCTCTCTATTTTAATCCATCCGGCAGTTCACTGTTTAGCTCTTTATGCTTTCTTCTGGTGAACTGTGTCCTTCAAGGCTAAGCCTTTAGGCTAGGCTCACCAGTCGGAGCAGAAAAGTACCTGGACTTGCCTTAGTAATTACACTCTTTCTTTCTGGCTGATGTGGTGTATCTGATTGAGCTTTCTAGTTCTCCACCAACCCCCTGACGCCTGACAATGGGCATAGATTTCGGAGGTCAACGTGATGTGACCCTCTCATATTTGTGTTCTCCTTACTCATATTGCTTATCTGACCTCCTGCCCAAACCCATTTTATGAGCCCAAGTTTCTTTCTGTTCCCTTTAGGTCCATTGTTGCCTACAGCCCAGCATGACACTGACTCACGAACTTGTTCCCAACCTCCAGAAAGCAATTGCAAACGAAAAGACTAGGAGGGGATGACTTATTATTAGGCCACTGGTAAACAGATTTTTACAGGCTTTGGTTTGTCTGTGCAACAGTTCTATTATGTCTCCAGCAAATTATAGAGCTTTTTGGTGCTGAGCAAAATGGGTATACTGTTCTCGTTTGGACACTTTTAACTAGAAATCCAGCTCAAAATAGGCTCTTCAATAAGTCTGTTCGAACTATTTATGAAAAGACAAACTTAAGAACGTCGTCATGTATATTTATCTTTCTCCACTTCCATTCCTCTTTACAGGAGCCAATTCGAGACATTTCTGGATAATTTAACAACATACCTGTGACGTGGGCTTTTGCCTAACACATTTACTTTCCGCTAATGGAAGAATTTTTCTCTATTGTTTATGCTATTCACTATCATTGTCTTCAGACAAAATGTCCGTTGGCCCAAGAAGGGCAGCCACTGATATTCAGAAGCTAAACTAGTATGAGCACTGTGCCTTATTGTTGCCATGAGATAGTCTGGCACTCATTGCTAGGCCTTGGTATTCTTCTGTTGAACACAAACAATATCATAGAATGGCAACTCCAAGGCCACTCTGTGACTATGATGAATCAAGAGAAAAAGACCACTCCATAACCATGTCTGAACACAGGCAAAACATGAACATTGTCTGAGCCAAAGAATACCACACATTCCCTCATCCTGGTTAATATCAGTGACTGATTCTTTTTTTAACCAATTATAGCTTTAGCTCAACTCTGGTCTGCCCTCTCCATAG
This sequence comes from Monodon monoceros, assembly GCF_005190385.1. Lineage (NCBI taxonomy): Eukaryota > Metazoa > Chordata > Mammalia > Artiodactyla > Monodontidae > Monodon > Monodon monoceros. Next base: position 121,540,964 of record NW_021703779.1, read on the forward strand.
ATAATATTTATTAAAATAGCCAACTGTAGAATTACAGTTGCTAACTCAAAAAGATGCTACTTTCTCATAGCATCCAACCCAGGACAAAGCACTGCTTCCTTAAAGCCTCCACAAAATTACCTAACACAAGCCCTAAACCCTTCTACTGTAAGTCTTCTAAAATACGTCCTAACACCCTCTCCTACAAATGTCTCATGGTTCCCCATAGTGTGTGTTCTTTCTCCTTGTGGTGAGTAATATACACAGCTTGTTTAACCAATGGTACGTTCCTAGTGGTCTTTGGTTTAGAGGACGTTGACTGAAGTGGAGGTTCCACTGAGATTCAGATGATGGACTCTCTTCTTTGGATCAGGACCCTCAACACAGTAATAGTACACATATCTGAGGTCCCTTGTGTTTCTCTCTATTTGACATGCACCCTGTCCAGAGCTGAAAGGTAAATTCATGCTTAATTGGGCTCCAACATTTCATAGAAGCCCTTCAGTACTGGGTTTATTTTCTTTTCCTAGGAATAAGGTCTCCCGGGATATTTCGTAACCCAATCTGGTTTGTATTAATCCCTGGTAAAATTGTTTTAGAGCCTTCTAATAATATCTCCACTTATGGTCTGTCTGCTGTTCTAGTGTCTTGAATATTGCTTGTCCATAAGAAAAATTCCACAGGCAGAAGATGACTGTAGTCCAGTAGATTGTTCATGACCTGGTCCCGGGGACAGAGGAGTTTAGAAGGTATGCTCAGACCAGTGTGCTTTGGACAAATACTGTAATGGGACACCATTTTAAAAACATCGAAAAAACTTCCTTCTCAGTCCTGTCTTTGTGTCCTGGAGAATTTCCCTGCTTAGTTTCATCTACCCAGAATCAGGAAGTTTTGTTTGGCCCCTGGCTGGTGATGATTGACCTTTGGCCAAACACCAGAGACACCAAGTTACACAAGTATAATACTACTATTGCATATTGTTCACTTGTCACAGGGCAATTCTTTTTCTACAGCAATGCCTTTTACAGGCTGAGCACCTGCTTCCATCTTTTCTCACTACAAGGCTAAATTGTATGCTTATTTTTCTAATTGTGACAGTTTCAACAGAGACAGTTTGGGATAGCAGTGACCATTTGGGGGAGATTTTGACATGAACAACATTGTTCATATGAGGGGTACCTTAGAACAAAAAGCAAAGAAATCCTCCTGAGATGTTTCTCTTGTTTTTCTCAAAGAGAGATTTTTTTTTTTTTTAAACACGAGAGGCATCCCCTCCTTTTCTGTACTTTGAAGACTAATAAAGTGCTGACGTGGGGGGATAGCTTCAAGATGGTAGAGGATTAAGACGCGGAGATCACCTTCCTCCCCACAAATACATCAAAACTACATCTCTATGTGGAACAACTCCTACAGAACACTTACTGACCTATGGCAGAAGACCTCAGACCTCCCAAAAGGCAAGAAACTCCCCGCGTACCTGGGTAGGGCAAAAGAAAACATAATAAACAGAGACAAAAGGATAGGGACGGGACCTGTGTCACGGGGAGGGAGCTGTGAAGGAGGAAAGATTCCCACACACTAGGAAGCCCCTTCGCGGGCGGAGACTCCGGGAGGCGGAGGGGGGAGCTTCAGAGCCGCGGAGGAGAGCGCAGCAACAGGGGTGCGGAGGGAAAAGCAGAGAGATTCCCGCACAGAGGTCGGAGCACAGGGAGAGGACTGGGGCTGACTGCGTGAACACAGCCTGCAGGGGGTTAGTGCACCAAGGCTAGCCCGGAGGGAGTCCGGAGAAAAGTGTGGACCTGCCGAAGAGGCAAGAGACTTTTTCTCCTCTCTTTGTTTCCTGGTGCGCGAGGAGAGGGGATTAAGAGCGCTGCTTAAAGGAGCTCCAGAGACAGGCGCGAGCCGCGGCTAAAAGCACCAACCCCAGAGACGGGCATGAGACGCTAAGGCTGTTGCTGCCGCCACCAAGAAGCCTGTGTGCGAGCACAGGTCACTATCCACACCTCACCTCCCGGGAGCCTGTGCAGCCCGCCACTGCCAGGGTCCCGGGATCCAGGGACAACTTCCCGGGGAGAACGCACGGCGCGCCTCAGGCTGGTGCAACGTCACGCCGGCCTCTGCCACCGCAGGGTCGCCCCACACTCCGTACCCCTCCCTCCCCCCGGCCTGAGTGAGCCAGAGCCCCCGGAGCAGCTGCTCCTTTAACCCCGTCCTGTCTGAGCAATGAACAGACGCCCTCAGGCCACCTACACGCAGAGGCAGGTCCAAATCCAAAGCTGAACCGCAGGAGCTGTGCGAACAACAAAGAGAAAGGCGAATTTCTCCCAGCAGCCTCAGAAGCAGCGGATTAGATCTCCACAATCAACTTGATGTACCCTGCATCTGTGGAATACCTGAATAGACAACCAATCATCCCAAATTGAGGTGGTGGACTTTGGGAGTAACTGTTGACTTGGGGTTTGCTTTCCTGCATCTAATTTGTTTCTGGTTTCATGTTTATCTTAGTATTTAGAGCTTCTTATCATTGGTAGGTTTGTTTATTGATTTGGTTGCTCTCTTCCTTTTTTTATATATTTATATATATATATTTCCTTTTTATCCTTTTGTGAGTGTGTAAGTGTAAGCTGCTTTGTGTGATTTTTGTCAGTATAGCTTTGCTTGTACCATTTTTCCTAGGGTTCTGTCTGTCCGTTTGTTTTTTTTAGTATAGTTTTTAGTGCTTGTTATCATTGGTGGATTTGTTTTTTGGTTTGGTTGCTCTCTTTCTTTTTTTTATTTTTAATATATATATTTTTTATTTTAATAACTATTTTATTTTTTCTTTCTTTCTTTCCTTTCCTTTCCTTTTCTCCTTTTCTTTTCTTTTCTTTTCTTTCTCCCTTTTCTTATGAGCTGTGTGGCTGACAGAGGCTTGGTGCTCCAGCCCGGTGTCAGGCCTGAGCCTCTGAGGTGGGAGAGACAAGTTCAGGACATTGGTCCACCAGAGACCTCTGGACCCCATGTAATATCAAACGGTAAAAACTCTCAGAGATCTCCATCTCAACGCTAAGACCCAGCTCCACTCAATGACCAGCAAGCTACAGTGCTGAACACCCTATACCAAACAACTAGCAAGACAGGAACACAACAGCACCCATTATCAGAGAGGCTGCCTAAAATCATAATAAGTTCACAGACACCCCAAAACACACCAGCAGATGTGGTCCCGCCCACCAGAAAGACAAGATCCAGCCTCATCCACCACAACACAGGCACGAGTCCCCTCCACCAGGAAACCTACACAACGCACTGAACCAAACTTAGCCACTGGGGGGCAGACACCAAAAACAACGGGAACTGCGAACCTGCAGCCTGCGAAAAGGAGACCTCAAACACAGGAAGTTAAGCAAAATGAGAAGACAGAGAAACACACAGCAGATGAAGGAGCAAGGTAGAAACCCACCAGACCAAACAAAGAGGAAATAGGCAGTCTACCTGAAAAAGAATTCAGAGTAATGATAGTAAAGATGATCCAAAATCTTGGAAATAGAATGGAGAAAATATAAGAAATGGTTAACAAAGACCTAGAAGAACTAAAGAGCAAACAAACAACGATGAACAATACAATAAATGAAATTAAAAATTCTCTAGAAGGGATCAATATCATATGAGGGAAACACAACAGGCAATATGTGAGAGGCCTTCAGGAAAAGCAGTGTCCAGGTTTCAGTTAGAAGCTAATGCAAGAAGGGAAAGGAATCATTGAGAGAAGAGCTTGAGGATGCTTATATCAGGATTTGATGAGTTTCAGAAGGTAGTGGAAAGATTTTAGGAATTGGGGAGGAGCAAGGGATAATGTAAACTAAAAGGCTGTCCAGGGAAGCCAGTGGGGGAGCTTCTGGGAGTGCTGAGCATCTTATAATGACAGATATAACCTGGGATAAAGAGCCATATGTAAAAATATGATGCATAACTGATAACTTTCTCCAGCCTCGTCTTCCTAAACTCTATTTGTGGAACATTATGGAATGAGATAATGGGTATGAAAATATTATGTAAATTCTAAAGCACACTACAAAATTAGACTATTACTATTATTGAGATTACGATTATTTCCTCTTACACCTGGAATCCTAGAAAGCATGATCTTGATAAAATAATGGAAAATTTTAGCCAAAGAAGTTTTGAATTGAGAACCTTTTATTTTTTGGTAATTGTAAAATATTTATTTACTTATGTATGTATGTACGTATTCATTCATTGGTTCATTCATTCATTTACTCGTTCATTTACTGAGTCATTCATTCGTTCTTTCATTTATGCATTCATTCATTCGTTTATTCATTTTCTGAGTCATTTTATTCATTCATCCATTTACTCATTCATTCATTTGCTAATTTACTCATTTATTCACTCATTCATTCGTTTATTCATCCATCCATTCATTCACTCATTTGTTCATTTATTCATTTACTCATCCATTCATTCATCTCATTCATTCATTTACTAATTCATTTATTCATTACTCATTCATCTGTTCATTTACTCATTCATTCATTTACTCATTCATTCATTTACTCATTCATAACTTATTCACTTATTCATTAATTTACTCTGCTTCTGTTCATTCATAAATTTACTCATTCATTCATTCATTCTTCCATCCATTCATTTACTCATTCATTCTTACATCCATTCAGTCACTCATTCATTCGGTCACTCATTCATTCAGTCACTCATTCATTCATTCAGTTATTCATTCATTCATTACGGTACTCATTCATTCAGTAAGGTACTCATTCATTCGTTAAGGTACTCATTCATTCATAAGGTACTCATTCATTCCTTAAGGTACTCATTCATTCATTAAGGTACTCATTCATCATTAAGGTACTCATTCATTAAGGTACTCATTCATTCATTAAGTTATTCATTCACTAAGTTACTCATTCATGCTTTCATTCATTCATTATTTATTCATCATCCAGCCATTCATTTACACAGTCGTTCTTTCATTCACTCCTTCATTCATTTCACTCATTTCCTCATTCATCCATCCATTCATTTCCTCATTCATTCATTCATCCGTACATTTCCTCATTCATTCATTTACTCAGCCACTTATCCATTCATCATTCATTCATTAATTTACTCATTCATTCTTTCGTTCATTCATTTAGTCATCCATCCATTCATTTACTCATTCCTTCGTTCATTTATTCATTTGTTCGTTCATTCATTCATTCGTTTACTCATTTTGTTTTTAACATCTTTATTGGGGCATTATTGCTGTAGAATGGTGTGTTACTTTCTGCTTTATAACAAAGTGAATCAGTTATACATATACATATGTTCCCACATCTCTTCCCACTTGCATCTCCCTCCCTCCCACCCTCCCTATCCCACCCCTCCAGGAGGTCACAAAGCACTGAGCCGATATCCCTGTGCCATGCGGATGCTTCCCACTAGCTATCTACCTTACGTTCGTTAGTGTGTATATGTCCATGACTCTCTCTCGCCCTGTCACAGCTCACCCTTCCCCCTCCCCATATCCTCAAGTCTGTTCTCCAGTAGGTCTGTCTTTATTCCTGTCTTACCCCTAGGTTCTTCATGACATTATTTTTTCTTCTTAAATTCCATATATATGTGTTAGCATACAGTATTTGACTTTTTCTTTCTAACTTACTTCACTCTGTATGACAGACTCTAGGTCTATCCACCTCATTACAAATAGCTCAATTTCATTTCTTTTTATGGCTGAGTAATATTCCATTGTATATATGTGCCACATCTTCTTTATCCATTCATCCGATGATGGGCACTTAGGTTGTTTCCATCTCCGGGCTATCGTAACTAGAGCTGCAATGAACATTTTGGTACATGACTCTTTTTGAATTTTGGTTTTCTCAGGGTATATGCCCAGTAGTGGGATTGCTGGGTCATATGGTAGTTCTAGTTGTAGTTTTTTAAGGAACCTCCATACTATTCTCCACAGTGGCTGTATCAATTCACATTTCCACCAACAGTGCAAGAGTGTTCCCTTTTCTCCCCACCCTCTGCAGCATTTATTGTTTTTAGATTTTTTGATGATGGCCATTCTGACTGGTGTGAGATGATATCTCATTGTAGTTTTGATTTGCATTTCTCTAATGATTAATGATGTTGAGCATTCTTTCATGTGTTTGTTGGCAGTCTGTATATCTTCTTTGTAGAAATGTCTATTTAGGTCTTCTGCCCATTTTTGGATTGGGTTGTTTGTTTTTTTGTTATTGAGCTGCATGAGCTGCGTGTAAATTTTGGAGATTAATCCTTTGTCAGTTGCGTCATTTGCAAATATTTTCTCCCATTCTGAGGGTTGTCTTTTGGTCTTGTTTATGGTTTCCTTTGCTGTGCAAAAGCTTTTAAGTTTCATTAGGTCCCATTTGTTTATTTTTGGTTTTATTTCCATTACTCTAGGAGGTGGGTCAGAAAGGATCTTGCTGTGATTTATGTCATAGAGTGTTCTGCCTATGTTTTCCTCTAAGAGTTTGATAGTTTCTGGCCTTACATTTAGGTCTTTAATCCATTTTGAGCTTATTTTTGTGCATGGTGGTAGGGAGTGATCTAATCTCATACTTTTACATGTATCTGTCCAGTTTTCCCAGCACCACTTATTGAAGAGGCTGTCCTTTCTCCACTGTACATTCCTGCCTCCTTTATCAAAGATAAGGTGTCCATATGTGCGTGGGTTTATCTCTGAGATTTCTATCCTGTTCCATTGATCTATCTTTCTGGTTTTGTGCCAGTACCATACTGTCTTGATTACTGTAGCTTTGTAGTATAGTCTGAAGTCAGGGAGTCTGATCCCTCCAGTTCCTTTTTCCATTCTCATGATTGCTTTGGCTATTCGGGGTCTTTTGTTTTTCCATACAAATTGTGAAATTTTTTGTTCTAGTTCTGTGAAAAATGCCAGTGGTAGTTTGATAGGGATTGCATTGAATCTATAGATTGCTTTGGGTAGTCGAGTCATTTTCACAATGTTGATTCTTCCAATCCAAGGGCATGGTATATCTCTCCATCTGTTGGTATCATCTTTAATTTCTTTCATCAGTGTCTTATAATTTTCTGCATACAGGTCTTTCGTCTCCTTAGGTAGGTTTATTCCTAGATATTTAATTCTTTTTGTTGCAGTGGTAAATGGGAGTGTTTTCTTGATTTCACTTTCAGATTTTTCATCATTAGTATACAGGAATGCCAGAGATTTCTGTGCATTAATTTTGTATCCTGCTACTTTACCAAATTCATTGATTAGCTCTAGTAGTTTTCTGGTAGCATCTTTAGGATTCTCTATGTATAGTATCATGTCATCTGCAAACAGTGACAGCTTTACTTCTTCTTTTCCGATTTGGATTCCTTTTATTTCCTTTTCTTCTCTGATTGCTGTGGCTAAAACTTCCAAAACTATGTTGAATAAGAGTGGCGAGAGTGGCAACCTTGTCTTGTTCCTGATCTTAGTGGAAATGCTTTCAGTTTTTCACCATTGAGGACGATGTTGGCTGTGGGCTTGTCATATATGGCCTTTATTATGTTGAGGAAAGTTCCCTCTATGACTACTTTCTGCAGGGTTTTTATCATAAATGGGTGTTGAATTTTGTCAAAAGATTTCTCTGCATCTATTGAGATGATCATATGGTTTTTCTCCTTCAATTTGTTAATATGGTTTATCACATTGATAGCTTTGCGTATATTGAAGAATCCTTGCATTCCTGGGATAAACCCCACTTGATCATGGTGTATGATCCTTTTAATGTGCTGTTGGATTCTGTTTGCTAGTATTTTTTTTTTTTTTTGCGGTACGCGGGCCTCTCACTGTTGTGGCCTCTCCCGTTGCGGAGCACAGGCTCCGGACGCGCAGGCTCAGCGGCCATTGCTCACGGGCCCAGCCGCTCTGCAGCATGTGGGATCCTCCAGGACTGGGGCACGAACCCGTGTCCCCCGCATCGGCAGGCAGACTCCCAACCACTGCGCCACCAGGGAAGCCCTCTTTGCTAGTATTTTGTTGCGGATTTTTGCATCTATGTTCATCAGTGATATTGGCCTGTAGTTTTCTTTCTTTGTGACATCCTTGTCTGGTTTTGGTATCAAGGTGATGGTGGCCTTGTAGAAGGAATTTGGGAGTGTTCCTCCCTCTGCTATATTTTGGAAGAGTTTGAGAAGGATAGGTGTTAGCTCTTCTCTAAATGTTTGATAGAATTCGCCTGTGAAGCCATCTGGTCCTGGGCTTTTGTTTGTTCGAAGATTTTTAATCACAGTTTCAATTTCAGTGCTTGTGATTGGTCTGTTCATATTTTCTATTTCTTCCTGATTCAGTCTTGGCAGGTTGTGCATTTCTAAGAATTTGTCCATTTCTTCCAGATTGTCCATTTTATTGGCATAGAGTTGCTTGTAGTAATCTCTCATGATGTTTTTTATTTCTGCAGTGTCAGTTGTTACTTCCCCTTTTTCATTTCTAATTCTGTTGATTTGAGTCTTCTCCCTTTTTTTCTTGATGAGTCTGGCTAGTGGTTTATCTATTTTGTTTATCTTCTCAAAGAACCAGCTTTTAGTTTTATTGATCTTTGCTATTGTTTCCTTCATTTCTTTTTCATTTATTTCTGATCCGATTTTTATGATTTCTTTCCTTCTGCTAGCTTTGGGTTTTTTTGTTCATCTTTCTCTAATTGCTTGAGGTGCAAGGTTAGGTTGTTTATTCGAGATGTTTCCTGCTTCTTAAGGTGGGCTTGTATTGCTATAAACTTCCCCCTTAGAACTGCTTTTGCTGCATTCCATAGGTTTTGGGTCGTTGTGTCTCCATTGTCCTGTTTCTAGGTATTTTTTTATTTCCTCTTTGATTTCTTCAGTGATCACTTCATTATTAAGTAGTGTATTGTTTAGCCTCCATGTGTTTGTATTTTTTACAGATCTTTTCCTGTAATCGATATCTAGTCTCATGGCGTTGTGGTCGGAAAAGATACTTGATACAATTTCAATTTTCTTAAATTTACCAAGGCTTGATTTGTGACCCAAGATATGATCTATCCTGGAGAATGTTCAATGAGCCCTTGAGAAGAATGTGTCTTCTGTTGTTTTTGGATGGAGTGTCCTATAAATATCAATTAAGTCCATCTTGTTTAATGTATCATTCAAAGCTTGTGTTTCCTTATTTATTTTCATTTTGGATGATCTATCCATGGGTGAAAGTGGGGTGTCAAAGTCCCCTACTATGAATGTGTTACTGTCGATTTCCTCTTTTATGGCTGTTAGTATTTGCCTTATGTATTGAGGTGCTTCTATGTTGGGTGCATAAATATTTACAATTGTTATATCTTCTTCTTGGATCGATCCCTTGATCATTATGTAGTGTCCTTCTTTGTCTCTTGTAATAGTCCTTATTTTAAAGTCTATTTTGTCTGATATGAGAATTGCTACTCCAGCTTTCTTTTGGTTTCCATTTGCATGGAATATCTTTTTCCATCCCCTTAACTTTCAGTCTGTATGTGTCTCTAGGTCTGAAGTGGGTCTCTTGTAGACAGTATATATAAGGGTCTTGTTTTTGTATCCATTCAGCCAATCTGTGTCTTTTGGTGGGAGCATTTAGTCCATTTACATTTAAGATAATTATCGATATGTATGTTCCTATTCCCATTTTCTATATTGTTTTGGGTTCGTTATTATAGGTCTTTTCCTTCTCTTGTGTTTCTTGTCTAGAGAAGTTCCTTTAGCATTTGTTGTAAAGCTGGTTTGGTGGTGCTGAACTCTCTCAGCTTTTGCTTGTCTGTAAAGGTTTTAATTTCTCCATCAAATCTGAATGAGATCCTTGCTGGGTAGAGTAGTCTTGGTTGCAGGTTTTTCTCCTTCATCACTTTCAGTATGTCCTGCCACTCCCTTCTGGCTTGCAGAGTTTCTGCTGAGAGATCAGCTGTTAACCTTATGGGGATTCCCTTGTGTGTTATTTGTTGTTTTTCCCTTGCTGCTTTTAATATGCTTTCTTTGTATTTAATTTTTGACAGTTTGATTAATACGTGTCTTGGTGTATTTCTCCTTGGATTTATCCTGTATGGGACTCTCTGTGCTTCCTGGACTTGATTAACTATTTCTTTTCCCATATTAGGGAAGTTTTCAACTATAATCTCTTCAAATATTTTCTCAGTCCCTTTCTTTTTCTCTTCTTCTTCTGGAGCCCCTATAATTCGAATGTTGGTGCGTTTAATGTTGTCCCAGAGGTCTCTGAGACTGTCCTCAGTTCTTTTCATTCTTTTTTCTTTATTCTGCTCTGCAGTAGTTATTTCCACTATTTTATCTTCCAGGTCACTTATCCGTTCTTCTGCCTCAGTTATTCTGCTATTGATCCCATCTAGAGAATTTTTAATTTCATTTATTGTGTCGTTCATCGTTGCTTGTTTCATCTTTATTTCTTCTAGGTCCTTGTTAACTGTTTCTTGCATTTTGTCCATTCTATTTCCAAGATTTTGGATCATCCTTACTATCATTATTCTGAATTCTTTTTCAGGTAGACTGCCTATTTCCTCTTCATTTGTTAGGTCTGGTGCATTTTTATCTTGCTCCTTTGTCTGCTGTGTGTTTTTCTGTCTTCTCATTTTGCTTATCTTACTGTGTTTGGGGTCTCCTTTTTGCAGGCTGCAGGTTCGTAGTTCCCACTGTCTTTTGATGTCTGTCTCCAGTGGCTAAGGTTGGTTCACTGGGTTGTGTAGGCTTCCTGGTGGAGGAGACTAGTGCCTGTGTTGTGGTGGATGAGGCTGGATTTTGTCTCTCTAGTGGGCAGGTTCACGTCTGGTGGTGTGTTTTGGGGTGTCTGTGGCCTTATGATTTTAGGCAGCCTCCCTGCTAATGGGTGGGGTTGTGTTCCTGTTTTGCTAGTTGTTTGGCATAGGTTGTCCAGCACTGTTGCTTGCTGGTCGTTGAGTGAAGCTTGGTGCTGGTGTTAAGATGGAAGTCTCTGGGAGATTTTCGCCATTTGATATTATGTGGAGGTGGGAGGTCTCTTGTTGACCAGTGTCCTGAAGTTGGCTCTCCTACCTCAGAGGCAGAGCCCTGACTCCTGGCTGGAGCACCAAGAGCCTTTCATCCACACGGCTCAGAATAAAAGGGAGAAAAAGTAGAGAGAATTAGTAGAAGTATGAAGAAAGAAAGAAAGAAAGGAGGGAAGGAAGGAAGGAAGGAAGAAAAAAGAAAGAAAGAAAGAGAAAAAGAAACAAGCAAAGAAGGAAAGAAGGCAAGAAGGAAAGAAGGAGGGAGGGAGGGAGGAAGGAAGGAAGGAGGGAAGGAAGGAAAAAAGAAAGAAAGAAGATACAGTAAAATAAAATAAAGTATAATAAAGTTATTGAATTAAAAAATAATTATTTAGAAAATAAAAAGGGACGGATAGAACCTTAGGACAAATGTTGGAAACAAAGTTATACAGACAAAATCTTACACAGGAGCATACACATACACCTTCACAAAAAGAGGTAAAGGGGAAAAAATCATAAATCTTGCTCTCAGAGACCACCTCCTCAATTTGGGATGATTCGTTGTCTAAAGGAGGGAAGGAAGGAGGGAAGGAAGGAGGGAAGGAAAATATAATAAAGTTATTAATATTAAAATTAATTATTAAGAAAAAAATTAAAAAAAAACCATGGACGGATAGAACCCTAGGACAAATGGTGGAAGCAAAGCTATACAGACAAGATCTCACACAGAAGCATACACATACACATTCACAAAAAGAGGAAAAGTGGAAAAAATCATAGATCTTGCTCTCGAAGCCCACCTCCTCAATTTGGGATGACTCGTTTTCTATTCATGTATTCCACAGATGCAGGGTACATCAAGTTGATTGTGGAGCTTTAATCCGCTGCTTCTGAGGCTGCTGGGAGAGATTTCCCTTTCTCTTCTTTGTTCTCACAGCTCACAGGGGCTCAGCTTTGGATTTGGCCCTGCCTCTGCGTTTAGGTTGCTGGAGGGCGTCTGTTTTTTGCTCAGACAGGACGGGGTTAAAGGAGCCGCTGATTCGGGGGCTCTGGCACACTCAGGCCGGGGCGGGGGGGGAGGGAGGGGCACTGCGTGCGTTGCGGGCTTGCGGCGGCAGAGGCCGGCCTGACGTTGCACCAGCCTGAGGCCCGCCGTGCGTTCTCCCGGGGAAGTTGTCCCTGGATCCCGGGAACCTGGCAGTGGCGGGCTGCA